>NC_090444.1:1871922383-1872273633 GCF_031143425.1 Pleurodeles waltl | reverse complement strand
ATAACATCCACTACCTTAGGTCGGAGAGAAAAGGAACTCAGGTTGCCCCGTTCAATCTCCAGGCATGAAGGTGCAGGCTCTGGAGGTGGGGGTGTAAAACCTGCCCCAGCGATTGCGAGAGGAGGTCTGCCCTGTGAGGGAGACAGAGCGGGGGGCACAGAGAGAGTTGGAGAAGATCTGAATACCATACCCTCCTTGGCCAATCCGGAGCTATTAATATGACTTGGGCTCGGTCTTGGCGACTTTTCCTCAGAACCCGAGGAATCAAAGGTATGGGGGGAAACACGTACAGCAACTGGTCGCACCAGGACATCTGAAACGCGTCCCCCAACGTTCCTTGCAACGGATACTGGAGGCTGCAGAACAACGGGCAGTGCGTGTTCTCCCGAGTGGCAAAAAGATCTACCTGAGGGATTCCCCACATCTGGAAGATTTGCCAGACTAGATCTGGATGAAGACGCCACTCATGATCGGTCAAGAAGTGCCGACTGAGACTGTCCGCACGCACGTTCAAGACTCCGGCCAGATGGTTTGCTACCAAGCAAATCCGATGGTCCCTTGCCCAGGACCATAGTCGCAAAGCTTCTCTGCAGAGAAGGTACGACCCTCCTCCTCCGTTTGTTTACATACCACATCGCGGTAGTATTGTCCATCAGGAGCTGAACCGAATGACCGCGAAGGGAAGGGAGGAAGGCCTTGAGAGCCAGACAAATTGCCCGCAACTCTAACAGATTTATATGAAACATCTGTTCCACTGGAGACCAATGACCTTTGACCTCCAGGTCCCCCAGATGAGCTCCCCACCCTAGAGTGGAAGCATCCGTTATCACTGTGGTCACCGGCGGAGGCTGCGAGAACGGCCTTCTTTGGGAAAGATTGCCGTCTGCAACCCACCATCCTAGATCCACTGCAGCGTCCCTGGAGATCTTTACCGATCCCTCGAGATCTCCTTTGTGCCGAGACCACTGCTTTCGGAGGCACCACTGAAGAGCCCTCCTGTGCCAGCGAGCGTAAGTGACCAACAGAATGCAAGAAGCAAACAGACCGAGCAGACGTAGGACCTTGAGGACTGGAATGACCGCTCCACTTTGAAACATTGGAACCAACGCCTGAATGTCCTGAATCCGTTGAGGCGGAGGAAAGGCTCAATTCAATGTTGTATCCAGTACCGCCCCTATGAACAGGAGGCGCTGAGAGGGCTCCAGGTGAGATTTGGGCACATTTACCGAAAAACCCAGGTCGAACAACAACTGGGTTGTCGACTGCAGGTGATGTAGCACGAGCTCTGGAGACTTGGCTTTGATCAACCAATCGTCCAGGTAAGGAAATACCGCTATCCCCTTCCTTCTGAGCTCTCCTGCAACCACCGCCATCACCTTTGTGAAGACTCGAGGCGCGGAAGTAAGACCAAACGGAAGGACCGCAAATGGATAGTGCTGCGATCCCACCACAAACCGGAGAAACTTCCTGTGCGACTTGAGTATTGGGATATGAAAGTAAGCATCCTGCAAGTCGACAGACACCATCCAATCTCCTTCGTTCAACGCCAAAAGCACCTGAGCCAAGGTCAGCATCTTGAACTTTTCCTGTCTGATGAACCAATTCAAAATCCTCAGGTCCAGGATTGGCCTCAACCGACCATCCTTCTTGGGGATCAGGAAGTATCTTGAGTAACAACCCTGACCCCTTTCCTGCTCTGGAACCAACTCCACTGCACCCTTTGAAAGGAGGACTAGTAACAGGAGATGCTCTTCTGAACAGTAGGATGGGTGGGGCGGGATGGGGGGAGGAAACTCCCGAAAGGGAAGGGCATAGCCTTTCCCCACAATGCTGGTGACCCAGGAGTCTGATGTTATATCCTCCCACTTGTGGAGAAAGTTCAATAACCTCCCCCCTACAGGAGTGGTATGTGAAGGAATTGGCAGAAGACTAAGGCTGCTTCCCATGCTGCACCCCTCCAGAGGAAGAGGCAGAGTGCTGCTGGGTGGCCCCTCTGGTTCGAACCCTGCCCCTCCCCGGTATGATCTATACGGGAGAGCAGTGGCGGGTTGCTGTTGAAATCTGCCTCGAAAGGAGGAGGATGAGCCACGACTAAACCCCCTAAATCTTCTGAACAGTCTCTAAGAAGCAGAAGAGGAGGCCTGCAAGCCTAATGACTTCGCCGTGGCCCTACTCTTCTTAAATCTCTCAAGGGCAGAGTCCGCCTTGGATCCAAAAAGTTTATCCCCATCAAAGGGAAGATCTAGCAGGGCTGACTGGACATCAGATGAAAATCCAGAGGAACAAAGCCAGGCCTGTCTCCTCGTAGCAACAGCAGTGCCCATAGCCCTGGCCACAGAATCAGTAGTGTCCAGCCCCGACTGGATTACTTGGGTTGCCGCAGCTTGAGCATCTGAAACCAGACTCGGTACCTCCGTATGGGACGACTTTATCCCTTCCATTAGGGCGTAGATGTATCTGCCCAAAATGCATGTGGCATTAGTAGACTTGAGAGCCATGCTGCATGATGAGAAAGCTTTCTTGGAAGATTGGTCCATTTTCTTTGAGTCTCTGTCCGAAGGCACCCTCGGAAAAGAGCCTGGGGCAGTCCGAGATGAACATGAAGACTGAACCACCAGGCTCTCTGGGGTCGGGTGCCTAGACAAAAACCCTGGATCCGCAGGAGCCACACTATACCTGCGTGCCACTGATCTATTAACGGCCGAAGAGGACACCTGCTTCTTCCAGATCTCTAAAATTGGTTCTAACAGAGCCTCATTAAATGGCAGGAGTGGCTCCGCAACCGTCGAAGCATGATGTAACACCTCAGTCAATATATTAGGTTTGGATTCAGACACTGGCAAGGGAAGGTCCAAAAAGTCAGCTGCCTTCCTTATTACAGAGTGGAATGAAGCAGCCTCCTCTGTATATTCTCCAGGAGATGTTAAGTCCCATTCTGGAGAGGTGTCTAAGCCACTTGCTGTAACCAAACCCTGGAGATCCCCCAGAGGTTCATCAATCTCCACTTCCTCTAGGGCCTGCTTCCGATACTCCTGCTCCTCTAGGAGGCGAAGAGCAAGCCTTCTTGAATGTAGCCTGGCTTCAATCCTTGGCGTCGACAGGGCGTCAGCCGACGTCGATACCTGACGCCGATCCTCAGATTCGTCTGACGCCGGATCCATCGGCGCCGTGGACTTCTTTGGCCCCGTATGAGGCAAAGGATGAACAGGAGAGCTCTCCGGCGCCGGACCAGCAGATCTACTCGGCGTCACAGGCTATGAAGTCGACGCCAAAGGAACCGGCACCGAGCCAGCACCTCCCATTGGAAGGAAGGGCATGAAAGGTGCCGGTGGTAAAGGAGCCGGAGCACCCATATTGAAGGCCAATGGCCTCGAAGGACCAGCTGGTCCGCCACCTGGAGCCATTTGTTGAAAAATGGCAAACATTGCATTTAAAAATGCGCAACTGTCAGCACCTGGGGCCGGGAAAGCCGGATACTGCAGAGCCTGGGCTCGAGGTGACATCGGCGGCGGCCCCGGTGTCTGAGAAGCTGGTGAGAACTCCTGACGTTGAGGAACCTCAAAAACAGATGGTGGATTCAAGGGCGAAGTCAGCGATGCCGGTGATGCAGGAGGCGTCTGAGGAGTGATAGTGGGACTAACCTCCCATGTCTTTCAGCGCCGAACAGAAGGCGACCCGAGCGCGACCGCTCCCTACTCCACCGGCGCCGAGATTCGGGACGATGCCGGAAGTCACGATGACGCCGTTGGGACTTAGGAGAAGATGACTTGTGTCGATGCCGCTTCTCCCTCTTCTTGGATTTCACCAAAAAGAGTTTTGCCTCACGCTCCTTCAACGCCTTCGGGTTCATCCGTTGACAGGAGTCACATTTCTCCACGTTGTGGTCGGAGGTGAGAGACCACAAGCTGTCTACATGTGGGTCTGTCACCGACATTTTGCCTCCGCACTCCCTGCAGGGTTTAAAACCCGACTTTCGTTGAGACATGCTTTCTTTTCGAAGAAAGAAACAGTAACTGTAACTATGTAGAGTAGAAACAGTAGCTCCCTCGAAGAATAACTGTCGTTAGAAGGCACGGAAAAAAGGGAACTGACGTCGGACCTGCGAGGACCTCTTAATGCCTGTATGACGTCACACGGCGTTGCGTGGGCAATTGTGACGTCCTCGTCGACGTGCAGAAGCTAGGAAGAAAATTTCCGTCGAAAGCTGGCGCAGGGGGAAAATTCAATGAGTGGGGAATCCACAGGTAGTTGTATCCATCAGAAATGCCATGTAAAAAACATGGCGCACACTCACAAAACACCAGTAAACACACTTAAAAAACTGTGATGGTTCAAACCACCTCATGCAAAGTGTGTGTCAAACTGTGTCCAAGTGCTATCCACAATACTTAAGACACTGAAGCCCATATTTATACTTTCCTTAGCGCCACATTTGCGCCGCTTTTTGACGCAAAAACGGCGCAGACTTACAAAATACAATTGTATTTTGTAAGTTTGCGCCGTTTTTGCGTCAAAAAGCGGCGCAAACGCGGCGCTAAAAAAGTATAAATAAGGGCCTGAGACCTCACCTATAACCATGAAAGTAACATAACCCATAAACAAATGCCATAAATATTATTTTGAAAAATCACCACCTCTGTACAACATACCCCTTTTAAATACGAACCACTCCACCCATCCTAAAAACCGTATGGGGGAATGCTTACCAATACTTCTCCAAAAGGCTAACCGGACGCTGATATCTAGGCAAGTTTAGACACCAAGCTATGAATGTAAGCTAAAAGGCATATTAGTACACCATGCACCCTATCATTGAAAACATCATACACTTACTAATTGTATTCACTGGTGTTTTGCGAGTGGGTGATCCATGTTGTTACACAGCCTATTTGACTGGTTTTATATGTATATATTGTCTTATTAATGGGTTATTTATTATGCTGTAGAGCAATAATTGTGGTAATGGATTTTTTCCTGACACATTTTCATGAGGCTGGTCTCAGGGACTGATTGAGCCATGGGAGGCTGAAACGTCGATCGTATACCCCGCCCATGGCGGAATACATTGCATCAATTGTTGAAATGTATTGTAAAAGATCTTGATTGCCTATGTGCCATCATATGGGACTGAATAACGTCTTGCTTTTAATATTTATTTTTGACTGTGTTTGGTTGTTGCTTCAATTAATTGAAAATTTTATGAATATATAAAATTGATAATTTTGTGACTAAACACAGTCATTGGATTTTTATACAGAATTTTAACATATTTGGACTAGACCATTAATTGTTAATTTGATTTTGATTGAAAATCTAAACATATCTGTTTAATAGCACATTGGAAATAGTAAGTCGCCATTGTGTTGCAGTCACTCTCTCTCTATCTTTCTTCCATGTCGAGCCACTCGCTGTCCCTTTCTGGTGGAGGGTCTGTTGAGGTGCGTGCATGGCTTCTTCTGCTGGCGACCGAAACAATAATGGAGTCAGATGGTGCATTTCCCTGGATGTATTTGGGGTCTTTAGTTGAGGGCTTACACTTATTTTCCACTCAGGGAGTAACTGCGTTGGCTGTGACAGGTTCCCAAATGGCTTATTTGCCCAGATCCAATGTGCTGGGTAGCACTGGGAAGTATAGGGTCTGTTAAGTAGAAAATGAAACATGAAGAAATGGCGTTACCCTAGACATTAGGAGAGAGCAATGCAGAACGATACATGGTTAAAGAGCAATATATGCCTTGGTTTCTTAAAGATACAGTGTAGGTTAAAGTTCACCAGAAAGCAGAAACACATGTTCAGTAGGTTTTCAGTTAACAGTTAAATAGAAAAACATTTTTACAAGCCTTTAAGAGTTTATGATCACAGCACACATGCACATATCTCATTCTCCAAGTTAATGGAAACCTCACCTGGAGAATATGGGTGATTGCTGATTCTGTATACTCTTGACTGAAGTTACCCAAGTCATCTTGGGAACAGAGCAATAAAACACCCACACATGCTCAAAGGGAGATTAATGTTTCATCAAAGATTTGTAAGACTTACGATAAGAGTATGTAGAGAAAAGGTTACGAGTTTAAAGGACACCAGTGATGTGATGTTTTTGTAAAAGTATCTTATTAACTGTTATCCTGCCGTGACTTGTTATTGGCTTCTGAGATAACTGTAATGTCAGCAGTTTTTCAGCTATATAAAACAGCTGCCTGGAAACAAAAAATTAAGATCAACTGTTTACCTCTGTGGCGGTAACTGGTCTCCTAGCCGTAATAAGCAAACCTACTTTTGCCTTGCCACGAGAAGTTCTCTCTTTCTATTTCAGATTTCCCACATTTCCCCTCATTAGCAAGCATTGATGGCTCTAGGAAAAACCCAGAATGTCCTTTTTCCGCCTCCAACGGACCCCATATGTATCTGCAGCCCTTCTGACTAGACTGTTGTACATTGTGAGGTTGTCAGGCAGTGATGGCCTCAATGGGTAGCTATCTACTTCTTTTTATGGATATTCTGTGTCTGATTTAGATCTTGGAGGTAACTGTCCCGCTGCCGGTTTTCCAACCGAAAACCCGTACGCCACACTGGTGGTCTGTCTGACTGATTTACATGTAGGGGGAATCATAGATTAAATACTGCTCCAGTTCCGCCTCCTCTGCCAGGATTTTCCAGCTACCTCGACGGCAGGATTGGACATAGGGGCTATCAGCAGGACTCCAGCCACATTTTCTGCCGAGCAGATCAGGATATGCCTTAATGCCAAGCCCACTGTGGAGGTACGACCGGCACACCCGAGTTGGCGGATTGGGGAAGGGTGGTGCACAAAACTTACGTTTTCCTGCGTATCTGCTTCTATTTTTGATAGGACAACACCTTCTGTCGCTGCTGCCACTGGACCATGGAGAAACACAACAACCCACCCCCTTTGTTACGGACTCAAAGGTAGGTAACCCACGTTGGCTGTGTACTTTGTATGGGCACTGAAATCATATACATGCAACAGTAATTTTCAGACTGTGACATGAATATGTCTGGGACACATTTGTACGGGACATGGAAGGGGACACTGGTACATAACACATCGCACACACACAACTATCATTGTGGTGTCAGTATTCATAACCAAATGAATGCTAGCACAACAGTGATGTCCATGTGTGCACATGGCAAGGGCACCTGTACCTCTGATGTTGTGCTATGAGCTGTGTTTGCAAGTGAGTACATGTATGTGTGTGCGATGCGAATTACTGGTTGAGGCAGAGGGAGCTGGAGTGGGTGATGTGGTAGTGTCTGTATGTGTGTCACTTGCATATGGGTTTAATGTTGCATATTTGTGTCTGTGTGTTGTGTTGCTGTTTGTAACATTCAGGTGAGTGTAGTGTTGTCGTAACGTGTGTAGTTATACCTGTGAAAGAGTGTTTGTGTAGATGTGTTTGTAGTTGTGTCGTGTGTGGGTGCAGTGTCAATGCTGTGTGCCTGTTGTGTGATAGATGCATGGCAAACTTGTGTTTCCAGCTTGTACATAGTGTGTGTTGTGTAGTGCAGGGGGACACATGCATACAGTGCATGATGGGTGTGCTATGTGATTGCTTTCCATAGCCACTGCCATTGTACAATGCCCATTGGGTCAAGTGATGGTCTCCCGCTGTCAGCAATCTGCTGCCAGTACACCGCCTACAGAACTGTAACATCTGAATATGGTCGGCGGGTACCCACCAGCTTGACGGCTAGGAAGAGCATTCCGTTGCAGCGCTCTTCACCTCAGCTGCAATACATCTAAATATAGTGGACGGACCACCATCAGCATGACGGAGTACTAGGGACCACCTCCAAGGAGGATTTGAGGTAATATCACCAATATCCAAGTCATGCCCTCTGTGTCGAGGTCGGTCCATGACTTCTCGTCAAACCCTCCTGTTCCTTCTTCCCTTCTGGGTTTGTAGAATTGCCCTTCAGCTTACTCTTCATGAAGTTCAGGTGTCACTGGAGCTTCTAAAAAAAGATTCCTCCTCTTCGGCGTCGAAGGCTATATGTTTACTTGGGATCATAAATTCCCTTAAGGAGTCGCCAAACTCATGCTTTTGCTGAAGAAGTGCTGCAATTTCTGCCTCTAATGTTCGTTTTTTCTGTTATACCTCTTGCGCCTTTTCAGCTTCTACGATGGGCTTCTCTTTGGCGTTGAAGGATCGGTCTCAGAAGGTTGTTTTTTCCCCTTAAGGTCTCTCAAGCTGATGGAGAGTTCAATGTTTTTGGAGCTCTGCCATCATAGGTATCCTGTGGCTGGGAGCCGTGGGCTTCTATCGCTCAAGGCTGACCTTGAATCGCCATTTTCTTAGATGTCAAAGCTGCCTTGTGCAGCTTTTTCTCAGAGGTTTTAGCCTATCGGCGGTTTAGTTAACTTTTGATTTTTTATTGTGGCGTTCTTCGCCACCTTCTTCTACACTTATCTCCTCTCTGCGTCTGCTTTGAGAATGTCAATGTCTGACCCTTTGTGGGCGGTCTCTGCCTCTTCAATGTTTTTGTTGTCAGTGCTGGACATCCCCAGGTCTTTAAGCATCATCTGTAGCTTCTGGACATGGTGTTATAGTGTTTTAGTTTTTGGGGTACATTAAAGGTCTTTGATACAAATGCGGCGCAGGCATCAAAGTCCTCGTCTTGGTGGTCTTTTAGCAGACAGAGGTTAAAGATTAGCCAAACTGCCAACACAAGTTTGCGCAAACTTTAAAGGGGACAGCCTACCTCGTCTCATTCTCCGATAACGGGCTGACTCCGGTGGGGTACCCTGTCGGAGGGCAGAGTGAAGGATCCCTTTCTCTCTAGTTGTCTTCTCCTTTGCCTGGTTCAACAAATGTTTTTTCAGTGAATTAAAAAAAAAAAAATCTAAAAAGTTTTGGAGCTCCTCTGTTGCTTCCAGACCCAACAGCGGCAAAAATAATCTGAAGATGGCCACTATGCATAGGAACATTGGGGGAGCTGTCTGACATCACAAAGAGGACAGACATACCACCAAATGGTGGTTGATGACACCCACAACAAAGAGGCACGAAATAAAGACAATTTCTGACCCAACCACTACATGGCGGAATAATGCACAGCAAGTGAATCCAGAAAAAGATTTGTGCTGCAAAACCCATTTTTCACAAAAATGCAAACATATAGGGCCATTCCACTGAATCATTTGCTTTATGGGCATCTAAGGAGATACCAGTGGTATCTGCACATCTTCAGCGGCTGCTACATTATTGTGTAGCCTCCTAAGATTAAATTGTGTGGACCTGTGTGGCATCTGGGTGGATCAACTCTAGTATCACTCCGCTCAGCCTATACGCTATGGAGTTTTTGCCAATATTTTTGCATCTACATTCAAAAGTGAGATGGGTCTGTATGAGTTCTATCATCTGTAGGATTTCCTGGTTGTAGAACAGCCACCACTGTTGGAGTCTGCAGAGCCTTAGGAAGTTCGCCCCTTTCATAGGCTTTAATATACATCTTGTGTAGGAGAGGCAGTACTTTTGCAAGTAGCTGGTACAGAAACTCTACCAGTAGGCCATTTGGACCTGGTGCCTTCCAGGTTGTAGATGGGAGAGTGCTGTCAAGTCTGCTTCTACTTCTAGCACCCGTACTTTCTCTTTACCCAGCCTCCTACGGAGCAATCCCTCCCAAAGGCCTTTAACTCTGAGTCTTCTTTCATGTGGCTTCCCCTATAAAACTCCTCTGAGTATCCCGCAATGATCTCTGCTATTAGCTTACTTCCCTGCACGCTATTCCCTACAAGTCCACCAATTTGATTATGTGTGAAGTTACCGCTTTCCTGGTTGCTAGCCATGCTATGAGTTTCCCTGTCTTGTCTCCAACTCCATGTACCCTCTGCTTCCTAGCTTGGTATAGCAGTTTAACATCATTTGTTGCCACTGCTTTTTACTCTGCTCTCCGCTGAGCCAGGTGACGAGTTTAACTGTCAGATCTCTTGGTAGAGGTCTTTGCATTCTCTTTTCAGATGTCTTTTATCCGCTACTTCACCTGCGAGTATTTCCCACCTTATGGTAGCTTTATACGTCTCCCAGAGGATAAATCTCATTTTTAGCCATTGCCTCATTTTCTTTAAAATACTGGTCAGTTGATTTAGTTAGCCTCTCCACCTCCTCTGGTTCAATGAAACGCCTTCATCATCAATACACTGATGACACCCAACTGTACCGAAAGGTTTCCTTTCCAGACAGCATCTCCCACCTAGCTAACACTCTAAACATAGTTCAAGATGACAACCATAATTTCACACAACATCCATCTCAAACTGAATTCCTCATTTCTGCATGTCAATTGCACTATCAATAGCATTTTGGTTGAATTCATTCAGCATTCTCAACTAATAGCCCATCATCGTCAACAGTCCTAAATAGTTAGGGGTCATCCTAGACAAAAGACGCAATCTACAGTCACAGGTTAACAACCTGGCCAGAAATTCACGCTTTTAATTGAGCCTTCTATTTGGAATTTGCAGCTTCATTCTAGAGCAATATCTTAAAACCTTGACTCAATCATTAGTGTTTTCTAGAACAGACTACTGCAATTCTCTCCTGACCGGGCTTCCCAAAATTCATCTCACTCCACCAACAGAGGATTTCCATGCGGCAGAATGTTTAATCTCTAAGGTTAAAAGGAAATACCTTATTTCCCAGGTTCTGTTTACATTCCAATGGGTTCTCATTTAAGCCAATCATGTAGGAAACCAGGTGCATTCTCCCCAAGGCACTTCACACATCTAGCTCATTATACCTGGTTACCATACTTAAGCTTTCTGGTGGGTCTAGACCATCATGGAATACTGAAGCTTTGATTATAGACCCCCCTGACTTTTAAAAGGAATAAGTTACTTAACTTCAGTAACGCTTTTTCTTGTGGATACAGTAGCTACCTGTGGATTCCTCACCTTATGAATTCTCACAATGCGCCAGCATTCAACGGAAATTTTCTTCCTAGCTCCTCACGCCGATGAGGACGTCACAATTGCACGGCTCCGCACACGACTCAGTCTGACGTCATCTGAGCCATAAGAAGTTACGCCGGCGTACGGACGTCAGTTTCATCATTTTTTATGTGCCTTTGAGGCCAAAAGGTGAATAGCGACCTCACAAGCACGTGCCAATCCCCCCCCAAAAAATATTGTGTATATATATATATATATATATATATATATATAAGAAAACAAATGCCACTTGCTTTGCCGAACAACTTTAGCACCCGTGCTAAAGTTGTTCGGCAAAGCAAGTGGCATTTGTTTTCTTATATTGATAAACTGCCAGAACCACCGCAGCCAAGGAAATGCACGTGATACCTGCCAAAGTGTTTTGGGACATTACTAAATGTAACAGCAAAGGTCACGAGACTAATGCTGTCTGGTGTGCATGGATTAAAAGGCAAGTGCGGTTACGAGGGTAACAGATCTTTTATTTTATAACCGCAAGTTTAAACATCAGAGAAAATCTCACATTTTTATGAATGGTATGCCTTTAAAATGACGACACTGAAAAGCTAAATACGTCGACACCAACATATCTCCAATAGGAGAAAGGCAGGCCAGATTTAAATGCATATCATGTGATGTTACTTGCTGGATTAGCATTGATAAAGGCAAACCTGCTGAAACGCGTCTGCTGTTGAAAATAAATGGACTGCAAAACCTGTGAGTGCTCCGAGCTGTTTTCCTCTTGGGAATGTGTTTTGTGTATATATATATATATATATAATCCATCAAAAAGGTCCACATTGTGGTGCGCAAATTCACGGGTACACACGTGAGGAAAGGACCATTCCTCTACATTCTCCAAAAACAAACAATTGCGAGGAAATTGACTTGTTGCATTCCAGGAGAGTTTATTACTTTATCCAAATATGTACTTCAAACGACACCACCTATGCGTGTCAACCTCTCGGTCTTGCTCACAGTTTATGAATACCCTCCCCATGAGTCTCTTTTATAATCTTTTTACCCTCTACCAACCAAGAGCATTATGGAACACGTGGTCTTAACAGAATTAGATAAAACACCAAATATATTAACCCAGACACATCGTTTTTCATCACCAATTAAGCTCAATACTAATAAAGAATGCTAAAAAATAATAATAGTTATTACCAAGGAAACATGTGAATTTCATAAAACATATTATAATACCAAATGAGTATGAAAGATGTTTCCAAATGATCTCCTTCATCCTATACATCAGGAGGCAATCGTGTTATTCCAAAAGAAAACCATGTTAAGGGAAAGCTCACATTCCTTATACTTCCTCATCTAATACATACAGATTGCATATTTCCAGGATCCCTTGCACCGGATACTGGAGGCTTCAGAACAATGGGCAGTGTGCGTTCTCTTGAGTAGCAAACAGGTCTATCAGAGGAACTCCCCACACCCAGAAGACGTGAAGAACATTGCCCAGATGGAGACGCCACTCTTGATCGGTTGAGAAGTGCCAACAGACTGTCCACATGTACGTTGAGAACTCCAGATAGTTGGTTTGCTACTATGCAAATCCGATGGCCCTGCGCCCAGGACCAGAGCCACAGAGCCTCTATGCAAAGAAGGTACGATCCTACTTCTCCCTGCTTGTTGATGTACCACATCGCGGTAGTGTTGTCTGTCAAGACTTGAACTGACAGACAGTGAATGGACGGGAGGAAGGCCTTCAGAGCCAGACGTATCGCCTGCAACTCTAACAGATTGATGTGAAAGTCGATATAAACCAGGGCACACCAGAATAGTCTAAGAAGTTAATCCGAAGTGGAGAAAAAAGTTCAAAGTCCAACAAACACTGTGTAGTGGTTGATTAAGGTTTATTCCTTGTTGAGCAATGGTACATCCGTAAACAGCCGGCACGTGTTTCGTCACATTGACTTTCTCAAAGCCAAGCATAATAAGTATTTATAATTAGCGGATAGTTTTCAAAGGCTCGTATGATCGAGTGAGTCCATAATTATAGCTGGAAGATTATTTTCGAGGGTTTGTAGCCTGTAGTAGCTGTTTTTTCAGACAATGAAATCCCAGTTGTCCTTCATGGAGTAACAATATGGAGCAAGGCCATGATAAGCCTTCTTAGTAATGGTCCATGCCGTGTAACTAACGCGAGGTATGTAGGTTGGCCTTTGAGCTCCAGGTCCCCCAGATGAGCTCCCCACCCTAGAGTTCCGTTATGAATGTGGTCACCGGAGGTGGTAGACAAAACAGCCTTCCTTGGGAAAGGTTGCCGTCCACAGCCCACCATTGTAGATCCACCGCAGTGTCCCTTGAGATCGTTATCGACTCCTTGAGATCCCCTTTGTGTTGAGACCACTGCTTGCGGATGCAACACTGGATAGCCCTCATGTGCCAATCTGCATGAGTGACCAACAGAATGCAGGAAGCTAACAGACCTAGCAGATGTAGAAGGAGGGTAGGATCGATTCAATATTGTGTCCAGTTTTGCCCCTATGAACAGGAAGCGCTGAGAGGGCTCCAGGTGAGATTTGGGTACATTTGCCGTAAAGCCCAGGTTGAACAAAAACTGGGTTGTCACATGCAAGTGATGCAACACAAGCTCTGGGTACCCGGCTTTGATCAGCCAATCGTCCAGGTAAGGGAATACAGATATTCCCTTCCTTCTGAGGTGCGCTGCCACCACTGCCATCACCTTCGTGAAGACTTGAGGTGCAGAAGTAAGACCAAAAGGAAGGACTGCAAACTGGTAGTGTTGCGACCCTACCACAAACTGGAGCTACTTCCTGTGCAACTTCAGAATAAGGATATGAAAATAAGTATCCTGTAAGTCGATAGACTCCAACCAGCCTTGTTCAACGCAAGCAGCACCTGTGTTAGGGTCAGCATTTTGAACTTCTCCTGTTTGAGGAACCAATTCAATATCCTCAGATCCAGGATAGGTCTCAATCGACCATCCCTCTTGGGAATCAGGAAATATCTTCAATAACATCTCTGACCCTTTTCCTGCTCCAGAACCAACTCCACTGCACCTTTTAACAAAAGCGCATGCACCTCATGCTGAAGCAACAGGAGATGCTCTTCTGTGTAAAATGAATGACAGGGAGGGGGGAAACTCCCAGAAAGGAAGGGCATAACCTTTTCCAACTATACACAGCACCCAAGAGTCCGATGTAATTAACTCCCACCCATGGAGAAAATATAACAACCTTCCCCCTATGGGTAAAAAAAAAACATGCTGGAATACAGAGAGAAAACTAGGACTGCTTTCCTTGATGGGCTCCCCCAGAGGAAGAGGATGAAGCAGAAGGCTGCTGTGTGGCACCTCACATGCTAACCCTCCCACGGCCCCTATAAGACCTGTAGAGAGGGTTGGTAGGCTGTTGTACGTTGGATTGCAGCCTTCCATGGAAAGAGGACCCACAAACAAATCCTCTCAATCTCCGAAAAAGACCTAAAGGGTGCAGAAGATGATGCTTTGAGACCCAAAGATTTTGCAGTAGTCCTGCTTTCTTTAAATCGTTCAAAAGCGGAGTCTGCTTTAGTCCCAAACAGCTTTTCGCCATCAAAAGGAAGGTCCATCAGCATAGCCTGAACATAAGAGGAGAAACAAGAACCTCTGAGCCACGCATGCCTCCTGGTTGCCACAGAAGTGCCCATAGCCCTAACAACTGAATCTGCAGTGTCCAAACCAGATTGAATGACCTGCTTTGCTGCCGCTTGACTGTCCTGCAGGAGTTCATTAACGTGCCCTTGCACATCCTGAGGCAAATTTGTTACAACTGCTCTTGCTGTGTCCATTAGGGCATACATATACCTCCCCAGCACACATGTAGCATTCAGAGACTTTAAGGCCATACTGCCTGAGCAAAAGCACTTCTTAGCTGTCTGCTTCATACGTTTAGACTCCCTATCAGATGGAGTCTTACAGAACGAAGCAGGAGCCGACGGTGCAGAACAGGAGGCTTGCACCACCAAGCTTTCAGGTGTTGGATGCTGTGATAGGAACTGAGGATCTCCTGGAGCAATTCTGTACCTCCTAGCCACAGCCTCTGAAACTGCTGGTGTTATACATGCTTCCTCCAAATTTCTAAAATGGGTTCAGTAAGGGCATCATTGAAAGAGAGGAGAGGTTCAGAAGACATAGCCGATGGATGCAACATCTCAGTTTAAAATTCAGCAGGCTTTCTTATCACACTGTGGTAAGAAGCTGCCTCTGCTGTAAGTTCACCTCCAGGGGATGAAAATACCCACTCAGGGGGTGTATCCAGACAACTAGCAGAGTCTAGGCCCTGAAATTCACCTACAGGCTTCGGAATTTCCCCTTCCTCCAATTATTGTTGTTGATACTCTTGCTCCTCCAAGAGTCTCAAGGCCCTCCTTCTTGATCTCAGCCTGGATTCAAACTGTGGCACCGTTTTTAAAGTAGAGGGCCGCTCTGGCGGAGGAGAGGGAGGTGAATCCACACTGTGCGCCGATCGGGATCCATCTGGGGGATGTATCGACTCAGTCAGCACCATCATTTGGGGTAGAGGTGGCAACGTCATTGGCACCGAACCAGTAACTTCACATGTAAGAAAGGGTACAAACAGGGCCTGCTTGTACGGCGCCGGTGACCCCAGAGTGAATGTCAACGGAGCCCTGGGACCAGCAGGTGCACTAGAGGGGGCCATAGCTCAGTTAAAAATGCTAAACATAGCATTGAGGAACGCTGATGGATCTGCTCCCGGAGCAGCGAAGGCAGAAAACACCCTTGCTCTTCCTGAGGTGGCTGGACTGGCTCCGATGCTTTTACACCAGACTCCTGATCATGAGTGGATGCAGGAGAGAAATGAGCTATTGTGCTTGCTGGTGAAGCCTATAGGCTCTGAGGCTGAGGAGACACTGTACGGCTGATCTCCCACCCTGTGTGGCGCCGTCTCGGAGGAGACCGAGAGCGATCTCTGGGCGAACAACATCGAGATTCATGCTGTCGGCGTCGCTTCTTATGTGACCTTGAGGATCTATGCAACTAAATGTCCCTTGCTTTTGATCTTTGGCGACCTCTCTGCTCCTTCTTAGCTTTTGCCAAAAACAGCTTAGTCTCTCTCTCTTTCAAGGCCTTCGGCTTCATCCGCTGGCAGGACACTCAGCCCGCCACGTCGTGATCCGAGCTCAGGCACCACAGGCAATTTTTGTGCTGATCTGTCACCGACATGTGACCCCCTACACTCGCTACAACGCTTAAATCCAGATTTTTTTACAATTCCCTTGAAACAGTAACTGCCAAGAGGTAGGCAAAAACTGGTAGCATCGAATGCGCGGAAAAAAGGGAACCGACGTCCGCACACCAGCGAGGACTTATGTCTCTGATGATGTCAGATGGAGCCGTGCAATTGTGACGTCTTAATCGATGTGAGGAGCTAGGAAGAAAATTTCCATTGAATGCTGGTGCATTGGGATAATTCATAAGGTGATGAATCCACAGGTAGTTGTATCCATTAGAAACAGAACAATGTATGGTACAGTCCCCCTCAAGGATGGTGATCTGAGTCTTGAACTGTTCACCTCCCTACCCATTACTACATACAGGCGATCTTTATATTTGAACAGACTTTCCTTTTTTTTTCAAAAGAATTGAGCTAACTTCTCGTCTCTATACTTCACTTAGGACCTGAGGTATGACCTTTGATATTGCGACTCGCAATTTGCAAATCTTTGTGATTCGCAAATTGCAAGATGCAATACCTAATGCACAACAGTGTAACTTAAACTGTTTGTGATTTCCAATTAATATTCATGAGGTAGGTCACAATTTGCGACCCCATTGGGAATGGCAGCAGCAGGCCACCATCCCTGTGAGTGCGGACAGCAGTCACCTTGTCTGCGACTGCTTTTAAATAAAGCAGTTTTTTTCTTCTTTTAAATGCAGCCTGTTTTCCTTAAAGATCCTCTGTGCCCCCAACTTACCTCTCTACTGCCAAACTATTTGTCTCCTTCCTACCCTAGTTCCTTTCTTTTACTCATGGACTGTGACCAGAGCTTTGTTTGTAAAATAAAGAGTGCTGGTCCCCGAAGCACTGCTCAGAAGCCCGCAGCCGGCGCTATTAAAGGTCAATGTGCTGAATATCAGGGCTGCGTGGTCTTAAATCCACTGCGTGCCTCTTTAATCCATGACAAGACACCACCTGCCCCTTTAGCTTACTCTTGCAGGTTTCTGCTTTCTTCCTTGGTGACAGTTTTCCATTTTCCGCACCCTCTATCTTTCTGCTTTTTGTGTTTTTCCCTCTCTTGCTCTCATTAAATATAATTTCCAGTCCCCAAAACTAAAGGCCTGATTTAGATCTTGATCAAACACCCACTGTTCCTCCTTGGCGGTTCCAAGTATTCCATAAAGCCAACGGAGTTCCGACTGCTGTATTTAGATGAATTGAGGCTGAGGCGGCAACCGCTCTGACAGAGTGTTATCCATCGCGTAAGAGCTACCCCCCCGACAGCGAGGCAGACTCCTATGCTGGCTAACATTACTCCATTGCCCTCAGGCTGCTGGGTTCCCGATTTAGGTTTCAGTTGTACTGGCATTGTTCTGGGGTTTTTTATTCTGACAGAAGGGGTCTGTTGCAGGAGGCATTCTACATTGTCCTATGCCTATGAAGTGGATGCCAGCAGCACACAACTGAGGTACTGTGGCTATCCATGTCCACCTGCACACTAAATTCACACCATGTTCCTTTGCCATTCCACCACAACATAACACCTGCAGGAAACACACAATGTAATACAACCAAACACACAACTTACACATACTATTGACACTACATCCATATACACCACAACCACACCAACACAATAACACAATCACCAAAACCAACACATGCACAAAATCACACCTACATGCATCACAACTCCAACCAGAACCAAACAATCACACCCACCTGAACACATCACACAACCAAACACCAGAGCCACATGCAACTGCCATACAGACACAAACCTATCACCCCCTCCAGGTCTCTCTACCTTAACCAGCCAATCGACTCACACCCCATCTACTACCTACCGTCATTCCTTCTTCCCAAATATTCCACTGCCTTGACCCCTTCCACATCTACTCCTACCTCTCCCAAGTACAAGCCCTGTGGTGCCTGATATGTGGCCAATAGATGGCTCTGGACTAGGAGGAAAGTTAAGGGGAGCCAGGGCAGAAGTAATTATATTTTACAATGCTCACTGGCACATATCGGTTACATTGGCAAAATAATGAACAAGTATACATGACTGAATATTTGACTTTTGACTCATACTAAGTTTGTCCCACATTGATTACTGCTGAAAAACCCACTGTGTAAATGGAATGGGATTGATATCACAGTAAGAAACATGTTCTGACTTACATTCGTTACTGGCAATACAACATTTCACTCACATGTCCCATAGTTATATTGCAACATTGTCATTGCTGCCAATTGTGAAGGACTGAGTATTTGGTGCAAGCATTCAATAATGTTTCAATGGGTGTTGATACAGGTGGGCTACATTTCATTACTAACACAAATAGTTCCAACACATATGCATTACACAAATTCTAGATTTTTTTTTCAGGACATGTATGTAAACGCAGGGGTCCAAGCTAATGTTAAGTGACAATTTAACATTAATAAGTAATATGGACTGCTCACCTTTGAGTCCCCTGTAGACGGGGTCGTTTTCCATCGTGGTCAAGTGGCAGCAGCAAAGTCAGGACTTGTCCAGTCGAAAATGGAAACGGAAAAGTGGAAAAAAAAAAAAGGTAGGTTTTTACCTCATTTCCCCAACTCAGGTGTGGAGGCGTCTCTACCACAGTTGCCTTGGCGTGAAGGCACATCGTAATTTGCACAGGGAAAAAACTGGCTGGGGCCCTGCCATCAGCTTTTTTCTCCTATGGCACAGTTGACGTGGATGTGAAGTTCTGGCAGAGTCAGTGGGGGTCCGGCAGTATATCCTCTATGGTCCCGCCAACATCTAAATAAGGCAGGCGGATCATTAAGACAGATGTTGGAAATGGTCCTTTCTGTAGGGTTATCTCCACAGTTTTTGTCTTTCTCCTCCTATTTTTCTGACCCTCTTTTTGTTGGCTTTAGGACTCTGGGCACTTTATCACTGCTGAAGTGCATGTGCTCTGATCCCTAGAACTTGGTATAACTAGGTTACACTTATTTGGCTTATTTAATTTACCTGCAAGTACCCTGTAAAGGTGTATACCATATACCCAGGGCCGGTAAATTAGTTGCTACTAGTGGGCCTGCAGCGCAGATTGCGCCACCCACAGAAGTAGTCTTTCAAACTTGACTCAGGCCTGACATTACAGTGCCTGTGTGCACAGTTTACAGCCACACTGACTTGGCAAGTCAAACTACTTGCCAAGGCCTAAACTCCCTTTTTACTACACCTCGGTCACCCCTAAGGTAGGACATGGATAGCCCCGTGGGCAGGGTGCTGTATATGTAAAAGGTAGGACATATATCATTATGTGTTACATGTCCTAGTATTGACAAACAGCCTATTTTGTTTTTCAAAGTTGCAAGTGCTGCTCCTCTCAATAGGTTTGCATTGGGAATTCCCTTATATATGTTCAAGTGGTGTTTTCTAATCTGTGAGTAGTAGAGTGGGCATGTTTGGAATGGTAGTGAGAAATCCTGCTTACTGGTGTAGGTGGATTTTATATTATTATTTTAGAAATGCCATGGTTAGAAAGTGGTCATTTCTCTGTGGTTATAACTCTGGTGCTTTGCAGCATGATTCCAATCCACGTCTAGGGCAGGGTGACAGCTCCACTTTGTGCATACTCCCCAGATAGCAGTCCATTAGGGAGGGTGATTGTTAGTAGAATGCAGCACACAGAGAAAGAGGAATATGTGGGAGAACTAAAGATAAATAAGTGGGAGAAATAAAGATATTTCTACCTATTGCATCATTCTTATGCTACCCTTGAGGTGGCATAGGAACCCAATGCATTCCCAGACTTGTAAATCAGGCAATGCATCAGATTCCATGGGTGTTGCTTGAAAAGGGTCCGTATGTACACGGGCTATGAAAAGCCTTGGAAAGTGCTGTTGTATATATGGGCTGGTACACTGCCTCAACGGTAGCGTAGTATGTCTCTAGGGCCTTGTAAATGAGGCCCTAAGTGTTCTCAAGGGAGCGTTACTCCTGCTCCCTGCCTAGCGCGTGGGGAGCGCTTTGGTCTCTGTCTGGTGAACACTGTTGATTATACTCAATGCACAATGAGCCTTTATTGCCCTCATTTCTTTTGTACCCTGTTAGCGCCTGGTGAGCACTTCATCTTTTTGCTCAGCGCGTAGCGAGCACTTTTTTCTTCTTCCTACTAAATGGAGAGTGTCTACTGCACCCAGCTTTGCCTTGGAGCAAACTGGCGGCTGTTACTGTAACGGGACAGCTCCGAAGGATCAGCCATTTCCTTGTGCCCCATTTGGGCTGCCCAGGGCATGTATGCTGAGCCCTGGAGCTGCCTTCCTTCTGGGGGTGTTAGCAGGGGCCTTTAGCCATTTCAGGGTGTGAAGTGCTTCACTTCCAGTATCGTAAAGAGCTCTGCGCCAGCTGAACCCCCATTTTTTTCAGGCTGGTCGACCACCCCAGCAAAGGGGCCTGATTGAGAGCAGTGCCATCCCGTTGCACCAACTCTCCCCCTTCCCAGAGGAAGCCATAGGGTTGGGAGGAGAACTCTCCCGTGGCTGAAGATTAAGAGAACAGGTCTCTAGGGAAGCGGGGCCGCTCAAAGTACCAAAAGTGCCTGCAGAGACTGCCTGTACCCCACCGGGAGCTTAGATGGCGAGTCGAGCCCCGGGGGAGTCATCCAGCTGCCCTGGCCTCACTGCGAAGGCCAGTGCGGCCCTGGGGGAGCACCACCAACTACCGCACTGTGTTAGACCTGGCATCCTTGGCGTGGTCACCCTTGTCTTTTTAGCCTCTGCTTCTCATGTTTTGACTGTGTGCTGGATGCTATATTTGCTGTTTTTTTATACTCTGGGCACTTTATCACTGCTGATCAGTGATAAAGTGCAAGTGTTCCCTGTGTAAATTGTATGTGTAATTGGCTTTTCCATGGTTGGCATATCAAGTCCCTAGTAAGTGCACTAGAGGTGCCCAGGGCCTGTAAATCAAATGCTACCAGTGTGCCTGCAGCACTGGTTGTGCCACCCACACGAATAGCCCTGTAAACATGTCTCAGACCTGTCACTGGGGAGAGGGAGAGGGAGAGAGAAATAGTGTGTGTGTGTGTGTGTGTAGTTTTAACCTGCCAGTTCAACCTGGCAAGTGCCCAAACCTTCCCTTTTTATACATTTAAGGCACCCCTAAGGTAGGCCCTAGGTAGCCCCATGAGCAGGGTGCAGTGTACGTTAATGGTGGGACATTTACTGGTGCGTTCAACATGTCTTAACATGTAATACTGCCAAATTCGGTTTTCACTATTGCAAGGCATCTCTCTCTCATTGGCTGACATGAGGGCTACCTTTAAATAACCTTACTGTGTAGTTTCCCTTTGGGAGCAGATCAAAATGTGTTGTTGAGGGTCCCTTAACTCGCAATTTAAAACTAAATCTTTTGGTAAAGCTGGTTTTAAAATTGCCAGTTTGAAAATGCCATTTTTAGAAAGTGGGCATTTTCTTGCTTAAACAATTCTGTGACTGCCTGGTTGTGCATTCCCTGTCGGATCAGTCTGACAGTTGGGCTGTTTGTGACTCTTCACTAGACAGTGACACAAATGGAGCTGGGGGTGTAGCGTGCATATCCTGATGGGCCATCTGGGCTGGAGAGGAGGGAGGAATGGTCACTTACACCTGAATGGGCTGTGCCTGCCCTCACACAATGCAGAGTCCAACCCCCTGATGGGAGTCTGGAGCCAGGCCTAGGCAAGGCAGGATCTTCTGAACAAAAGAGACTTTCCTTTGATGTTTGCCAACATCAAAGGCAGAAAAGGGTACAAGTAGTGGACCCAAAACCTCACATTTTCAGATTACTTCTGGATTATACAGGAACCTCTGCCAAGTAAAAGAGCTGGAGGAGTACTGCCCCTTTGCCTGTGACTGTGCTTTGCTTGGTTGGCCTGTTGCTGCTGCTTCTGCCTGAAAGAGGACAAAGACTGGACTTTGTGGTATGTATCTGCTTATGAAGAATCTCCAAGGGCTTGGATTGAGCTTGCCTCCTGTTTTGAAGTTTCAGGGCCATCAAAGACTTCCCCTGCCAGCACCTGGACTCTCTGCTAAGACTTCTGCTCTGCCGATCGGTGCCCTCTCTAGCCCCTGGGCCCTTGAAAGGTGAAGCTGGTAGATCAAGAACTGAAATCCACGCACAGAACGCTGCGTGGGGAAATTTTCAACGCACCACATGCAAAGCAGCTATAAAAATGACACACCACCCGTCTTGCTGCTGATTTCAACGCAGCATCTGCACCTGGGAAATCAACCTATCACCTGCACTGCAGCTGCAGAAATGGCGTTGGCTGTTGAAAGCTATGCAAACCCCATGCAGTGCAGTCTTCTATCACCGTGCTGCCGGATTTCTCACGTATTGTTGCTGGGTGTCAAAATCATCAGAAACCCGTACAGACCAGAGGTGCCCCGCCCGGAAAACTACACACTGCCTCAGCTGAGACTGAGAAAACGAAGTACCGCTGAGTTTTGAAACACATGCTTGCCAGGGAGGCTTTATTTTTGATGCAAACTAGGTACTTTGTGAACAGCAACGTTTCCGTTGTTTTTTTTAATGGAGTAAGGCTCTTTGTATTTTAAAAATTCAAATCTTGCCATGTGTATGTTTTTTTTTTTGCCATTTTGTTTGATTCGGATAAAGATTGGCTATTCTTCTAAAATGATGCGGTATCCATTTTGTAGTGTTTTCACTGTATTACTGTTTTGGTACAAATACTTTACACATTGCCTTTGAGATAAGCCTGACTGCTTGTGCCAAGCTACCAACAGGGTGAGCAGGGATTATCTCTAGTGTGTATCTACATTGCCCTGACTAGAGTGAGGGTCCGACTGCCGACCAGAGACCTCATTTATAACACACTGGTGCCAACAAAGCAGCTCTGGAATCCCCTCCACTGACTGCCCAGAGGCTCACCCAAGAGCAACTGTACTTCTCTAGCACCCGGACTGCAGGAAGGAATGAGAAAGGCCTCCCCTGCAGGAATCCCCAGTGTTTGCACCGTCGTAGGGAGGGCACTCAAATCTCTGGCTGCTGTTTTTTTTATTTTATTTTTAAAACCACTGCACTCCATCACAAAGGTTCTCTGATTTATATACATCCTTCCTGTGGAGTCCAATAACAAGTTAGGTCGTCACACTGGCATAATGCATTAATTCATCATACTTATTATGTTTATGCTGTTGTGTTTGCATACGTAATTAATACTATCTCAATTGAGGCATTATACTCCGAGTTCCTTTGGAAAGTATCTAGCGGTCACATACATAGTAATGCTGAAGTAATGTGTACTCGCTATACCCCTTGGGAAGTTATTTATTGATGTTGCAATGTATGGGGTGTTGATACTTGCACCCCAATTGTGAGACCTATTGGTACACTGTATTCATGGAATTACTGCATTGACCTTTCTGATGTGCTTCATGCCCTGATGCTGTGTTGAATAACCTATCTACTCTTGACAAACCAAGCTATGGAATACTGACTCAGGATTTGCAAAAGGCGCACAGTATGCAAGAGTATTGTCGTTCTAGTGTATGTTTTACACAATATATTATATTTTCATATATAATATGGTGTGGAGTCTCTTTCTGTAGTGTATTTTATTGCATCACTGGTGTGTGTCGTGTACCCGCTTTACACATGACCTCTGAGGATAAGCCTGACTGCTCTGCACTGAGTTACCAGGGGGTGAGAGTAGATTGTATTTAGTGTCTAACTTACTTGCCCTGACTAGAGTGGCGGGTTCTGCATGGCAGAGGTACGTACCATAGCCAACCAAAAATCCTATTTTTTAACAAGAGGATGGGTTTTCAGTTGAAAAAGTGATGGTGTCATTGGTCTTACCAAGATCTATTCTAAGCCCTTTGTGTTAGTGGCCCCATCAGCTCCAATAAAACACCATGACAGTGTAATCTATGTGCTCTCTGTAAAGCTTTATTTTTATTGTAAAGTGCTCTACAATCTTTGGGCAATTCGTAACTGCCTAAATTAATAAATAAACAAACGTGGATCAAGTCAGACTACAGCCTTCACAGGCTCACACACCTCTAAGACTGAACAGTAATCACCCCCAGGTGCGTAATGGCCATATCGCCAAAAGGGCTTTAGCCCCCGCTCACTGTCGTGTGTCAGACCAGGCTGCTGCAGCGCTCTCACACACACACACACACACACACACACACACACACACACCAATGTCTGACGTCTTATCACAGCCTCATTTGAGTAGTTCAAGGGAATACACAATTCATGAATATATACATTTCTACAGAGGGAGCCACACAATACCTGCTCTTCCCATAGTGCTAGACGCCTACTTAATTACATTTGCAACAACAGGCCTGGTGCAAGAGGGGAGAGTGTGCTGAGGACGTGGGATAGGGAGAGTAGCCTCAGGCTTTGGGGTATGGTGCTGGATTGAGGATCGTGTGACACCTTCAGCCAGTCCTAGCTTTCCATTTACCACAATGCTTCATTCTGGGCCATGTAGGTTTTTTTTTTTTTTTAAATATTGCAAGTTGAGTTTGAAAATCATAAAGCGTTACTGGATAAAATCCATGGTTGCCAAAGTAAAGTATTTTAATAAAATCAATTTGATGCTGTGATAACACATTAGAAACTGGAGTAGTTAATTTTAAACTGCTTGAGCCACACATGTGAAACCAAATATAAGCACTGTGCAGCTATTTTAAGGAAGTGCACTTCTCATTCACATCATACTTGTAAACATTGACAAGACAATGTTTTTCTTTTTCAGTAGTGTGTAGGGAATATGTTTTTATTAAGCTTCACTAAAAGGCAAGACAAGTAAAGCAGCAGGGCAAGCTTTTTAACACAATAAAAGCTGAGTGCATGTGAGTGGCAGTGTGTGTGACCGAGTACAAATGTACAAGAGTGCAAGAGATCTAGTGAGAATGAGCGAGTATGTGACACAGGTGTGAGAGAAAGTGAGTGTGTGTATTGCTGCATGTGTGCCGCTGGTACAGCACACTGGAGGTTATTTGTGCCTTATGCACAAGGGCACTGATGACATATGGATGAGAGGTCTTATCTATGGCCAACTGCAGGCCTGACATGCTTCTATTAAGACACCACCATTAGCTGTGTGGACACAAACTGTTTGAGAAAGCCACTAGCCAAACCATCACCAGTAGCAGGGAGACAGAAGAGGCGCCACCCTGCCCGGCAGAAGGCCCCAACGTGATGCACACCATTCGTAGCATATTAGGTGGATCCATAGCAAAATGCAGGAACTGACATTTGAGGTAATTCTTGTCATAGATCTGGTACTTCTTTTATAGGGGGTGTCTATGGCAAAATGCAGACCTTTGTACACTGGAGGAAATTTTTTTTAGAGGTACCCAGGACTATGGCTGAAGTATCCATTTCTGGCAGTGTCATATTGTATGCACTCAGTCATTCATTACTTTACTCGGTACAAAAAGACCATAAAGGACATCCAATAAATACAACATACAAAATTTCTCAATCGTAAAATTACTAAAAACACTGTTAATACATTTTCCGAATACCATGAGCAGCATATATAAAATTTAACACAGCCTGAATTATGTCCATGTTTCCCAAATTATGTAAATGTGAGTAAGCAAGCTGACTAGTTCTAATACTTTTAGATAAAAATAGCGGACGTAAAAACCTTTTTCTCTGAACAACATATAAAGTGCAAAAGAGCATAAAGTGCTATGTACTCTGAGATGTCTTTCCATCACAGAGACAAGGAGGAAGGTTCTTAAACCAGGTTCCGCATACTGGAAATGCTACCAGGTAGTGTAAGGTATTTAAACGTAGCCTTGTAAGTAGAAACCTTTGTCGCTCATGATTAATAATGGTCAAATATAGCTTTGGTTGAAGTTGTTGTGTCTCATGCTTCGTCCATAACCTAGTTACACCAGAGGCTGGCTCCATGACCTGGTTGTTCTGCCAGTATATGTCTTTGACCTTTTTAATGTCCTGTCTTGTTAAAGTATACGGTTTAAGAAAACATTCTCCTAATCCTAATGAGAGGAGGGAGAGATAGACATATCTAAGCCAGGGTATATCCAAAGATCGTGATAAGAGGAGACAATCCTGTATCACCTTTCAGCATAAGAACGCGTCTGGCTTAGTCCAGATTTTTAACCACAATAATACAGGTTGAAGCTTTATATAGCTAGATATATATCTCAAGCCAACTTCTTAATGACAAAACATTACTGGTGTAGATTGGGGGGGGACTGCTAATAGCCTTCTTAAAAATAAATTTTCTACGATCTGGAGTCCTGAACATTCTGCATACCCCCAGACCCCAGCTCCAAATGTTGCAATAGAAAGACACTTGGAGGAGAAAACAGTCAACATTTCTTTGACAGGTTTATGTTGGAGTCTTTTGGCAAACCTAAAAACTGCTTCTATGGCTTTTAGGAATTGTATTGAGCGTATGTTAATTAAGAATTTCCAATTAAAATCTACATCAATGGGGACCCCCAGGTACGTGAAATGTGCAACCTTGAGTATCTCATGCCCATCTAGAGCAAATGTTTTCGTTTTTGCTAATTTGGGTCCGGTCTTCAGCACAAATGACTTAGGGGGTCATTCTGACCCCGGCCGGCGGCGGAAGACCCCAGAATACCGCTGCGCGGTCAAAAGACCGCCGCAAGTATTCTGGGTTTCCCGCTGGGCTGGAGGGCGACCGCCAGAAGGCCGCCCGCCAGCCCAGCGGGAAACACCCTTCCATGAGGATGCTGGCTCCGAATGGAGCCGGCGGAGTGGAAGGGGTGCGACGGGTGCAGTTGCACCCGTCACGATTTTCAGTGTCTGCATGGCAGACACTGAAAATCTTGGTGGGTCCCATTGGCATGGGCACTGCAGGGGCCCCCACGACACCCCATACCGCCATCCTGTTCCTGGCGGCCAAAACCGCCAGGAACAGGATGGCGGTCGGAATCCCCATCGCCATGGAGGATTCCCCAGGGCAGCGGAAAACCGGCGGTACACCGTCGGTTTTCCGTTTCTGACCGCGGCTGTACCGCCGCGGTCAGAATGCCCAAGGGAGCACCGCCAGCCTGTTGGCGGTGCTCCCGCGGTCGTTGGCCCTGGCGGTTTTTACCGCCAGGGTCAGAATGACCCCCTTAGTTCTATTAATTTTAAGACCAAGGTTCCCCATAAAAGTATTAAAAGCATTTAATAAAATCAGGAGGCCATTTGCTGTTCTTGAAATGAGTACAGCATCGTCTGCATTCAAGAGTACAGGAATTGGGGAATTATTGATGACTGGGGAATCCTTCCCCGATTCACAAAGAAATGTCTCTAACCCATTTATATACAAAAGAAAAAGAAAAGGGGCCAGGACACAACCCTGTCTGACCCCCTTTAATGAGGGAAATTTCTCTGTCAAACCTCCCTCCCGGGAATAGCGGACCCGAGCCTCTGTACAGGCGTGAAGTTTACTAAGTAAGATGACTATATCTTTATCCACGCCCATGTCCAGCATTACCATCCACAGTTTCTCCCTGTTAACTGTATCAAAGGCACAGGACAGATCCATAAATGCTAGATGTATACACCCCCTTTTAACTTTGGTATATTTCTGGACTATGAGGGTCAAGTTAAGAGTTTGTTCTACTGTGCCCACACCTGGCCGAAAGCCAAATTGTATTTACTTGTAACTTATTTAGGATCACGCGACCTAGAATTTTAAGTGAGCTGTCCAATAAAGAAATTGGGCGATAGCACAAAGGATCTGCCCTGTCTCCCTTCTTGAAAATCGGGACGATGATCGCCTCTTTCCAGGAATCTACTAAAGGGCCTATCACAGCCGATCTCAAGACATTGATGAGAAGTGTTCCCCAGAAATCTGGAAGCGCTTTATATAAATCAGCAGGGATTCTGTCTGGGCCAGGAGCTTTCTCAGAAGGGCAGTCTTGAATGGCTTGTTTAACATCGTCCACGCTTATAATATTGCTAAAGGCCAGACCTGGCTGATCGTTTCCTATGAACTTCGAACAATTTGACTTTTCTAACTGAACATTTGTCTCTATAGCAAAGGTTTTTTTTTAAATAATCCACCCAAGTCTTGGCTGGAATGACAGTATCCATGGACATCTCATGTTTATCATTCAGCAGTGAAGAGTTAACCACACGCCAAAATGCAGTTATATCTTTAGTTTTACTTGCTTCCATCAGTTCCTCCCACGCAGACTCACTTAGTTCGGCTTTCCTCTTGGCAAGTGCTTCCTTATAATTTTTCCTAGCAGTTTTAATTGCTTGTCGATCTTGGGGAGATGCACTGATTACTTTCTTTAGCTTACTTAAGGATGTGGTACATGTGTGGTTAAACCATCTTGGGCCATAAACTTTATTAGTGCCAGAGGGCTGTAGTTTCTCCGCCATATACTTTGTCAAAGAGGAAAATGCACAGACAATTTCATGGGGGGCCCTATCTTCATCCAGGGACGTCATAACGTCTGACCGTTTATTCAACAATAGGTCTTTAAAAAAACTATTGCTATCTATCTTTCCCCATTTTATTGTGAGTTCTTTTTGTGTTGAGAACTTCATAACAGGGTGTTGCTTCCCTCTTCTTGAATCGCTAGTCAAATCCAAATTGATCACAATAGATAAGGGGTTATGGTCACTAATACAGGTCAGGGTCACCCTAAATTGGCCTGCAATAGAGGATAAATCTCTAGAGTAGATAATATAATCAATTGGGGTAGGAGTGTCTTTCCTTATAAATGTTGGTACCCCTCTAATAGCTGGTATAGGGAAAAGTAGAGAATTAGCTGTTATCAGAGAGTTAAGAGCATTCCCATATGAAGAATGTTTAAAATGTTGAGTAGGATTATCATTTTCATCCAAGAGTCCACAGCAGTCCAAGAACTCTGGCTCACACAGGTGGACATTACAATCGCCTACCCAGATTATTCTTAGGTCCTTTCAACTAATGGTTTTTACCTTATGTATTAACGTCTCCAAGCTACCAACCACACTTGTGTCAGAATTGTCAAAGGTATTATTATAATAGTTGATCAGTAGTAAGTCAAATGGCTCTGCTAATTTCAGAGATAAAGCCAGAAAAAAAGGAGATGTTCCCACATTGTATGTAGTCCTCAACATATGGGGCTCACCCATGAAAAAATGTTGACCTTGGTATAGTGGAAGTAATTTTTCTGACTTGTGACATTTTAAAACATAAGATCTACCCTTAAGGAAAAACCAGGCTTCCCAGGTGCACCATGAAAGTACAGGGATATTTCATGAATGCCCTTTAATATCTGTAGCGCTTTAGCAAATTTGACCCCCAAAATTTTCAGAACATTTGCAGGAAAGAAGCCCACTCTGCCTGATACCACTTACAAATCTGTTTTGCTCATTGGGATGTGGGGGGTTGGGGGTGGTAAGTATTGCACCCCACCACTTACACAGATCTTTAGCCTGCACTAGTGAGCAGGATTTGCACAGTGTAGAGGGGACAGTTTAAGAGTAGAGTGCCAACTGTCTGTGCAGAAAGGACAGGCGCAGACGTTTCTTAATGAAATAACAGCGGTGTCTTATAAAACAAAATGAAATAATTGCTTATACCTAAAAAGTGGCAAAGCCTGCGGCTCTCTTAACCTACCTGTAGTTTTTCTCAGTTTATAGTTGACATTTAGCTATGTGGTCCAGGCTATCCCAATAACTTTGAATTTGGCTCCCATGGCTTTGAGGAGCTGCACATGTGCGGGCGGCTGCAGTTGGGGGAGCAAACAGACCGTGCATTGATGCAGAAGGCAGTGGCGCAACAAAACTTGAGGGGGTACTGTCCTGAGAGAGTCACTGGAGCACAGGGGCTCCCGCACTGTGGGGGCCAATTATGCCACTGGCAGCAGGAAAGATCACCATGAGGCACGGTGGGGCTGCAGCAACAGCCGTTTTGAATGAGAGAATAAAATGAGTTGCTTATCTGTAACTGCATCTATTCAGTATTGGCATCTTTCATAGATTCACATGCTTGAATCATTCCTCGTTGAAGTGGGAGTCCCAATGTATCCTAGTAAAGCAGCATGTAAAAAAAACAGAATAGGCTATAATGGCAGTAGGCCATCAGTTTAATAGCCTATCTATGTCCTTTGAAAAAAGAAAATATAAATAATAATTAAAAAAACAAAAACAAAGTTGAACTATGGCCAATCAGATGCTGGCACTCTCTAGAATACTCCCACTTTGGAGCACAAGTGGGAGTAACATCCTTAATTCTAAGGGGAGCCTCTCTGGGGAAGAGGGTGGGTGCATGTGAATCTTTGAAAGATACCAATACTGGATAACTGAGGTTATAGGTAAGTAACTCATTTCCTTATCCAGTACTGGACATATTGTTTTTTTTTTCTTCTCTCTAGTAAGGAGTGAGAGCGTTTTTTTGACTTGCCTATATCTTTGGCACCGTTTGCCAAATCTTCATGACGCTTTCCGAAAAAAAGGTAGATCAGTCAATCTTTTTGTACATGGGAAGTTTGAGAGTGATCCATCATGCGGGGGTGGCGGGGGTATGGGTGGGGCGCGCAATTATGGGTTCCCATTGGGATTTTAGACACGACTACAGCCGGGACTCCCCCACCCCACCTCCGCAAAAAAGCATTTAAAAAATGTTTTTGCTGTGAATTTGCGGTGGAACCAGTGAACTACTATGGTTTTGTATGTTTGAAGTGTTAGCCTAACTATAACGTCCCGGCAACCTTTGTGTTTTTGGGTAAATTTCTATTTTTTTTATTCTAATTCCTAACTAAAACATCCCCGTAACCTTCATTTTTTGTGTGTGTGCTTGTATGTACAAACACACACATAGATACACATGTGCAATTGTAAGCATTCGTATTTAAACCATTAGATAAATAAACATTAATAGAAACAATCAGGCAGCAATGTACAGTGGACAGAAAGCATTTAGATTTAACATGAATAAGCACCTCACCTTATTGGAATAGATGGCATAGTACAGCCTGTCCCACAGACAAGTCACTGCGTTGTGTTGACTGTAGGCAGTAGTGCTGCGTGAACGAGAGGGTGCTCTTCCATGACGCACAGCAGATTTTCTTTGGGCTGCCGAAGTGGACACTGCTCTTGTGGAATGTGCTTTAGCTTTTCTTGTTAGGGGGTTTGCGCACTTTAGAATGGCAAAACTGAATTGTTGCTGAGATCCATCATGCTATTGTTGCTTTTGTCACCGCAGTCCCTTGACAAGAAGGCTAGCAGCTGATCTGTTTTGCCAATCTGTTTAGTATAGTGGAGGTAGAACTTGACACCATGTAATGTCTAAAGTTTGGAGAGTCCTTTAAGCTGGTGTGGTAGGACTGGGAAAACATTTTGGAAGTATGATGGGTTCATTGAGATTAAATTGCAAAGGAACCTTAGTAATGAACCTTGGATTTGTTCTAAAAAGTACAAATTTGCCTGTGAAGCGTATGAAAGGCTCTAGGGGTGTGAAGGCCCGTATCTCGATGACTCTTCTGGTGGAGGTGAGAGCGAGTAGTATAGCAACGTTCCTCGTGAGGAACTTTAAGTCAGCTTCCCACGGGCACCTTGCTTGCTGTAGGATGCTGGCAATAGGCCTGATGGCAGGAGGGCCTATTCCGAGACTGGATTTGAAATTGCTGGGGTTGTTAGTTTCTATAAGAGGCGAAACCTGTGCCTCTGGCACCTTGAAAGGGCAATTTCCTAAACTGTAAAGTGGCAAGAGATCTAGCTGTGTCTATTTTTATTGCCAGTAAGTCCTCATCAATATGCCTCCGAAACAAAGTTGCCCCATCGTTGGCCATGTCCGAGATTTTTGATTGGACCTCCGATCTAAAGGATGCGGCCTTTGGCCATTCTTGGCATCTTAAAACTGCTGCTCCGGGTAATTGACAGAAACTTGTTGGAGGCGATGTTCAGAGCATAACTTCTAATCCCAGAAGTGCGTTCTCCCTCGCCTCAGACTTCCTGTCTTCAGGGAAGAGATCGAGTAAGCTGCTGACATATGACCACATTTGGCACTCATAAATGCCCCAAAATCGCAATATTGTTGGCTTCTTGGATGCTAATGGCAGACATAAGAGAGAATCTCTTCTTCACATTGTCCAGGTGTCCGATTTCCTTATCTGGAGGTGCAGAGATGGTAACAGAAGAATTGATGGAACGCCTTTGGACTGCCTGTGAGAGGACAGTCAGGCTTAGGGTGACCGATGAGGCAAGCAGGAGAATCAACCACGGCCTTGTATGTTTTGTCCAGGTGAGATGGATCTGGAGGTTCCACAGACGGATGTTTAATGATTTTAAGTCCCTCATTTCTATGATGGGGAATGGCTCTCATTGATTTTCTAGCCTGCTCCTTACAGCCGTAGAGAAAACAGTCAGACTGTGCAACGAAGGTTGGGAGATGGAATGTGCTGCAGCTCGTTCCAGTAGATTGTGCAATGTCTTTGAGGGAGAGTCCGTGGGATGAGGAGATGGAGTAGGGACCAGGTAATCGTCCCATTTGTCCTGCGAGTATTTCACTCCCATCTTCTGTAGAAGTGCCATCCTCCCTTGGGGGTGCAGCAATGGTTGAGGATGGTTTGAACCTGGGCACTGCTGGTGGAGGGATGATTCTTGGCATGGGCAGGAGAAACAGTCTGAGGTTGCGTTGACTGTTGTTCTTGAGTAGATTCAGGAGAACTCCAATAATCTTGCAGCATGGCCTGCAAATCCTGAACCAACGCGACAGGAAATTGTACAACATCCTGCCTAGGCGGAGGGTATTCATAATGTCTTTCCAACGAGGGGTGTAATAAGCTTCACAGCATTGTTGTTTGTCGTCCTCATCATACTCTTCCTCCTGATACTTCATATGACGTTCTGTAGGAATGTGTGCATCCCAAGAAGGTTTTTCATTATCTGACTCCACCCACTCCAATAAATGACTTGGTAACAAAGCTGAGACTCTGCTTGGATAAGTTACTTCAAGGCACAAAGCAATCTTTGTGATTGCATCCGCCGATGTCACAGACAGTTCAAACATGAAGTGGGACATTGCAGATAAATATTTCTCTCATCAATGGTCCTCCTGTTGTCGATGGCGTCTTTGTTGACAGCATCTTCTTCAATGGTGTTGGAGAAGTCAAATACAGTCCATGGCGACTTAAGACTAAAATACCTTAGTGGATAAAATGAGAGCACTAATAGCGGTCGTAGACAATGTTCTCTGCGACATTGCCTTCATCTATGAGACCGTGATGATGGTAGTTGTCGTCCGCATCACCACTGACATAGGCAGTGCTGTCATCATCGATGGAATTGAGAAGATTTTTAGACCTCGACAGTTCTGATGGAGAGCGGTGATGCTCCTTTTTCTTCAGAGATGGAGTGGACTGTTGGGAGGAGGCTGACCCTGCAGAGATAAGCGTCATTTTTTTTAAATTTCTTTTTTTAGGGTCTTTGTGGTGTGACTTCAAGGCCTTCTTACTCGCCTCAAAAACATCTAAAGCCTCTCTTGGGAGTACTATAGAGGATGCTAGCACCTGACTGGACATAGTTCAACTGTAGTCCTTTTAATAATAATAATTAAAAGAAAAAAAAGACATGAATAGCCTATTAAATTGATGGCCTACTGCCAATATAGGCTAGTCCATTTTTTTTTTTTACATACTCCTTTACTACGGTACTGTGGGACTCCCACTTCGACAACAGGAGAATGATTCAAACATGTGAATCTATAAAAGATCCAATACTAGCTAACAACCTCTATTCGCCAACAGGATTAGCTTGTCAATAAAAACATGCCCCACAGTGTAGTTAATGCACACAATGAACATATCGTGACGCGTTATGAATATTACTAGCCAAAGCCATTACCACATGGCAAAGGAGTCCTCCCATTGAAGACTGCCACATCCTTATTGTTTTTTTTGTGGATTTTTTTTCTTCTTTTTTTTAGGTGCATGGACTCCTCTCAAGAGTCAACAGGAGTACAAGAAGCACCGGTTCTCAATGGCAGCACACGCCTTCTGCCCAATCAAATATTGTACTCAAGGTAACCAATATGTGGACAGAGACAAAGCCCCTCTCTTAGATGTGCTTCTGAAAGCTCTTTTTCTGTTGATCACATATGGTCAGGTGACTGCAGCGATGTGCGGCCAGACCACAAAAGTAAAACTCTGAATCTCAGAGGTTCTGAAACGCATCCATTAATTCACGCTGCCTTGGGCGACAGGGAGAGAGCATCATATTCAGAGATATGGCTCTCTCCTCCCCTCTCCCTAGCGCCAGCGCTGATTTCAGCTTTCATGCGCCACGCACACATCTTAGTGCCATGGTGCTAGGATGCATGCCTGAGCCTACCATAGGTTCTGTATAGGAAGGGTACCCTTCCTGTACAAAATACTATGGCTAGGGAAGTGAAAAACATTTCCCTACTTTGTATGTGTGCTGTACAGTGCAGTACACTTGCAAAGTCAGAAAAGAAAGGCGGAATTAAAAGATTTCTCCTTTTAACGCCTGATGTTCCACAGCATTAATTGTTTGTTCTTAACCCTGTCTACTTATGCTAGTAGATGAGTTTTAGCATCAAAAAGCATGATTGGTTGCATGGGAACGCCCACGTACCATCAATGTAACCTCCCTTGACGCAAAGTAATGAAAGCAGTGTTCCAACCTACTCTGAGTTACTTTTGGGTACTTTCCAGTGCAAAACAAGTTTTCAACTGGAAAGCCAATCAGGAAGAAAACATTTTGTGCTGAAATGTTTGAGAATATGCCCATTTCATTCAAAATCACATCTTTTTAATGTATTGCCAATAATCTTGCACAGTTCCTAGCTGTACCCATTGTGCCTTTAACTCACTTTGGTAGTGCACAGCTGTCCTGTCGGAGTATGTATCCTTTCTATTACAGCATATTCAGGCAAAATTATATTTTTTCTAAATACAGGCTCGCTTATGGTGGTTGTTCACTCTGTACATATTTATTGGACTCCGTTAAATGCGTCATTGTATGGATACTAAAGTGATGCATATTCGTATCTCAGTGTGTCAATATTGAACTTAATAGCTATTCTTTCTCAAAACTGCCCATGTCTATACAGCACACACCTACAGAAACAGCCACTGCTGAATCTTTAATTGGAGAGCAACAGGGATGTTTACTTTTCTTCTGAAGAACAACCCGGGAGTAGGTAGCAGGAACACCTGACTGAAATGCCCCGTGACTTGATGCCTGCATTGCTTCAGAGTAACATGTCCTATGTCATGGAAAGCTGACCTGCAGCCTGGAGAGTAGACAGTGGTAAAGAGCCCTTAAGATGAGACAGGGGATCAGAACAAGGAGAGCTGATGAAGGGCCTCAAGGTCATAAAAACAGACCTGCTAGAATAACTCACAGGAAAAGGGTCCTCCAACCACAGTCACTCAAATGACAGTACCTTAGGACATCCAGATGCCTTTGTGCCTGGCACACCTGCATTCCTTCCAACCTCCAAATGAAATTAGACCCCGTGCTTCCCTCGGATAGTTCCAGCAGTGAATTGCAGTTCACTAGAAAACAAATCATGAGAACAACCACAGTTACTCACTGTTAGCCGCGTGACCACACAGGACTTCATCCAGGCTACAAAATCTTGCAGGCCAGCACACTCACCGCCAGACCTATGTCCTGCTCATTAATGCAAACATATCCTCATTAATAGCTCTGCAGCCAAAAATAACAACTCCTTGGTGAAAGGAAATGCCTCCTTGGCATGGTTACCCCCTGACTTTTTGCCTTTGCTGATGCCAAGTTATGATTTGAAAGTGTGCTGAGGCCTGCTAACCAGGCCCCAGCACCAGTGTTCTTTCCCTAACCTGTACCTTTGTCTTCACAATTGGCACACCCTGGCATCCAGATAAGTCCCTTGTAACTGGTACCAAGGGCCCTGATGCCAGGGAAGGTCTCTAAGGGCTGCAGCATGTCTTATGCCACCCTGCGGACCCCTCACTCAGCACAGACACACTGCTTGCCAGCTTGTGTGTGCTAGTGGGGATAAAATGACTAAGTCGACATGGCACTCCCCTCAGAGTGCCATGCCCACCTCACACTGCCTATCCAGTATAGATAAGTCACCCCTCTAGCAGGCCTTACAGCCCTAAGGCAGGCTGCACTATACCATAGGTGAGGGCACAAGTGCATGAGCACTGTGCCCCTACAGTGTCTAAGCAATACCTTAGACATTGTAAGTGCAGGGTAGCCATAAAAGTATATGGTCTGGGAGTCTGTCATGCACGAACTCCACAGCACCATAATGGCTACACTGAAAACTGTGAAGTTTGGTATCAAACTTCTCAGCACAATAAATGCACACTGATGCCAGTGTATATTTTATTGTAACATACACCCCAGAGGGCACCTTAGAGGTGCCCCCTGAAACCTTGACCGACTATCTGTGTAGGCTGACTAGTTCAAGCAGCCTGCCACACACCAGACATGTTGCTGGCCACATGGGGAGAGTGCCTTTGTCACTCTGTGGCCAGGAACAAAGCCTGTACTGGGTGGAGGTGCTTCACACCTCGCCCTGCAGGAACTGTAGCATCTGGCGGTGAGCCTCAAAGGCTCACCCCCTTTGTTACAGCACCCCAGGGCACTCCAGCTAGTAGAGTTTCCCGCCCCCTCCGGCCACGCTCCCACTTTTGGCGGCAAGGCCAGAGGAGATAATGACAAAAACAAGGAGTCACTGGCCAGTCAGGACAGCCCCTAAGGTGTCCTGAGCTGAGGTGACTCTGACTTTTAGAAATCCTCCATCTTGCAGATGGAGGATTCCCCCAATAGGATTAGGGATGTGCCCCCCTCCCCTCAGGGAGGAGGCACAAAGAGGGTGTAGCCACCCTCAGGGCTAGTAGCCATTGGCTACTAACCCCCCAGACCTAAACACACCCTAAATTCAGTATTTAGAGTCTCCCCAGAACCTAGGAACTCAGATTCCTGCAATCTAAGAAGAAGAGGACTGCTAAGCTGAAAAACCCTGCAAAGGCGACGGAGACACCAACTGCTTTGGCCCCAGCTCTACCGGCCTGTCTCCCCACTTCTAAAGACACTGCTCCAGTGACGCTTTCCACAGGGACCAGCGACCTCTGAATCCTCAGAGGACGGCCCTGCATCTATAAGGACCAAGAACTCCCGAGGACAGCAGCTCTGTTCACCCAAGACTGCGACTTTGCAACAAAGAAGCAACTTTGGAACAACTTGCGTTTCCCGCCGGAAGCGTGAGACTTGATACTCTGCACCTGACGCCCCCGGCTCGAATTGTGGAGAACAATCACTTCAGGGAGGACTCTCCGGCGACTGCGAGTAGCCAGGGTTGACCCCCCTGACCCCCCACAGCGACGCCTGCAGAGGGAATCCCGAGGCTCCCCCTGACCGCAACTGCCTGCTTCTAAGATCCGACGCCTGGTAAAGACTCTGCACCCGCAGCCCCCAGGGCCTGAAGGATCCGACCTCCAGTGCAGGAGCGACCTCCAGGTGGCCCTCTCCCTTGCCCAGGCGGTGGCTACCCCGAGGAGCCCCCCCCTTGCCTGCATCGCTGAAGAGACCCCTTGGTCTCCCATTGATTTCTATTGTGAACCCGACGCCTGTTTGCACACTGCACCTGGCCGCCCCTGTGCTGCTGAGGGTGACCTTTTTGTGTGGACTTGTGTCCCCCCCGGTGCCCTACAAAACCCCCCTGGTCTGCCCTCAAAAGACGCAGGTACTTACAGACTAGAACCGGGGCACCCCCTTCTCCATTGAAGCCTATGCGTTTTGGGCACCACTTTGACCTCTGCACCTGACCGGCCCTGAGCTGCTGGTGTGGTAACTTTGGGGTTGCTCTGAACCCCCAACGGTGGGCTACCTTGGACCCAAACTTGAACCCCGTAGGTGGTTTACGTACCTGCAAAAACTAACAAACTCTTACTCCTCCAAGGAACTGTTGAAAATTGCACTGTGTCTAGTTTTAAAATAGCTATATGTGATTTATGTGAAAACTGTAGATGCTATTTTGCTAATTCAAAGTTCCTAAAGTACCTACCTGCAATACCTTTCATTTGAATTATTACATGTAAATCTTGAACCTGTGGTTCTTAAAATAAACTAAGAAAATATATTTTTCTATACAAAAACCTATTGGCCTGGAATTGTCTCTGAGTGTGTGTTCCTCATTTATTTGTTTCCAGTCCAGGGAAGACCTGGCCTAGCAGTTCGGGCTGTACTGTTCCCATGGGGAACAGGGTCAAGACTGATTTGCATATGGCTGGGTCCAAACTGGAATGGCATGGGCAGCAAAAAAACGATGGATTTAGGCCCAGATCACTGTACTGGGGGTGAATGTTTGACAATGTTCAGCATTCTGTCCATCACTTGTTTTTGCTTCCTCATTTATTGCCTGTGTGTGTACAACAAATGCTTAACACTACTCCTTTGATAAGCCTACTGCTCAACCACACTACCACAAAATAGAGCATTAGTATTATCTCTTTTTGCCACTATCTTACCTCTAAGGGGAACCCTTGGACTCTGTGCATACTATTCCTTACTTTGAAATAGTGCATACAGAGCCAACTTCCTACACTTGGCTAGAGGTATCTTCTCAAAAGAACTCTATAAAGCAGAGAGGCCTTGAAACAAAGGCTCTTGCTAACTCCTGGGCCATAACCAATTGGCTTTAGGCAAAAAGATTGAAAAGTCGGCTTCAAGACATAACTATATTAATTGAAGAAAATAACCTCTTACATTACCAAGTGGCAGAAAAGCAGCACCGAATTCCAGATGGGATGATTTTAACACTGCAATAGATTCAAATGGAGAATCAGAATGCCTACTATTTGACCTCTCCCTTGCCCTTGATTTTTTTTTTCATCTCAAAAGGGAATTGGACCAATGTTCCTCAACAAATAACTTTGCATCTGTTTTGTAGCTAGACGTTTATCATCAAGGCTGGCACCTATATCCATAATACTCCGTACCAGGCAACTTTTTTGCCAGCTCGCCAATAAAAGCCTGGTGCATTCCTGGTTCAATATATTGCATATACATGAACTGCTCAACGTGGCATGGTAACAATAACTATTGCGGAAACGGAAAATTCTTAACTTAACATGAGGGCTCCATTTTGTATGCAATGTGATTTCTCTAACTATATGGACACGTGCAGGACTGCATTTTGCTTGCAACAACAGTTATTCTATTTGACTTTGAGACCTGCGCTACTAGGAATTTGTTTGCTCACACTTAGCAGATGACTTGTACTGCTGCTTCCCCTATTCTGAGATATTTTAGCCTAGAGATGTTATCTTGTTAGCTTAAGGCGCTTCAGTGGAGACATCGCCTATATCCTCTCAGTTTGCGAAATGTTTTCCGATAAGATGTTATCTGTATCCTGCCAGTTGGAACCGTTACTGTTAACGATGCAATCTTCATCCTGCTGACCTTGTTAAAACCAGTTCGGGGGTGGGTTCTGCACATATATGAAATTAACTAAGCACGCAGGGGGAGGGACGTGGAAAGTACAGTATAAAGGTGATCAGGGAGAAGGGTTGGGGTTGCTACTGCTTTGCTCGAGGAGACACAGGTGCTCCTGTGCTTGTAACCTGTGCAGGTAATAAACTGATGAAACTGAAGACCAACGCTGAAGCTTTATAGTCTATTAAGAAAAGTTTGTGCTTCCTCCTACTGGAAGACACCTTGGGGAAATTTAACCCCAACAAATGGAGGCACTGCTGAGATCATCTTGGCAAAAAATTAGACAGACTAGAAGCCTGTGATAGACAGAGACCAGAAACAGCGGATCCTAGGGGCACCCTGCCTTAAGATGAGTTTCTTGCTGCTGCCATCCAACGTTCCCAACATCCATCCATCTGTAAAGAATTTCTTCCCCCGAGAACCAGTAGGAGGGTAGACTAAATTGCGTTTCAAGAAGAGAAGACTCAGCCCCTGACTTGACCAAGCCATTTGACTGCATTTAATTGGTGAGACTGTTCTATGTCACTTTGTTCCTTTTGGGGTGTTTTGACGTCTTGAATCTTGGCTTTGAGATATTGCTGACCTAGGCATTTGGTTTAGTAAAAGACCTTTGCATGCCCGTTACCCGCTTTTAGGATAAGGATGAGTAAGCTCAAGAAATTCATTTCTAAATGGTGTTGATGTTTCGGGTCCTTCAGTCTAGATGAGTCAATGCCTGTGCCAGATGAGAGAAGCCCGGCTTGGTTTGTGTTAAAGAAATATGGTGTGGGCCAAACCCTCTGGGGCCCATTATGGCACAAATACACAAGAAAAGGTGGGAGAAGGCAATGGCCATTAAATGGCTCTTGGGATGATGAAAAACTTTATTACCTTGAACAAATGTGGAATAAACAAATTATGGGGAGCTATGTGGGATAGTTATCGTACCTGGGAAAAAGAAGCAAGAAAGGTTAGAATGAAAGAACAAATAAAAAAACATAAGTCTCCAGCCCAAAAACTGATTATGCTAATCAACAGAGAGCACAGAATATAGAGGATGGAAATAGGGAATTTAGGATGACTACAAGTAAAATGTACCCCTCTGTGCCCCCAAGTTAAAAGAAGAACATTCAACGCCCCCGATCCGCTGTAGCAACATCTCCTCGATAAACCCCCTCCACCTTACTCCCCCATTATAAATGAGGCACCTCCCATACCTCAAAATGTAAATGACCATGCACTAGTGGAACATGGCGGCCAAAATGTGGCTGTGACGGTTCCCTCCCAGCCACCTCTAACATATAGCATTACTTCAGCTCCTTCCACACCCACTAGTACCCCCTCTTTTTCCACTGGCACCAGTTCCACCCATACTGTCCCATCTGGGACCTGAGGGCGATCATCATCGTGGGGCAGTACTTCACTCCCAACCTTATGCCACGAGAAAAATGACTTTGACATGGTGTTTCCCACACTTAAACTTAGCAAAGAGGATTTGACCACAGAAAAAGTCTCTAGGTCCAGCACGCACAAATTACACCTCCCCGATGTTGCCAGAGGCTGGATGGATGAGAAAAGAAAAACATCCATGGTCAAAATACTACATCAGCTTAAGAATTACAATGATGTCCAACAGGGTATTATACTTAAGCATATGCATAAGATATTGCGAGACCAATGTGAGAGGCAAACATTGACTTTCCGGCAGACATACAGGTAGATGAATACAGTCTGTTAAGGGCTGAAGTTGGATTAGTAGAAAAATGTAATGCTGTGGGACGGTGTCTCACACATGCTCAGGTTGTAAGAAAAACATGTCACCAGCTACCGATGCATGAACTTCACCCCGACAGATAGCTGAGGGAGGATTCGCTCGTCAGTATGTACATACCCCTTGGCAACGTTCAGAACTTCTCAGTATTAGAAAAAGTCTTCCTTACTACAGAAAAAAACTCTACTTTGTTTTACGAGGCATTGAAATCTGCCAGCAGTACGGCCATTATGACCTATAAAGATACAGAGATGTTTTTTGGTACATTACTACCGCCCACTATTTGGCAGCAGAGAAAGAGTGAATGATGCTACTATATTTGGGGCTACGTGGGTGGCGTTAGAACACGATAACACTGCGCAAGCGCCGGCTGCCCTCCCCAGCAACCGTTTGCGTAAACTACCCGCGCTCATCATACAACATCTTCAGACCATAGTAACGCACACACATGTAGATTGGGACAAATTAGCCGCCAGCAAGCAGAAGGTAGATGAGGAAGTGTCGGATTTTTTTTTTCTCCAGATTTGAGGACATAGTCCACTCCTTTAGTGGGCAGGACCTTAATACACAGACAGGACAATTAATGTTTGCAGATACATTTGTGTCTAATTTACAGAAGGATGTCTGGGATGCTATTAAAACAACTGAGAGTACGTGGCCAACACAGAATCCGTCTGAATTGTTAGTTATGACAACCAACTATGAAAATATGTCTCAAGCTAGACAAGACCATACAGATAAAAAAAATTGAAGGATTTAAAAACAAAAGCGCTTATGGTGCAGGCATTTCCCCAGCACTTTCAAGGTAATAACACGGGACAGAGGGGAAGAGGAGTTGGTTGGGGACACTCAGTGGCCCCGGCACAACAGGGACAGAGATCAATAGGGTTGAACACTTGCGCCTATTTCAAAAACGAGGGACCCTGGAAAGACACTTGTCCAGATTTACAGGGGACCACTGAACAGGGTCAGAGAGGAAGTGGACGAGGATACCAGACAGTGAATGGAAAAAGGAAGGGGGGGGGGGGGGGGGGGGGAGGGGAGAAGGCTACCAGACATGATTTCAAAGCACACTCTGAATTGCAACAGCCGCGCCAAAATTGCTTTGACAACTCCTACACAGTGGATGATTATACTGACAATATGTCATTGGGGTGCCCAGGAGAGGGTAATGGGGGAGTAGCCATACTTGTTGATCAGCGAGGACCCTATGTACGTGTGAATGTAGAAAATAGGGATCATCCATTCCTGTTAAGACACTGGCACTACGCATACTTCAGCCATGCGCAACTCTCTCCCTGGGACACCCCTCTCTGGGTCTACAAACATTTTGCTTGGGTTTGCAGGAACACCAGTACACAGCCCCATCTCCAAGCCACTTGTTATTACTGTAGGGCCTTTTACCGTCCCACACTCTTTATTCCTAACTGAGGGGTGCCATGAGAATTTGCTTGGTTTAGATATCCTAAAAAAAAAAATTGCATGCCCACTTATATTGTTCCCTGTTACTATAGCCAATCCCAACAAATGTGCTGCCACACGCAACTATTCAGTGTCATCCCTCCTAGACACACATCCAGAGCTGCGTACCATCAACACTTCCCTATGGGCCGCAGACAAAAATGACGTGCGGACTGTAAAAATGGACCCCATTGAAATACAGGTACGGGATGGTGCTCCTCTACGTCGTATTCCCCAATATAAGCTAGCCCCAGAAGTAGAGGCAGGGCTGTTCCAAGTCGTTCAACACATGCTGCGCCAAGGAATAATAAAGGAAAGTTTTGGTAGCCCCAGCAATAGTCCTCTACTATCTGTGGTGAAGACCACCGCACCGGATGCCCCAACCGAGTATAGATTGGTTATTGATCTGCGTGCCATTAATAAAACTGTAGTACCACAGTTCCCTATTGTCCGTGATGTCACCACATTATTCAACATGATTCCACCCACAGCCAAATACTTCAGTCATCGATCTTAAAAATGCAGTCTTCAGCATTCCTATTCATGATTAAAGTCAATACTTGTTCTCATTTACTCTAAGACACAAATGTTACAAATTTTGTTGGGCTCCCCATGGGTATACAGAGTCCATCAATTTTCTCTCAGATTTTGAAAAGTCAGTTAGATTCCTCCAGCTCCCTGAGAGTACAGTGTTATTGCAGTATATTGATGATATATTAGTGGCAGGTGCCACCTGACGAATGCAAATACTCCACACTACAGGTTTTGACACATTTGTCCACAGTGGGTCACAAAGTATCCCTACCAAAATTACAATTCTGTCAACAGGAGGTCTCCTACTTAGGGCACCTCCTGTCAAAGGTGGGGGTGGCGGGGGGTTGGGGGAGGGGTAAAATCTTGATCCACAAAGAATTTCAGCCATTGGTGCCTTCAGGAGACCCGGGACACAGAAAGAGGTGAGAGCCTTTATAGGAATTCTCTCATACTATGGACAATGGATACCAATTTCTCAATGATAGTTAAACCATTAGTAGCACTCACCCTCAAAGATGTACATGTACCCTCACAATGGACACAGGAAGGTGAGCAGGCTTTTGAACATGCACCAGAATTGGCCACCTTAGACTATCAGAAAGAATTACGCTTTTTGTACATGAAAATGAAGGATGAAGTTTAGCCCTGCTAACACAGTTACATGGAGAATAGAACTGACCATGTGCATACTTTTCATCCATGTTGGATCCGGTGGCCCGAGCATTGCCTTGATGCTTAAGGGAGGTAGAAGCTGCTGCGGCTGTCGTCAACCAGAGTGAGGGGTATGTATTGGGCCACCGATTGACAGTCATGGAACCACACGCAGTAGATGTTTTATTAACAAAACACAGACTCAACATCTGACCAATGCTAGATTGACCGGATATGGGTTGGTGCTGTTTGCACCCCATATCACCATCAGAAGATGTAATGCCCTAAATCCAGCCACCATGTTGCCCCTCCCGGACAAAGATCTTTCTGACAAACACATTCATGAATGCATTATCACCACTGAGGAAGAGACGAAAGGGAGAGTTGACCTTACCGATCAAACACTGCAAGACTGGGAAGGGGAACTGTTTGTGGGTGGGTCTTGTTTTAAATTACCCAGTGGAATGGCTACTGCTGCGTATGCCATCACTACACTCAAGACGGTAGTAGAGACTAACAAAATATCTCAAAACTCTGCACAAGCAGCAGAACTGATAGCTCTAACAAGAGCCTGTGAACTGAGCCAGGGGTTAAGAGTAAATGTCTACACAGATAGCCAATATACTTTTGGGGTGGCACAATCCCTTGGAAAACTGTGGAAAGAAAGAGGGTTCATGACTTCACACAGAACGAGAAAACAACATGGGGATTTGATTGTGAGATTACTGAATGCCCGGACACTACCCAGTAAGATTGCAGTTATAAAATGTTCAGCCCACAAGAAAATAGAGAATGATGTGGGAAGAGGCAATGCTTATGCTGATCAAATAGCGAAAGAGACAGCTCAGAGTGAACAGACACCCATGTATGTGGCAGGGACAGCTAGATGGATACCGGAGGTAGACATGATGAATAAGACAAAAAAACAGTGTAAAAGATATCCAGGATGCAGCAACACTGGAGGAACTCAAGTTGTGGCATAGTACTGCAACCTTGGACAGAGAAGGGTGTTGGGTGGATAAAACAAGGAAGAAAAGGTGAATGTTACCTGATGCCTATGTAAATGCTATTGTACTTCAGCTCATGTGCCAGCTCAAATCAGGGTATAGTGGACACGCTAGACCAGGTCTGGTGCAACCAGAACATTACTAAATGTGCATCATCACATGTGCAAAGATGCATAATATGCCAGACATACAATGTAGGAAAGTGCACCCCTGTTCTTAAAGGAAATTTTGCACCCCCAGACCTTCCGATTGAAGTCCTACAGATGGATTTTGTGGAAATGGAACATGTGAACAAGGTACGTACTGGTAGTGGTGTGCACGTTCAGCAGATGAGTGGAGGCCTATCCAATGACTGATTGCTACGCTGCCAGTGCGCCAAGGTACTGATGAAAGAGTACATTCCTAGGTATGGGCTGCCTCGAACAACTTGGAGTGACAATGGCAGCGATTTCACTGGACAGCTGATGGATTTGGTCTGTAAGGGTTTAAAAATACAACAGAAGTTTCATTGTGCTAATCATCCACAAGCAGCAGGCCAAGTGGAACGATACAATGATATCCTGAAGAGTAAATATATAAGTGTAAAGATATGTGCCAAGACAAAGTTAAAGTGGCCAGACGCACTCCCCATAGGACTGTTGTCCATTAGAAATACACCACACTCTAGAACTAAGGTGTCACCCTATGAAGTGATAATGGGACGACCAGCCAATTTGTGGGGGGTGCAGAGGAAAAAGCTGTTCTCTGACATTGATTATCCATTATTTTTGGATTATTGTGTGCAACTCACTGAACAATTGCATTCTACTCACTAACGGGTCAAGGAGACACTACCCAGAAAGGTGCGAGGGGGGCGGCCATTTCCTGTGGCCAGGGGACTGGATATTTGTGAAAAACTTCCAGAAAAATCCAGCCTTGAGCCCAGGTGGAAGGGCCCATCCCAGATCCTCCTAGTGACCCAAACTGCTGTGAAGTACGATGGTAAAAAGAACTGGATTCACGCATCACATGTGAAAAAGTGACCTTTGCCCTGTGATCAATGGGTGCTTAACAACGTGCCAGACTCTGAGACTGAATACATTCCCTACCAGATACCTTTCAGAGACGGAGAAGTGGTTCTGAACGGGGAGATAAGGACTCCTGAGGAACACGCAGATAAGAGCACTTCTCCTCCTTAGTTGTTTGAACAGGAACTAATAGGACCTAGATACTGTTTGAGAAGGAAAGCTTGTGGGAATTCTAAAGAGACTTAACAGAAGAAACCGTTGTAGGAAGGACTGCACCCCCTGCCAGTGGTTTAGACCGCCAACGACCGGACCATAATCTGACCAGTGAGGCTTTCAAATAAAGGCCAATGGGGATTATTGTAAATAGTGTCTGATAGAGTAGATAGGGAAATGGATAGGTATAGCAATGTTACTGAGGAGGAAAAAGGGGGGGGGGGGGGGAAACAAGAGAAACAAGCATTTGCAATGCAACAGGTCTCGCATTTCTCCGAGTTAGAGCTATTAGCAGTTGTAAATTCCCCACCGGACTTTTCTTGCTACATTAAAAGGAAAAAAAAAAAGAGCTCTGCTCTGCTACAGTTCACGTAGTGAAACCTATTGGCAAAAGTGCAATTATCTACGTAACCGGTAAAAGTGCAATCAACTAAGTACCAGGGTCAATGGCAAGCAAAGCGCTCGACTTCTGCCAATCAAGATCGCGCTGTGAAAAAATATAAAAAGTAGTCCACAAACCGAACATAAAACAGTGAGCCTCGTATGTCTGCGGTACTTGGTCGTTGCGCTCGAGGAGGGCTAACCACCGTAAAAAGGCATGACGTATGCATGCCTTCCACTAATGAAAGCAAGCAGATTTTAAAAGGCAAGCCCATGAACCAATGAAAGACACTGACGTTACATGGACGGGGCTCTGAGCCCTTTTCTAACTACTAAAGCGTCTTGCAAGCGATAAGCATGCACAAGCGCATGCTAGCGCAGGCTCGACCCTAAAAAGGGTATTGTATTATTTACATTACATTCCGTAGGCTCCATAGTATTAGTGACGTTCTTCGCACTCGAATAGCATGCTCCCATGCATAAGATACTACCCACAAATGCTTCCCCTCCCGAACATCACTTTTTTATGTTAGCGTCCCACAAGGAAGCCCACAGGGCGGATTATATGAAAAACACTTATTAAAATGATGGGGGCAGTTCAGCAAATTTTTTATAAATCTGATTACTATGTTTGTAGGTACCTTCCCCATTCTACAGAGAGTAGTATGCCGTTTGGCACTCTTCCCTTTTCATTTAATTGTACATGCAGATTAAGTCAGTTCATGGCACTAACAGCACTCCTACTAAAAAGGTCCATAACAAAGGAAATACTGGGGTTTCTTGACTTCCTGTCAAAACTAAATAATACATGTGGAATAGACAGTGGGAGGAGGGTCAATGAACTGGAGGAAAAGGAATATGAAAGTTATAACAGCTCCTATCCCACATCAGAGATAAGGAAGTGACTGCAAACTAGAGTAATAGTGACCAGTGTGAAGACCCCCCTCTGTTTCTCGCGCCAGGGACAGAAGGAGATTTGCCAGAGTAAATGCATGACATCAGTACAATCAAATGGGACAGGCCGTCATGAATTTGCAGCAACACCTGCTAGTGTGTGTGTGTGTGTGTGTGGCAAGAATGCCTCTATTCGCCTCCCACCAGAATGGTCTGGTGCTTGCTATATAGCCTTTCTTACATCCCCCATTTATATTGCGCCTCCTAGCTACAACAAAGACAATCACTGGCAGAAAAGGGAAGTTGAACAAACAGACACTACAGGTGAGGGTGCCATGGACTTCTTCTTAGCCCTGTTCTACCCAGTAGGAGCAGGTCTGGTGAGTAGAGACATTCGGAGACTCACCTGCTGGGTAGAAGCGGTCATAAATGAGACTGCAGGAGCATTAGCCAACATAACTGTTGAGATGCAAGCCAATAGGTTAATGACTCTTCAACACCGGGTTGCCTTAGATTTAATACTGACTGACCGTGGTGGTGTATGCCGCATAATTGGGTCTTCTTGCTGCGTACATATACCAGATAATGCCCCTCCTGTCCACTTAGCAATAAATAAATTACATAAAATAGCAGAAGAAATACGCCAAGAGACTGGGACATGGACCGTGTCAGTATGGTTCTGGGGAATTCTTACTACTTGGGGTTGGAATGTGCTCATAGGACTACTCATAATTGCTGGGGTGGTGGTAGGATGGTCCCTCTGTATAAATTGTTTGCCAGTCATTTGTACCATGTGTGGGAGCTTGTCGTCCACACCCGGTTAATGTATATGCAACAAATGCTTTGCTTGCTCACAACTGAGTATTTTATGAGATGTGTAACATAGAAATTTAGATGAAAAATGTTCGCCTCATAGCAAAAGAGGCGGTTTGAGTGAACTTAAAATTCTTAACTTGACATGAGGGCTACATTTTGTATGCAATGTGATTTCGCTAAATGTAATGACTACGAGCAGAACTGCATTTTGCTTGCGACATGTATTCTGTTTGACCTTTAGACATGCTTTACTCTGAATTTGTTTGCTCACACTTAGCAGATGGCTTGTACTGCTGCTTCCCCTATTCTGAGATATTTTAGCCTAGAGATGTTATCTTGTTAGCTTGAGGCGCTTCAGTAGAGACATCACCTATATCCTCTCAGTTTGCAAAATGTTTTCTGATAAGATGTTATCTGTATCCTGTCAGTTGAAACCGTTTCTGTTAACGATGCAATCTGCACCCTGCTGATCTTGCTAAAACCAGTTCAGGGATGGGTTCTGCACATATATAGAATTAACTAAGCACGCAGGGGGAGGGAGGTGGAAATTACAGTATAAAAGGTGACCAGGGAGAAGGGTTGGGTTGCTACTGCTTTGCACGAGGAGACGCAGATGCTACTGGGCTTGTAACCCGCTGCAGCAAATAAACTAATTAAATTGAAGACCAACGCTGACTCCTCGTATTCTATTAAGAAAAGTTGGTGCTCTCTCCTACTGGAAGACACCTCGGGGAAATTTAGCCCCAACACTATTGGATTTGTATTTAGTGCAGCACAGCTGAATACCAAGACTGCCGATCTGTGTGCCACTTTCATCCACCACTCCAGTCACCCCCTGCCCTTTCAGCTCACTCTGCCAGGTTATTTTTCATCTTTGCTTTCTTTGTCACAATTTTGCCATCCTTCCCTCCCTTATGTCTCCCTTTTGTGCTTTTCTCTCTTGTTCTGTAACAGTCTGAGGAGGAAAACTATGCGAACCCCTGAAAATGAGTGACAGTGGGCACCAACTGCAACTAGCAGCTCAAATGAAGCAGTGGCACTGAGTATAATATTTGGATACCTTCACATAAAAGCAGTCTCACCTATGAATATTTTACAACATCTCATGGTGTAAACTGAAACTGTACCTTCAGTCAACAGTGGGTCAGGAGCATTCTTCTGGACCTGCAATGAGTTGAAGCCTGGGAAAGTGTCAAATCTACAAAAAAATGTGTTTGTTATAATACCAAGTTTGACCAGTCTGTTTAAAGGGCAAGGCAACGAGTGACCAAGCAATGACGAGGAAGTATTGCAGGTTTTGATGTGGGGAGGGAGTACAAGCAACAATTACAGGTGAAGAAGAAAAAAAGGTACCTCAATTCCAGCACAAGGAGAGGAAAGATGCTAATAATAATTACAAATCAAAAAGCAATCAGTAATTGGTTCAGACTCCATGGAAGGGAGAAAAAGAGAAAGGGAAAGCAGCGCGCACGATCGAATGAAGTGCCAGCAACAAGAGTGACAATGAAGCCAACGAATGGTAAGCAGTGGGCGGGCTCCAAGCCCTCTTGAAGTTAACCGAAAAAGCTACAGCGCAGGGGCCGTCTCAGATGAGCGCTAAAGAGTGCTTGGTAATTAAAGGCAGGTATTCTAATAAACTACACTGCTTCAAAGCGCTCTCCAGTCAGAAGAGGAGTGACCACAACTTCTGTCTGTTCCCGTTCAGCCCTTTTCCATTGACAGGGTCACCCACCAGGGTCCAAGCAGAGCCATGGTGGGTTTCCTCTGAGTCGGGAAAAAATGTCACTGCCCAAGTGTCAAGGCTTATGGGGGCATGTATGAAATGACCCTAAAATACAAAGCTACACAGGTAAGCATGGCTGAAAACCTGCTGGTTTTTACGAGAACCATTACCTAATTTGATGTGCAATCCACAAGCTTAGAGCACGTAGTCACTTATTCAGGTGCAAAATTGGCTTTTGAATACAGTTACGTTTCAGAACCAAAGATTTTCCATTAAAACATTAACTCTTTGCCAAAACCTAAAATGTTTCACTCCTGTGAAGTATTTACCAAGGGATCTCTCCTGAGATTGTCTTTCCTGCCCAGTCAGTAAGAACATGCATCAGTGAAGCTATATCCCTTACATTTCCCTCAAACAAGCAGCAGCTTTGACTTCTTCTGACACAGTGAAGGTTAGTAGCACGGAGGGACTATTATCTAGGCAGAAGCATCACTAGTACAGATTTGTGCACACACAGCCAGGCTATAAGCGAGTCACAAGCTAGCAGCTTTCTAGAGCCACCAACGCCTGAAAGAGGATGTGTGGTTGTCACAGGTCTACCCAGCGCTCTCGAGAACCATCTAATCTGCTAGGTCTGTGGGCTACAAAAATGATTCAGGTTTTTTTTTTTTTAACACTCTGGTCACCCCTATGTCCTAGGACTTCGAGACATTAGTAAACAGGCGCTCCAAGTCTTTGGCACGCTTATTGCGAGAGGCAGATGTCTAAGAGGCTCATAAAGCACCAACTCTTTTTGGACTTTCCTTTCAGAAAAGGATAAAAGTAAAACAATTGCATTACCTATGCTGTTGGCTGGACTATCCAGTGTATCATTAACAAATGTCCACATCAAGCGTGTTGTAAACCCAGCCAGTTGATTTATTACATGCACATGTTATTTAAAATAAAAAAAAAACAGATTAAGTCCCAAAGGAAATAGTCCATTGTCCAGAACTAAAAACCGTAAAACGTTTAGGAATTGTAATCTTTAAAATACCAATAAACAAATTGGAAGGAAACCTTCCCAACTCTACTTCATGCACCACCGAGGGCACATTTACGAATTATTTGAATTTCGGCAGCAGGGCATGCACAGAGGTGAAAACTCTGAACCAGTGAATGAACATTAATCTGAAAGAGTTAAAAAAAAGGCAATAAAATCAAAGCAGGTTTAAAAAAAAAAAACATCTAATAAATATATTGAACGAAAAACAAGAAGCTTCACAATCAAAAATAAAAGAATTACAAGTAAACATCTGTTTTCAAGGTAAGCACAAGATAATAATAACTAAATGAGGAAGCCTGAAGCACTCCAAACACCATGGTGCTTGTGTGAAACAGAGACTACCTGGTCCGCTTAAAGGATTTCTTCAAAATGAAAACATAACTGGATAGCCCCCACTTCTTTCTCCCACTGTCACCCAAACATTAATTTCCTCCATCACCCCTACAATACCAAAAGAACATTTTTGCAAAAGAAACTCAAACCTATGAGGTACCCCAACCGCTTGCACCTAACCCCTTAACATAAAAAAAAATAAAGGTTTGCTTTAAATTAAATAAAAAAAAAAAAAAGTCCCATCTTCCCTTCCACAGAGAGGCCACCCCAGAACAGTTCAGTCCGGCAGGTACAGAGGAGATTGGTTTAAAAAAAAAAAAAAAAAAAAAAAAACCAATCAGGTTCCACCAGAGGTGGTGGTAAGGCACGACGAAGGTGCCTGAATCAATGGCCGTGCCATACTCTTAGACTGGTCACTTTCTGCAGAGTATGGAACATTCCAAACTATAACCATGCGCCCCCACTTTTCAGCGAAAGCATTCAATCTTTAAATGAGTTAAACAATGGACAAGCCGTTCCCAGAGACAGGAACGTCAAGCCAATTTGTTTCCTTGGGTGAAAGAAGACCTGTTCTAAATGTGACCCAGGATACTAAGGGAATAAACTCGCCCACCTTTTACCCATTAAAAAGCATTAACATCCAGGTTGGACAAGGGAAGGTATGTTTTCACATCAGTCAGATCAAACCCACACCTTGTCCCATCCTATTCCAGTGTTTGGAGCAGAAAGAGAATTTACAGCTGGAATACCTGGAATTTCAGAAACCAGATGGCCACTCAGTCTCATCTGTCGACTGGATTGGCTCACAAAAAGGAAACCCTACAGGCTCTCCTGAAACAGCCACAAAATAATAATCTTCTGTGATGTGCTGGTTGGAAATATCTTTATTTGTACATATTGTATAAACAGACTCTGGGTCAGTAACCGTAGGACCAGACCCCAGCACCATGAAATACGACAGCTAATTCAACTGTTTAGTTATTTTTTTTTTCTCAAAGATCAGACAGATCCATTCTTCCTCCAACATCTTCTCAGTGAAAGAGTCTTTATTAGAGTCCATCCTGGTTTCTCGAGCTCCAAGATGTGGAAATATGATAAACAGGACATTTCCATTTAGCTCACTTTGGTGCACAGAGTCCCATTTGACATTTTCATTAATTTGTCCATGGCTGTCACACCACAAAGGTCGAATTGTTTTCTGTCTCAGAGTCAAACGTTATAGCTTCAATCTGTTCTACTGACTTTCCCCAAATTCAACCTACTTTCTATCCCTTCTACAGTTTAGCCAACCCGGGTATGAACTCTGTTTCAAATTTGTCACTTTCTTAAATGTAAAACTGTCAGTCTTTGTCAGAAATGTACGTTTTCTCTTCCTTCACTTGTCATGACTTCATCTGACAAAAATGTTATTCTACAACTGCTGGGTTTAACGCTTCCTACACTAAACTAAGCCTCATCCATTTCATATAAGCCAGTTTTCACAAAGATTTCTGCATAAAGGTTTTATAAAAGAAAACAATATTTTACAAAAAAAGTAACCAAAAGCTATAACCAAGAAATAGATTTAAAAAAAAAAAAATGTACCAACGTGAAGCTAGAGTTCAGCCTTGATAAACTGGCCAAGACACTGGTTCAGAGCCCGTTCTATTCCACGTGCTGAGAGCACAAGCCCTTCCTCATGTACTGTAAAGACATCCCGCCTGGAGAGTGAGCTGATCCTATGGCATCCATGAATTCCAGATCAGAAAGCGGTTTGCAAATCTGCAATTCATTTTTTTAAAAGAAAAACAGACTTCCTCTGAACCACTCAAGAAGGTCAAAGGCTGGAAGATTCACCAAAAACATGCTGATAATTAGCCACTTCCAGTGTCCATAGTATGGATTCTGTGGTCATCCACCAAGTAGATCATGCGCTGGTCCATGGACCGTCCAGCTGCACCCTGGGCACAAGCGGGGGCAAGGAGGGGGTCACAGGTCTTCTTGGGCAGTAGACATGTTCTGAAAGCCAGGAGTTCCTGCACAGCTCCCAAGGAAGATCACAATGTCAGCTTATGGTCAGACAGATGGAGACCCTGTTTTTGTCCGACAAGTCTTTTTGCTTTTCAACAACCCCCAACACCTGCAGGGAATGCAGAATGTTACCATGGCCACAGTGGCATCTTCTGGGTGCACCCACGACGCACCGGTATCCTCCTGGAGAAGACCATTCCAGGGTCTCTGCGTTTCTTATCAGGGCATCCATTTGACTTCTTTCATTACTTGACTCCAACGCCACATTCTCTGGAGACGAATCCCACTCAACCACAGACGCCATCAGCAGTCCAAAGGAAGTGTGTCTGGGAGTTTAAATACCAAAATCTGGTATTAAGATTTCCTCAAATATGCTTATTTTGAAATTCAAGAATGCCATAAAAATGCCTACTCTCTATTATAAACACAACCTTGCTCTATTCACTAGAATCCCCCAACTTACTTTAGTAAAAGTGATATCAAAATTACAATTACAGGACTGACACTAAATTTCTCTCAAAATTTACAAAAACAGCTTAATGGATTTTTGCCTCAGTTTTAAGTTGTTTTAGGTAAGTTCTAAGCTTAAAAAAAAAAAAAAAAAAAAAAGCAAAACTGAAATGTATTCAGGTTCATTTTCGTGTCACACAACAAACTGTAGGTGTGCCGTGCAACAGAACTAGTTGTTGGACTGTGATGTGCATTTTTATTTACTTTAACAGTTATAAAAAAAAACAAAAAATCAAAAAAAATAAAATCTCTCCTTTGAACAACCAAACTAAAAGGAAAGAATATCTCCATAATCTATTTGGATCGCATTTCAAACCAGAGAAAATAAACTGTAATTTTGAGCATTTCATACATAGTAAACAAAATTCCCCAGTCATCAAACTTGTGGAGTTTTGCCCATCTGATGTCTAATGACTTAAATGTCAAAGTCCAAACAAAACTATCCCACCCAAATGGCACGGAATACACACTCCTCAGACTGCATGAGTTTGTACAAACATGTTTGAAATTAAAAAACACACACAATAATCCCTTATGCGAATGGTGAACACAAAAAAATAAAATAAAAAACACCCCCTAGCTTCCCCCAGCCCGAAAAAAAAAAAAAAACAGGAGCATTTAAGTACATTTAAGGGGGAGAAAAGGTATTTTTGGTGCCCGTGGAGCAGTATTCCATCTTCCATCCAGTCTTCTAGCTTCGGGCATCTTCAGGCGGTGGTGAGGAGGTTTAACATTAAACGAACGTGGAAGCAGAGTCCTGTACAGTCTATTTTTAGCATAAACAGAATGTGAGTTTGTAACTTTACTGAGCATAAATGCAATCAATAATGCTAGCTTGTGTCCCTCAGCCAGAGCAGAGGATGCATAGATGAGTGACGGCTGACCAGCTAGCCTTACTGACCAGTAGCACATTTGCTATCGATAGCTTCCTACCCGGTTTCGTGCCCACAGAATTTGTACACGAGCCATTACAGACTTGCTCTGCGAAAGCACATTTTTAAAAAAATTTCAATGAATGGAACAGTGAATTATTCTTGCCTTTTCCTGAAGGCATAAAAGGAAAAGTCGACTGCCCACAAAGTAATCACAGCCCCAAGACTGGCATCACCAAAGCTTACTATCTGCTGCTTACCACACATGGACACTGCCCGTGTCCCAGGGCTTGTCGTGCGGTCAAGGGCAGTCAATGGCCCCTGTACAAACCTGCGGGCGCACTCAGCCACAGCAGAAAGGATAAGAAGGTCTTTCGCTGATAATACACGAACTTGACTGACAATACTATACAACAAAATGTCTGTGTAAAGTATATTTTTATCCAAGATGTTTTAGTAGAAACCGAAACAAGTTTTCCTGTTAAGATGGACACATTTTCATTCACAAATGGCATGACAATTACATAACAAATCCGAGCCCGCTTCTAAAACGTGCAGCAGAACTAAACAATTTGCAAGAAGATGGCCTAGATCAGAACCGCCACTGGGTTGCCCATCTCCTACAACGTAAACAAAGAAACAAAAATTCAATTTTATCTGAAGCAATTAAAACACAATATATGTGGACGCCAGGTACTAAAAAAAGAGAACGATACAAACTCGGAGAGGTCTCCGCTGCCGGGTGCTCCAGGTATGTCAACGCCTCCTGTGGACCTGCAACATAAAGCAGAGGGGCACCCTACATGGGGGCGTTAGATGGGGGCCTCTTGGGCCCGCCACGCCTACAGAGGACAGGCTGCAACACGCTGCTCAACCAGGCAGTTTTAAAGGCAGAAACATGGAACAGCTCCTCCAGGGACTGCTTTGAACTTTCCTCACATCTCACCAGTATATGAACATTACACACATTCCCTTTTACAAGCGCGATTTTCAACAAACGGTTAATAATCACAGTCTGCCCATTTCTGTCCCACACCAGTAGCAAGAGTTGTTTTATTATATCACAGACACGCTCGTAGTGCTAAGGGCAGTGAATGGCCCACCACAGAGAAGATTGTAATTCTCCAACAGAAAAATATGACACAATACTTGCTTTCAAGTCTCCTAGTTCTTTGGTGGCACTGCTACCATCAAACGCAGGCCCTTGAAGTCTGCCCTATGCCCACCGGAGCTACTTTAGGGGTTTTATTTGCAGATGAAGCTAAACGAAAGAGTTTTTTCACTACTTCCAATCCTGAATATTCATGCTTCCTCCTTCGGACTCAGCAGTGAGTACACGAGCCCCTCGATGACCCCAAGATCCTCTATTCCTGAGATGACATGCGCCTGTTTCGGGGCTGGCATGGAATTTGGACACAAGTTAGAACCCAAATCCTGCACAGACACTCGTCTGTGCTCGGAGTTGTAACGCCGGCGTACGAGCGAGTCTTGTGGGTCAAGGTTTAATGGACAGAACCAGTCTACACCTGTGGTCGACAGGCTCCTATAACCAAACACACGCACGTTTGGTGCTTTAATTTCTTATGCGTAGAACATGACTAATATACCTACTTGGGAAGAAATGAAGGTTGCGCTCTGAAGACAACTCTGTAGCACCTGAAAGGTAAGTTTCCATAAACTTTGTATAGAGTAGGTTTGAGTTAAGGTGCGACTAAAGCTGTAATTCCACTACACTGTCTGCTTTACCCAATTGCTAGTAGAGGAATGCCAATGTCGAGTATGAATTTTCAAGGAAAGAATTTTATGAAACCTACACCCAGCTTCTCATCTCTAGAATGACACTTTTCAAATTGTCTCTGCTTTCCAATAAGCTGTATTTCACCTGGCACCGTGCTGTGCACTTTAACTGTACTCAAGCCCCTTGCCAGCCACCTTCCAGAGAGCCGCCATGTCAAATGAAGAGCTAATTCAGAGGTTATTGGAAACAGCACACACGACCCAACCCATCTGAAGTTCAATGCTGTGCAAGACCTTGGACCAACTTATTTTCCGGGATGGTAGAAGTCGGAAGGAGAACAAAACTTTAGAGTTGTACGTTAACACACAACCTCGTACGAACAAACCATCTGCGTCATGTGGATCATCAGAAGTAGCTTCTCCACATAGAAAAGGAAAACGCAGCTGAGCCACCGCAGCCGGATTTCCATGCAGCGCTGCGTGCATGATTCGCACCAGCAGCGAGAGACCCAAGGCTCTGTCCTGATACCAGTGGCACCTTCTTCAAGCATCGGGGAGGCTGTGCTTGGCCGACGGAGGACGGAAACCAGTGCAGGAAGCCCCCAGTGCACCGCCCCCCTCAATCACAAACCCACGAGTGCTAGCTTTGTGATGACTCTGGCAGCCAGCACTCCGTCTGCACCAAGAGCATTACTAGGAGTATAAACATGTCGCTTAAGGAGCCCCAGGGTCCCAAACGTAATTTGAGGCGAGGGTTATTAGTAGCAATGGCAGGGTTCGGATTTTTCCATTTTGTGATACCCTTCCGTATCCAGAAGAGACGGATTGATTTTGCGCCCAAGATAGAATCGTCACAGCCGTGAGAAGTCTTATGTTACCCGCTTCCTTCATGGAGGGAGTAGTCCCCCCACCTTCCCTCCGCCTAAAAGGTTCTTGCTGGATTCTGTAATGGGACAGTTTGAACACAACAGCACTACGCAGAGTTGCTGCATCCCACTGCAATGCAGCCAACAGCTTAGGGACCCTCTCAAACCTCGCAGGGACAGGGTTCATCAAAAAGGGCAGTAAACCAACAATTGTATTCGATGGCGACCACAACTCGTGCACTTAAAAGATGTAACCTGATGTGTTGCACAGGGTGCATCTTTTGTTCCAGTTCCTGAAGACATTGCAGGTAATGGCTGACTGGGACCAGTGCATCCTACTCTGGAGGTGACAAGTATTCAAGTATGAAAGACAGCCCCCCCCAGGCCAGTGAGGGCCAAAGGAAGCCGAGGGGTTTATCTACATGTCTCCGAGAAGAGACAATACTTTAAACAGCAACAACTGCTGGGAGGATGATTAGGGGACAGAGTGTTGCTGTGCAAGAGGGGAAGTATTTCTGCTGGAGGGCAACCGTGAGCCCGGTCGTCAACATCCAAGATTTACGTGGAAGGTAACAATAGAAAATATTGACGAAAGAGTACAGGTTTATAAAAATCTCACAACAGGATAAGGAAAAACTGAGTAGGAGAAGGTAAAGACATAAAACATCCAGGACCTGGCACTATGTGCAAGAAGAGGGAGGAGTACGGACGAAGTGCATAAGCCTGGAAGTACTTATTGCTGTAGGACAAAAGTCAAGTTTCACTCTGTACATTTGCAACGAAGAAGCCAAAGTAACGAAGAGCGTGGTATGAAATCCTATAAAGATTTGCATATTTGGAGGAGGTGTTCACAGTGGGCGCCTAGATGGCAGCACAGATGAATAAGGAAACAAGAGTGGTGTTACTGTGGCCTTTAGGCGCCTGCAGACAGGAGCTCGGAGCTACTTGGGCTTCTTTGCTTCAGGCTCGTCAGAGGCCGCCTGAACTGCGGTGCACATGATTCCGGGGTGATCCCCCTCACATTTGGAGCACTTATGAGTATAGCGGCAGAGGGATCCTCGCAAGCATTCATTCTTATCGTAGCGCCAGCACATACCTATTTTCCCTGGTAAGACCCTAAAATGATTCACGGGAGGAGGCGGGGGCATGGTAAATACCCGCTGTGGGTTGACCATCTGCAACCACAGCTCGGTGTTTATAAACGCCCAACTCAGCCCCGGAGAACCCTGTTTCATCCTTCGGAACCTCTCATCATAGATCAGCCACCCCCCCCATGCTGCCTGGTCATAGGCCTTGCGGATTGTGTCGAAGTAGTTAAAGAAGCCCACCAGTTTCTCCGGCGCGTCCTCCAGCAGGATGCTCCCCATAATTATAAAGCCTCTCTGCCACCGATCAAGGGTCCTGCGCTCGGGCCCCGATACCAGTATATCCACGCTGTCCTTTGGCAGGAGAACGAACATATCAAAGTACTGCAGAGCAACCACCATTTCACGTAAGGGCTTACTCACATGGGCTGCTAGCGGAGGGGACAGGAAGTACCCGGGGGGCGGGAGCACCTTTGATGAAACTGCTGGCACTGCGGGGACCAGCGCCGCCTGCTGTGGTGGGGGGCTGTGCCAGGGAGGGGGCATCTGAGGGACCCCGGGGACGGAGGCATGGGAATTACCAGAGAGAACCCGCGCACCCTCACTAGAGCCCGGCGTGCTGTTGTCTGCTGAAGCATCAGCATTCAAAGGCGCCCGAGCGCCAGTGGACTCCTCCCCACCAAAGAAACATTTATTAAACACCATGGTGACCTCATCTATGAACTCCTGGATCTTTGGGTGCATGACTGGCTCATCCGCGTGGAGTCCTCCCTGGCTCTCCATGGCGGGATCCTCACAAGAGGAACTACTGTCCTCGGCCGCTAATAACTCGCTCTTTTCAAGCCCAGGAAGGTCCACCTCGGCCGTCTCTTCATCGTCAGATTCCTGGCTAACCATTGGGTTGTCACTGTGCACTGGGGGTGTACAGGCACTGGATTTATCCACACTTCCCTCTAAATCTTCGACCTTCTCTGGGCTCTTCGGACTGTATCCTCCCAACTTCCCCAAACTGTCCTGCTCACCTTCCTCATGGACTGCAGGGGGGAAAGATTGCATTTCTGTACGGAGGAGGGTATGAATTACAAATGCCCACCCCCTCCGCGTGGCCACCTCCCAGGCCTGTATCACAAGCTCTTCGTCACTTAGCTCCATGTGGCCCTGGCTCTCGGTTCCTGCTGCAGCACTGATGGACTGGTCCACAAGCGGCTCTCTCCCCTCCTCTGGCCGGGATACCATCCTTCCGCACTGCAAGGACACAAATACACACAGTGAGGTTTAGGAGCAGAGTCTACTGTTGCACAACTCTTGTCCGATTGATCACAAGTTGCTGTAAACAACCAGGTCAGTAAGTGTAGGAAAGTGCCATCTTGCCTGGCATGTTACCCCCATATATCACTGTATATATGTTGTTTTAGTTATATGTGTCATTGGGACCCTGCTAGTCAGGACCCCAGTGCTCATAAGTTTGTGACCTATAGGTATGTGTTCCCTGTGTAGTGACTAACTGTCTCACTGAGGCTCTGCTAATCAGAACCTCAGTGGTTATGCTCTCTCATTTCTTTCCAAATTGTCACTGACAGGCTAGTGACCATTTTTTACCAATTTACCTTGGAATACTGGAACACCCTTATAATTCCCTAGTATATGGTACTAAGGTACCCAGGGTATTGGGGTTCCAGGAGATCCCTATGGGCTGCAGCATTTCTTTTGCCACCCATAGGGAGCTCTGACAATTCTTACACAGGCCTGCCACTGCAGCCTGAGTGAAATAACGTCCACGTTATTTCACAGCCATTTTACACTGCACTTAAGTAACTTATAAGTCACCTATATGTCTAACCTTTACCTGGTAAAGGTTAGGTGCAAAGTTACTTAGTGTGAGGGCACCCTGGCACTAGCCAAGGTGCCCCCACGTTGTTCAGAGCCAATTCCCTGAACTTTGTGAGTGCGGGGACACCATTACACACGTGCACTACATATAGGTCACTACCTATATGTAGCTTCACAATGGTAACTCCGAATATGGCCATGTAACATGTCTATGATCATGGAATTGCCCCCTCTATGCCATCCTGGCATAGTTGGCACAATCCCATGATCCCAGTGGTCTGTAGCACAGACCCTGGCACTGCCAAACTGCCCTTCCTGGGGTTTCACTGCAGCTACTGCTGCTGCTGCCAACCCCTCAGACAGGCAGCTGCCCTCCTGGGGTCCAGCCAGGCCTGGCCCAGGATGGCAGAACAAAGGACTTCCTCTGAGAGAGGGTGTGACACCCTCTCCCTTTGGAAAATGGTGTGAAGGCAGGGGAGGAGTAGCCTCCCCCAGCCTCTGGAAATGCTTTGTTGGGCACAGAGGTGCCCAATTCTGCATAAGCCAGTCTACACCGGTTCAGGGATCCCCCAGCCCTGCTCTGGCGCGAAACTGGACAAAGGAAAGGGGAGTGACCACTCCCCTGACCTGCACCTCCCCTGGGAGGTGTCCAGAGCTCCTCCAGTGTGCTCCAGACCTCTGCCATCTTGGAAACAGAGGTGCTGCTGGCACACTGGACTGCTCTGAGTGGCCAGTGCCACCAGGTGACGTCAGAGACTCCTGCTGATAGGCTCCTTCAGGTGTTAGTAGCCTATCCTCTCTCCTAGGTAGCCAAACCCTCTTTTCTGGCTATTTAGGGTCTCTGTCTCTGGGGAAACTTTAGATAACGAATGCATGAGCTCAGCCGAGTTCCTCTGCATCTCCCTCTTCACCTTCTGATAAGGAATCGACCGCTGACCGCGCTGGAAGCCTGCAAACCTGCAACATAGTAGCAAAGACGACTACTGCAACTCTGTAACGCTGATCCTGCCGCCTTCTCCACTGTTTTCCTGGTGGTGCATGCTGTGGGGGTAGTCTGCCTCCTCTCTGCACTAGAAGCTCCAAAGAAATCTCCCGTGGGTCGACGGAATCTTCCCCCTGCAACCGCAGGCACCAAAAAGCTGCATTACCGGTCCCTTGGGTCTCCTCTCAGCACGACGAGCGAGGTCCCTCGAATCCAGCAACTCTGTCCAAGTGACTCCCACAGTCCAGTGACTCTTCAGTCCAAGTTTGGTGGAGGTAAGTCCTTGCCTCACCTCGCTGGGCTGCATTGCTGGGAACCGCGACTTTGCAGCTACTCCGGCGGAAATCATTTGTGCACAGCCAAGCCTGGGTCCACGGCACTCTAACCTGCATTGCACGACTTTCTAAGTTGGTCTCCGGCGACGTGGGACTCCTTTGTGTAACTTCGGGTGAGCACCGTTTCACGCATCCTCGTAGTGCCTGTTTCTGGCACTTCTCCGGGTGTTACCTGCTGCTGAGAGGGCTCCTTGTCTTGCTCGACGTCCCCTCTCTCTCCTGGTCCAATTTGCGACCTCCTGGTCCCTCCAGGGCCACAGCAGCGTCCAAAAACGCTAACTGCACGATTTGCAGCTAGCAAGGCTTGTTGGCGTTCTTTCGGCGGGAAAACACTTCTGCACGACTCTCCACGGCGAGAGGAATCCGTCCACCAAAGGGGAAGTCTCTAGCCCTTTTCGTTCCTGCCGAAACCTCAGCTTCTTCTGTCCAGTAGAAGCTTCTTTGCACCCACAGCTGGCATTTCCTGGGCATATGCCCATCTCCAACTTGCTTGTGACTTTTGGACTTGGTCCCCTTGTTCCACAGGTACCCTAGATTGGAAATCCACAGTTGTTGCATTGTTGGTTTGTGTCTTTCCTGCATTATTCCTCTATCACGACTTCTTTGTCCTTAGGGGAACTTTAGTGCACTTTGCACTCACTTTTCAGGGTCTTGGGGTGGGCTAATTTTCTAACTCTCACTATTTTCTAATAGTCCCAGCGACCCTCTACAAGGTCACATAGGTTTGGGGTCCATTCGTGGTTCGCATTCCACTTCTGGAGTATATGGTTTGTGTTGCCCCTATCCCTATGTGTTCCCATTGCATCCTATTGTAACTATACATTGTTTGCACTGTTTTCTAAGACTATACTGCATATTTTTGCTATTGTGTATATATATCTTGTGTATATTTCCTATCCTCTCACTGAGGGTACACTCTAAGATACTTTGGCATATTGTCATAAAAATAAAGTACCTTTATTTTTAGTATAACTGTGTATTGTGTTTTCTTATGATATTGTGCATATGACACTAAGTGGTACTGTAGTAGCTTCACACGTCTCCTAGTTCAGCCTGAGCTGCTCTGCTAAGCTACCATTATCTATCAGCCTAAGCTGCTAGACACCCTATACACTAATAAGGGATAACTGGGCCTGGTGCAAGGTGCAAGTACCCCTTGGTACTCACTACAAGCCAGTCCAGCCTCCTACATTGGTTGTGCAGTGGTGGGATAAGTGCTTTGAGACTACTTACCACTCTTGTCATTGTACTTTTCATAAGAGAAAAATATGCAAAACAAGGTCAGTGTATATACACATAGCCAAAAAGTTTTGCATTTCCTCTTTTCTAAAGTGCTGAAAAGTACTTCTAAACTTTCAAAAAGTTCTAAAAAGTTTAAAAAGTTTTTTTTCTGTCTTTCTAAAAAGTTCTGAAAACTTTTTTCTCTTTTTCTATCACTTTAACTCTCTCTAAAAATGTCTGGCACAGGCCAAAATGTTGATCTGTCCAAACTTGCATATGAGCACCTTAGCTGGAAAGGAGCAAGGAGTCTCTGCATAGAGAGAGGTTTGAGTGTAGGGAAGAATCCTTCCTTGGAATTGTTGCTTAATATGCTTAGAGAACAAGATAAGGCCATAGGGGCCACATCTGTTGAAAAAGTAGCAAACGGTTCCCAATCTGATCCAGGGACTCCCCCAGGAAAAGATTCAGGAAAGAAAGTTCCTAGCCTGCCCATTACTAGACAGTCTAGCATAGTTGGTAATGATGAAGAGCCACACCATACAAATAGTGTTGTCTCACATCATAGCAAAAGCATTTATTCTCACCATACTGGTAGTGATGTTTCTGTTAGCCAAGCTGTTAGGGTGCCCTCTGTAAGGGACAGGTCTCCTTCTGTTCATTCCCATCATACCTCTGTATCTAGGAATGTCCCTCCCACCAACCCTGATGACAGATTGTTAGAGAGGGAACTCAATAAGTTGAGGGTGGAACAAACCAGACTGAAGCTTAAAAAGCAACAGCTGGATTTGGATAGACAGTCTTTAGAATTAGAGAAGGAAAGACAGAAGTTGGGTTTAGAAACCCATGGTGGCAGCAGCAGTATTCCCCATAGTCATCCTGCAAAAGAGCATGATTCCAGGAATCTGCACAAGATAGTTCCCCCTTATAAGGATGGGGATGACATTAACAAGTGGTTTGCTGCACTTGAGAGGGCCTGTGTTGTACAGGATGTCCCTCAAAAGCAGTGGGCTGCTATCCTATGGCTATCATTTCGTGGAAAAGGTAGGGATAGGCTCCTTACTGTGAAAGAAAGTGATGCCAATAATTTTACAGTTCTTAAGAATGCACTCCTGGATGGTTATGGCTTAACCACTGAACAATACAGGATAAAGTTCAGAGAGACCAAAAAGGAGTCTTCACAAGACTGGGTTGATTTCATTGACCATTCAGTGAAGGCCTTGGAGGGGTGGTTACAAGGCAGTAAAGTTACTGATTATGACAGCCTGTATAACTTGATCCTGAGAGAGCATATTCTTAATAATTGTGTGTCTGATTTGTTGCACCAGTACTTGGTGGACTCTGATCTGACCTCTCCCCAAGAATTGGGAAAGAAGGCAGACAAATGGGTCAGAACAAGAGTGAACAGAAAAGTTCATACAGGGGGTGACAAAGATGGCAACAAAAAGAAGGATGGTAAGTCTTCTGACAAGGGTGGGGACAAATCTAAAAATGAGTCTTCATCAGGCCCACAAAAACACTCTGGTGGGGGTGGTGGGTCCAAATCCTCCTTTAATCAAAACAAAGAAAAGAAACCATGGTGCTATTTAAGTAAAGTTAAAGGCCATTGGACAACAGATCCCAGTTGTCCAAAGAAAGGCACCAAGACTCCTACCACTACAACCCCTACTGCTACACCTAGTGTCCCTACTAATAGCAGTGGTGGTGGGAGCAAACCTACTAATAGCCAATCCAAGGGAGTAGCTGGGCTCACTTTTGGTAACTTAGTTGGGGTTGGCCTTGTTAGGGAGGCCACAGAGGCTGTTTTAGTCTCTGAGGGGGCTATTGATTTAGCCAACTTAGTTGCTTGTCCCCTTCATATGGATAAGTACAAGCAGCTACCCCTAATAAATGGTGTTGAGGTTCAGGCCTACAGGGACACTGGTGCCAGTGTGACTATGGTCATAGAGAAACTGGTCCACCCTGAACAACACCTACTTGGTCACCAGTACCAAGTAACCGATGCTCACAACAACACACTTAGCCACCCCATGGCTGTTGTAAATCTCAACTGGGGGGGGGGTTACTGGTCCAAAGAAAGTTGTGGTAGCTTCAGATTTACCTGTAGACTGTCTATTAGGGAATGATTTGGAGACATCAGCTTGGTCAGATGTGGAGTTGGAGGCCCATGCAGCAATGCTGGGCATCCCAGGGCATATTTTTGCTTTGACAAGGGCTCAGGCCAAAAAGCAAAAAGGACAGGGAAGCTTGGATCCTGGAACAATGGACCAAGTGCTCCCTAAAGCTAGGGCTAGTAGAAGCAAACCACTTCCTACTATCCCTCCCTCTACAGTGGATTCAACTTCAGAGGAAGAAGAATTCCCTCCCTGTGCAGAACCTTCACCAGAGGAGCTTCAAGCAGACACTGCTGAACTTTTGGGTGAAGGGGGGCCTGCCAGGGAGGAGCTGAGTGTGGCACAGCAAACCTGTCCCACATTAGAGGGTCTAAGACAGCAAGCTGTCAAACAGGCTAACGGGGATGTCAGTGACTCTCACAGAGTTTACTGGGAGGACAACCTCTTGTACACTGAGCATAGGGATCCTAAACCTGGAGCTGCCAGGAGATTAGTGATTCCTCAGGAGTACAGAAAGTTCCTTCTAACTCTTGCCCACGACATTCCCCTAGCTGGCCATCTAGGACAAATGAAAACTTGGGACAGACTTGTTCCCTTGTTTCATTGGCCTAGGATGTCTGAGGACACAAAAGATTTTTGTAAGTCCTGTGAAACCTGTCAAGCCAGTGGCAAGACAGGTGGCACCCCAAAGGCACCCCTTATTCCACTGCCTGTGGTTGGAGTTCCCTTTGAAAGGGTAGGGGTTGACATAGTTGGCCCCCTTGACCCTCCTACTGCTTCAGGCAATAGATTCATCTTGGTGGTAGTGGACCATGCCACAAGATATCCTGAAGCTATTCCTTTAAGGACCACTACAGCTCCTGCAGTGGCAAAGGCCCTCCTGGGAATATTTTCCAGGGTGGGCTTCCCAAAGGAAGTAGTATCAGACAGGGGAAGCAATTTCATGTCTGCATACTTAAAGGCCATGTGGAAGGAGTGTGGTGTAACTTATAAGTTCACTACACCCTATCATCCACAAACAAATGGACTGGTGGAGAGATTTAATAAAACTCTCAAAGGCATGATTATGGGTCTCCCTGAAAAACTCCACAGGAGATGGGATATCCTGTTACCATGCCTCCTTTTTGCCTACAGGGAGGTACCCCAGAAAGGAGTGGGCTTCAGCCCCTTTGAACTTCTTTTTGGACACCCTGTTAGGGGTCCACTCACACTTGTAAAGGAGGGTTGGGAACAACCTTTAAAAGCTCCTAAGCAGGATATTGTGGACTATGTACTTGGCCTCAGATCAAGGATGGCTGAGTACATGAAAAAGGCCAGTAAAAACCTTCAGGCCAGCCAAGAGCTCCAGAAGCAATGGCATGATCAGAAGGCTGTTTTGGTTCAGTACCAACCAGGGCAGAAAGTGTGGGTCTTGGAGCCTGTGGCCCCAAGAGCACTCCAAGATAAATGGAGTGGACCCCACACAATTGTTAAGAAAAAGGGTGAAGTCACCTATTTAGTTGACTTAGGCACTGCAAGGAGTCCCCTTAGGGTACTCCATGTAAACCGCCTGAAACCCTACTATGACAGGGCTGATCTCACCCTGCTCATGGCAACTGATGAGGGACAGGAAGAAGACAGTGATCCTCTACCTGATCTCTTCTCTTCCACAGAACAAGATGCTCTTGTGGAAGGTGTAGTTTTGGCTGATTGTCTTACTGCTGAGCAGAAAGACCATTGCATAAATCTCCTAGATCAATTCTCTGAACTCTTCTCTACTGTGCCAGGTACCACTTCTTGGTGTGAGCACACTATAGATACTGGAGACAGTTTACCTGTCAAAAGTAAGATCTATAAGCAACCTGACCATGTCAGGGACTGCATAAAGCAAGAGGTGCAGAAAATGTTAGAACTAGGAGTAGTTGAGCACTCTGAAAGTCCATGGGCTTCTCCTGTGGTACTTGCACCAAAACCCCATTCCAAAGATGGAAAGAAGGAAATGCGGTTTTGTGTAGACTATAGAGGTCTCAACTTGGTAACCAAAACTGATGCTCACCCTATACCCAGGGCAGATGAGCTCATAGATACTCTGGCATCTGCCAAGTATCTAAGCACTTTTGATTTGACTGCAGGGTATTGGCAGATCAAATTGTCAGAAGATGCTAAACCTAAGACTGCATTTTCAACCATTGGAGGCCATTACCAGTTTACTGTAATGCCTTTTGGTTTGAAAAATGCACCTGCCACTTTTCAGGAGGTTGGTGAATACAGTCCTGCAAGGCCTGGAAGCTTTCAGTGCAGCATATCTGGACGATATAGCTGTATTTAGCTCCAGCTGGGATGATCACCTGGTCCACCTATGGAAAGTTTTGGAGGCCCTGCAAAAGGCAGGCCTCACTATCAAGGCTTCAAAGTGCCAGATAGGGCAGGGAAAGGTGGTTTATCTGGGACACCTTGTTGGTGGGGAACAGATTGCAGCACTTCAGGGGAAAATCCAAACAATTATTGATTGGGTTCCCCCTACCACTCAGACTCAGGTGAGAGCCTTCCTAGGCCTCACTGGGTATTACAGGAGGTTCATTAAGAACTATGGCTCCATTGCAGCCCCTCTTAATGACCTCACATCCAAGAAAATGCCTAAAAAGGTATTATGGACAGCAAACTGTCAGAAAGCTTTTGAGGAGCTGAAGCAGGCCATGTGCTCTGCACCTGTCCTGAAAAGCCCTTGTTACTCTAAAAAAATTATATGTCCAAACTGATGCATCTGAATTAGGAGTAGGGGCAGTCCTATCACAACTTAATTCTGAGGGCCAGGATCAACCTGTTGCTTTTATTAGTAGGAGGTTGACCCCTAGAGAAAAGCGTTGGTCTGCCATTGAGAGGGAGGCCTTTGCTGTGGTCTGGGCTCTGAAGAAGTTGAGGCCATACCTGTTTGGCACTCACTTCATTGTTCAGACAGACCACAAACCTCTACTTTGGCTAAAACAAATGAAAGGTGAAAATCCTAAATTGTTGAGGTGGTCCATATCCCTACAGGGAATGGGCTATACAGTGGAACATAGACCTGGGAGTAGCCACTCCAATGCAGATGGACTCTCCAGATATTTCCACTTAGACAATGAAGACTCATCAGGTCATGGGTAGTCTTATTGTCCTTCGTTTTTTTTTTTTGGGGGGGGGGGGGGGGGGGGGGGGGGGGTAGGAAAGTACCATCTTGCCTGGCATGTTATCTTTTGCCACCCATAGGGAGCTCTGACAATTCTTACACAGGCCTGCCACTGCAGCCTGAGTGAAATAACGTCTACATTATTTCACAGCCATTTTACACTGCACTTAAGTAACTTATAAGTCACCTATATGTCTAACCTTTACCTGGTAAAGGTTAGGTGCAAAGTTACTTAGTGTGAGGGCACCCTGGCACTAGCCAAGGTGCCCCCACATTGTTCAGAGCCAATTCCCTGAACTTTGTGAGTGCGGGGACACCATTACACGCGTGCACTACATATAGGTCACTACCTATATGTAGCTTCACAATGGTAACTCCGAATATGGCCATGTAACATGTCTAAGATCATGGAATTGCCCCCTCTATGCCATCCTGGCATTGTTGGCACAATCCCATGATCCCAGTGGTCTGTAGCACAGACCCTGGTACTGCCAAACTGCCTTTCCTGGGGTTTCACTGCAGCTGCTGCCAACCCCTCAGACAGGTTTCTGCCCTCCTGGGGTCAAGCCAGGCGTGTCCCAGGATGGCAGAACAAAGGACTTCCTCTGAGAGAGGGTGTTACACCCTCTCCCTTTGGAAAATGGTGTGAAGGCAGGGGAGGAGTAGCCTCCCCCAGCCTCTGGAAATGCTTTCCTGGGCACAGATGTGCCCAATTCTGCATAAGCCAGTCTACACCGGTTCAGGGGACCCCTTAGCCCTGCTCTGGCGCGAAACTGGACAAAGGAAAGGGGAGTGACCACTCCCCTGACCTGCACCTCCCCTGGGAGGTGTCCAGAGCTCCTCCAGTGTGCTCCAGACCTCTGCCATCTTGGAAACAGAGGTGCTGCTGGCACACTGGACTGCTCTGAGTGGCCAGTGCCACCAGGTGACGTCAGAGACTCCTTCTGATAGGCTCCTTCAGGTGTTAGTAGCCTATCCTCTCTCCTAAGTAGCCAAACCCTCTATTCTGGCTATTTAGGGTCTCTGGGGAAACTTTAGATAACGAATGCAAGAGCTCATCAGAGTTACTCTGCATCTCTCTCTTCACCTTCTGCCAAGGAATCGACTGCTGACCGCGCTGGAAGCCTGCAAACCTGCAACATAGTAGCAAAGACGACTACTGCAACTCTGTAACGCTGATCCTGCCGCCTTCTCCACTGTTTTCCTGGTGGTGCATGCTGTGGGGGTAGTCTGCCTCCTCTCTGCACTAGAAGCTCCGAAGAAATCTCCCGTGGGTCGACGGAATCTTCCCCCTGCAACCGCAGGCACCAAAAAACTGCATTACCGGTCCCTTGGGTCTCCTCTCAGCACGACGAGCGAGGTCCCTCGAATCCAGCAACTCTGTCCAAGTGACTCCCACAGTCCAGTGACTCTTCAGTCCAAGTTTGGTGGAGGTAAGTCCTTGCCTCACCTCGCTGGGCTGCATTGCTGGGAACTGCGACTTTTGCAGCTACTCCGGCCCCTGTGCACTTCCGGCGGAAATCCTTTGTGCACAGCCAAGCCTGGGTCCACGGCACTCTAACCTGCATTGCACGACTTTCTAAGTTGGTCTCCGGCGACGTGGGACTCCTTTGTGTAACTTCGGGTGAGCACCGTTTCACGCATCCTCGTAGTGCCTGTTTCTGGCACTTCTCCGGGTGCTACCTGCTGCTGATAGGGCTCCTTGTCTTGCTCGACGTCCCCTCTCTCTCCTGGTCCAATTTGCGACCTCCTGGTCCCTCCAGGGCCACAGCAGCGTCCAAAAACGCTAACCGCACGATTTGCAGCTAGCAAGGCTTGTTGGCGTTCTTTCGGCGGGAAAACACTTCTGCACGACTCTCCACGGCGAGAGGGATCCGTCCACCAAAGGGGAAGTCTCTAGCCCTTTTCGTTCCTGCCGAAACCTCAGCTTCTTCTGTCCAGTAGAAGCTTCTTTGCACCCACAGCTGGCATTTCCTGGGCATATGCCCATCTCCGACTTGCTTGTGACTTTTGGACTTGGTCCCCTTGTTCCACAGGTACCCTAGATTGGAAATCCACAGTTGTTGCATTGTTGGTTTGTGTCTTTCCTGCATTATTCCTCTATCACGACTTCTTTGTCCTTAGGGGAACTTTAGTGCACTTTGCACTCACTTTTCAGGGTCTTGGGGAGGGCTAATTTTCTAACTCTCACTATTTTCTAATAGTCCCAGCGACCCTCTACAAGGTCACATAGGTTTGGGGTCCATTCGTGGTTCGCATTCCACTTTTGGAGTATATGGTTTGTGTTGCCCCTATCCCTATGTGTTCCCATTGCATCCTATTGTAACTATACATTGTTTGCACTGTTTTCTAAGACTATACTGCATATTTTTGCTATTGTGTATATATATCTTGTGTATATTTCCTATCCTCTCACTGAGGGTACACTCTAAGATACTTTGGCATATTGTCATAAAAATAAAGTACCTTTATTTTTAGTATAACTGTGTATTGTGTTTTCTTATGATATTGTGCAAGTGACACTTGTGGTACTGTAGTAGCTTCACACGTCTCCTAGTTCAGCCTAAGCTGCTCTGCTAAGCTACCATTATCTATCAGCCTAAGCTGCTAGACACTCTATACACTAATAAGGGATAACTGGGCCTGGTGCAAGGTGCAAGTACCCCTTGGTACTCACTACAAGCCAGTCCAGCCTCCTACAGTAAGGGATCATGTGACTGAGAAAAATCATCTAATGAAGAATAACAAAAGAACCCAAGAGCAGACATTCATGTCCTAATCAAAGTAAGCCATAACCGCCTTTCATAGTCATGTAAGAAGCCGTCCGATCTGGTGTTTTATAACATGTAACACAAATCCAGGGACTCTGGTAAGATGGGGAAACATGTCAAGTGGTTGCTGCAGAGATACCAATTTGATCAAGCTAGGGCAGTGGTTCTTAACCTTTGACTTCTGTGGACCCCCGCTTTGTCATTACTAGAACCTGGGGACACCCCAGTAAGTCATTACTGGAATGGGGGGGCCCTACTGAGTCACCCCTGGTAGCCGTGGACCCTCAGAGTCATTACTGGAAGCAGTGGACCCCGGCCTAAACACTATCGGTGATTTCAAATGCAAAAACAAAGAAATAAAGAAGCAAGCATTCAAACAAACAAACACAAGTAACACGTTCACTTAATATGCAAACAAATATAAATAGAATAGAATTTAATAGTATATTTTGATCACTTATTTCGCCAGAGGTGATCTCTACGGCAGGTTTAGTCTAAGCTAAGTGTTCTCCTGGTTATCTTTCCTGCTGCCTAGGCACAGGAGAGAGAACAAGATCTGTGAATTTTGCCTCTTCAGGTTCCGCCTGGTGGAGCAGGGCCCAACACAGGTGGAGAGTGTTTTCAAGGGCACTGTGTTCAGCTGGGACTGGACAGGCCAGGCTTACATCGAAAGGTAAGCTTTTCCTTTTTGCTTACAGGCGAGGTGGTTCGGGTTAAGAACGGCATGTGTCTCAAAGCTGTCAACCACTATATTTGGGTCAACAATTTAGGGCAGGGAAGTTCCAGCGTCGTAGACCGACATCATTACATTTTCTCTGTGCAAAAGTTGTTCATTCAAGTACAAGAACCAAACCAGGCAGCTGTGGGAAAATCCATACTGGTGGGCCAAAGAGTGTAAACACAACAGGTCTTTTTGGGACCATGGTTTCCATTCAGAGCAAGATAGGAACCTTTACGCAATCAAACTGCAAGTTGAGATTAGAAGGGAGAGGAGGGTTCTACATATGGCTCGCACTTGGTATGGTATTTAGGTCGAGCCTGTAGTGGATCCTATTTCGTGTTATGGGAATCAGAAGGTAGCTTACTCTTCTGCCTTGCAGGCCTGTGCCTCCGTCACCTAGTGACTTTTAACCTACTTAGTTTGCTCCATTTTAGCACATTTCATTATTTCTTCCAAGATGGCTGCCATGTTTATAGTTAGGAAGAGGTTTTGGTTTCACGTCATCAGTGCCACTCTGTGAAGGCGTCACTATCAGCACACACAAGTGATATGGGTAGGTGTTCACAACATGCCCCTTTCCCACTTACGTGGGACAGGAACATAACTGCCTCCCTGAGCATGCCTTCTTACCTATTGTTTGGAAATATACCTGCCCCAGGGGTCCTATAAAATCTGCATACATACATACATCTCATGCAGACAAGACCATCAGAGGGATTCCTAACAGATGCCATTGACGCTATCTATGGTACATGTCGCCTTGGTGCAGACCCAGCCTTCGTGTCCCCACGGAGTCTGATATAGAGACCTCATTCCAAGGTAACAAGGGTTGAGGGAGATTCTCATGGACATGGTCTTGGCAGAATAGGTTTAGCACACTTAGTTCACTTCAGGTTAGAGAGTAGGTTCACCATGGCAGGGTATTAGGGCCTATTTTGCATTCATTTCACATCTCATGTTATTGCAAGATGGTGGGGGTCTTTTTATTCATTACTCAATTTTACAATTCTGCTTCTTGCATTGTTCATTATCCTACTCATTGCAGCCCATGCAATTTGAAGTAGATTGCAGTCTTTATGATCAAACCTATTGAAAACTTTACTGCATCTCCTTCTTTGCCTGTATGTGACTGAGACTTGTTGCTCATGTGAGAAAAGGGTAATCTCTGTTTAACCACGATTCACCTGAGATATCACACTCATGAGTCCATGCGTAAGGCTGCCAGAAATCACCTTTTACTGTTTGGGTTTTGGTGAGGTATTGCTTGTGAGCCGGAAGGGTTGGGACAACAGTTGCTATTTATTGTAGGATTGGCCTAGCCGCCTACAAACATAAGTGCTGTCATCCCTAAACCAGAAGTCTTGCCTGGAGTCCAACTATGATAAGCCTAGGCAGCGCTGTCTACAAGACATGTAATTCAGTCTATGGCCCACTGTTGCCATTCGTTCTTTGCTGTGCTCATCTTAAATGCTTCCTTTTTATTGAAAAATGCCTCTTGTTTGTGTGCTTAGTTCTCTCCCAGCCAATTTCACTAAGATAACATTTTTGTTGGCCATCAGACTACGTTCACACTTCCTGCTGTTGTAGCATGTGATGGCCACTCCTCCCAGCAGACTTCACTGATTGATCCCCTTGGTTGGCCGTCAGTGACCATCTGTTGCCTCCTCACTCGCACCCCCTCCCTCCCATCATTGCTGCCATCCTTCCTGCACTGCTGCTTCTTGTTCAATCCTTATCCTGCAAACCCTTGTTCTTACTTCCGTGAGAACTTTCAAGTAGGTTAATTGCTACTGTGCCTGAAGGCGATCCTTTACAAGGTATTCAGCTCTTATAAGAGAGAGATTCTCATTAACTCGTTTACTGAGCAATGCGGTTAATTTGTGTTATTATGGACTCGTTTAAACCTCTCTGAATACATTTTCTTATATTTATTCTGAGGAGGGCCATGTCTGCTTTGTAGGGCACAATGATGCATTGTGGATTATACAATAGAGAACACCATAAAAACAAAATATGCAGATGTTATTGTACAACGTGCTTTATAGAAAAGCTCAGTTCGAGATCAGCTGTAGAACTCTGTGATATCAGATCATGAATAGTTATGTGCTTGTGCCAACACGCCTCTTTATTAGCTTTCGCTGAAGTTCTCTCAGCGGTGTCCCCTCAGGCTGAAGGTGATATAATTCATGATGTGGCAATGGGTACAGTCCCAGACCTTCACTTAAAGATTCTCTGCAAGGGCAGAATTTTATGATGATTGCTGGCAGACGATGCCTCAAATAAAATTAATAAACACATTGAAAAATCAGATTAGACATAACTAAATGAAGGCATTTGCACATACGAGGCAGCTGTTCCTGCGTTCCCTGGCTTGGTACTCGCAGGGAGAGGGTTGCTGGCATGACACCAGTGGTATAATAACCCACTTGCACTGTAGCTGTGTAAAACAGATCAGGCTGTGTGTTTAAGTCGATGCCCTGCAGTGCACTATATTGCTGAATGGTAAGATCCCACAATTGAAGTATCTTCTAATTGAGAACACAATATATGCACTAAGTCACATAAGTCCAGTTCAGCACACATTTATCTCAGATTCACCGAAGGACGCGTCGGAACGCTATACTCTGCCAGTTTTTCATTAACTCGATCTACTTTACCAATTGTGGCAATTATGCCAGAAGAATTTTCTACTTTACATAACGTGCCTTGAGAAAGCCCTGACGCACTGGCAGTATGGGGCGAAACACGTGTTGGCTACAACTTCGCTACAACTTCGCTGAACGTTGAAACTCAATTCTTGGAACATTATAAATTTTTCTCAGCCTGAAACATCTTTGTTCTCATTTTCTTTGGAACATACCATTTCCCCATTTCCCCTTAACCAAAACGTGCCAATTGAGAGGCTGAAATTTTGTTGACCTTTGAATTCCTAACACTTTAAAATAAAAGTGTGCTGAACTGGACTTATGTGACTTATTGCATATATTGTGTTCTCAATTAGAAGATACTTAAATTGTGGGAGTGCCATGTCGGCTTAGTCACTTTCACCCCACCAGCACACACAAGCTGGCAAGCAGTGTGTCTGTGCTGAGTGAGGGGTCCCCAGGGTGGCATAAGACATGCTGCAGCCCTTAGAGACCTTCCCTGGCATCAGGGCCCTTGGTACCAGGGGTACCAGTTACAAGGAACTTATCTGTGTGCCAGGGATGTGCCAATTGTGGAAGCAAAGGTACAGTTTAGGGAAATAACACTGGTGCTGGGGCCTAGCTGTTGTCAAAACCTATTGGCCTGGAATTGTCTTTGAGTGTGTGTTCCTCATTTATTGCCTGTGTGTGTACAACAAATGCTTAACACTACCCTCTGATAAGCCTGCTGCTCGACCACACTGCCACAAAATAGAGCATTAGAATTATCTCTTTTTGCCACTATTTTACCTCTAAGGGGACCCCTTGGACTCTGTGCCGACTCAACCGATCCGAGCACTGCCGCCATCAACCTCCATCAATGGATCCTCGACTGCGCCAACACCTTAGCCCCACTCAAGAAACCCACCGCCAACCAAGGAAAGAAAAAACCAGCCTGGTTCACAGACGAACTGACCGCCTCCAAAAGCCGCTGCCAGAAGCTCAAGAAGAAGTGGATCTCAGAGCGCACACCTGACAACCTCGCCTCCCTCAAAGACGCCAACCGTGAACACCACCAACGGATCCGAGTCGCCTAGCGCGCCCCACTTCACTGAACGCATCAACAACAACGCCCACGACTGCAAAGAACTCTTCGGCATCGTAAAGGAACTCTCAAACCCCAACGCCAACGACATCCCGCCCTCCCAGAAACTCTGCGACGACCTCTCCACCTTCTTCCACCAGAAAATCACAACCATCCACAACAGCTTCAACACCACTCCACCGCCAGACCCCACCCCTGACATCTCCACAGACGCCTGCCGCCTCACCGCCTGGACCCACGTGGACGACACCGAAACAATGACAACCATGAACACCATCCACTCCCCATGGACCCATGCCCACATCACGTGTTCAACAAAGCCAACGCCATCATCGCCCCCAAACTCCGCAAGATCATCAACCTCTCCTTCGACTCCGCCACCTTCCCAGACAGCTGGAAACACGCAGAAATCCAACCCCTTCTCAAGAAACCCAAGGCTGACCCCAACGACCTCAAAAACTTCCGACCGATCTCTCTCCTCCCTTTACCAGCAAAAGTCATCGAGAAGATCGTCAACACACAGCTCGCCCACTTCCTCGAAGACAACTCCATCCTAGACCCCTCTCAATCCGGTTTCAGACGAAACCACAGCACCGAGACTGCACTCCTCGCCGCCACAGATGACATCAGAACTCAAATGGACAACGGCAAAACCTCGGCCCTCATCCTCCTCGACCTATCAGCCGCTTTTGACACAGTCTGCCACCGCACCCTACTGACCCGCCTCCATGAAGCCGGCATCCAAGATAAAGCCCTCAACTGGATCTCATCCTTCCTCTCCGACAGAACCCAGAGAGTCCGACTCTCCCCTTTCCGCTCCAAAGCCACCAACCTCATCTGCGGCGTCCCCCAAGGCTCCTCCCTCAGCCCTACGTTGTTCAACGTCTACATGGAACCCCTCGCTAAACTGGCCCGCCAACATCACCTCAGCATCATCTCCTACGCCGACGACACCCAGCTCGTCCTCTCCCTGACCAAAGACCCACTCACCGCCAAAACCAACCTCCATGAGGGACTAAAAGCCATCGCTGAGTGGATGAACGACAGCTGCCTGAAGTTCAACTCCGACAAAACGGAAGTCCTCATCCTCGGGCGCACCCCTTCGGCCTGGAACGACTCCTGGTGGCCCACCGACTTCGGACCCCCACCCACCCCAGCCAGCCACGCAAGAAACCTCGGCTTCATCCTGGACTCCGCCCTCACCATGTCCAAACAGGTCAGCGCCGTCTCCTCTTCCTGCTTCAACACCCTTCGAATGCTACGCAGAATTTTCAAGTGGATCCCAACAGGAACCAGAAAGACGGTGACCCAAGCCCTCGTCAGTAGCAGACTTGACTACGGCAACGCACTCTACACAGGCATCCCAACAAAAGACATCAAACGACTCCAGCGTATCCAAAATGCATCCGCGACATACCCCGCTGATGCCACATCTCCCCTCACCTGAGGGAACTCCACTGGCTCCCGGTGGAGAAGAGGATCACCTTTAAACTCCTCACCCACGCTCACAAGGCTCTATACAACACTGGACCTACCTCCCTCAACTCCAGACTCAACTTTTACGCCCCCACTCGACAACTCCGCTCTGCCAATCTCGCCCTCGCCATCGTCCCCAGGATCCAGCGCAAGACCTCCGGCGGCAGATCCTTCTCCTTCCTCGCCGCCAAGACCTGGAACTCTCTCCCCACCTCTCTACGTCAGACCCAGGACCTCCTAGCCTTCAGGAGACTCCTCAAGACCTGGCTCTTCGACCGCCAACAGCTCACCCACCCCCCCCCCCAGCGCCTCGAAACCCTGACGGGTACATAGTGCGCTTTACAAATGTAATGATTGATTGATTGCATGCAATTTCTTACTTTGAAATAGTACATACAGAGCCAACTTCCTACAAGAGGTATCACGCCAGGCGTCCGCCCTGCAAACAAGTGTCTGCTACGAGCCGGTCCCTAAACACGCTGTTGAAACCACAGAAATTGAACAAGAAGTCGAAGCAGCCCTTTCCCTTTGACAGCGCTCCCCTCGGCAGCAGTGACCGGCTCCGCCCTCTCTACAACGCTTCGATGCCTGGTAGGCCAGGTGCGCGGTACCCTCAAGCGGCGCAAACAAATAAACATGGCAGATTTCTCTCCCCCCCCCTCGGGGCCCCGGGGGCAGATTCCCCACCTCCCCTCTCGGGGGGCCGGGGGCAGATTCCCCACCTCCCCCCTCTCGGGGGGCCGGGGGCAGATTCCCCACCTCCCCCCCTCTCGGGGGGCCGGGGGCAGATTCCCCACCTCCCCCCTCTCGGGGGGCCCGGGGGCAGATTTCCCACCTCCCCCCTCCCGGGGGCAGATTTCCCACCTCCCCCCTCCCGGGGGCAGATTTCCCACCTCCCCCCTCCCGGGGGCAGATTCCCCCCCTCCCCCCTCCCGGGGGCAGATTTCCCACCTCCCCCCTCCCGGGGGCAGATTCCCCCCCCCCCCCCCCCCCCCCCCCCCCCCCACCTCCCTCCTCCCGGGGGCAGATTTCCCCCCCCCCCCCCTCCCTCCCGGGGGCAGATTTCCCCCCCCCCCCTCCCCCTCCCCTCCCTCCTCCCCTCCCTCCCGGGGGCAGATTTCCCCCCCCCCCCCCTCCCTCCCGGGGGCAGATTCCCCACCTCCCCTCCCTCCCTCTCGGGGCCCGGGGGCAGATTCCCCCCCTCCCCTCCCGGTCACAGCCCCTCCGCCTGCGCGGTGTACCCGGGGCGCACAGGCCAGGAGAGCCCTCACAGACCCCGGCTCACCTCAGCGAGGGTTCTAAACGGCCATTCCCAACGTTCCAACGCGTCTAGAAGCTTCCGCCTTCACACTTCCGGGTTCCGCGAGTCCTCCGCTACACCAGGCGGCATTGGCTCGTGCGTGTCACGTGCTCCCCCCGCGGCCGCTAATGCGCATTTCCGGTCTGCGGAGCCCGGCGCCAGAAGGCCGCGCGCCCGTCGCGATAGGAGGCGCCATGTTGGAATTGGCGACCTTCTGCTTTGACGGTGCGCCTACATCCCAGAAAAAAAACAAATGTTTTCCTAATCCTTGAATCTTTATGAAGGGTCATTTTGTGTAGGAATATCACCTCGTTCAAATACTGTATAAACAATGATAGTCCTCCTGTAAAGTGACCAGTAAAGGTTGGTCTGTAACGTCGTATTGTCGTCGCACAGGGCAGATCCCCCCTCCCGCGCACACCACGCAGCGGCTCCGTGAGACGCAGCCAATGACGTGGGCGCTCGCCTGTGACGTCAGCGCCAGGCATCCGCAAGGGATGCTGGGCCGAGGTCAGGCGCCGGAGTCCCTGAGCCAGGCAGCGGCGGACGGTGGGAGTTTGTCGGTGAGTGCGGGGACGCGAGAGCGGCTGTACCCCCGGGGGGTGAGAGGAGAGGGGGCTGTACCCCGGTCTGGCCGGGCTCCCCGGCTGTGAAAGACACTTTGTGGCTGCACCTATGCAGAATGGTTGTCCCTCGTGGTCGCTTCACTCGTGGCTTTCTCTCCTCCGCTTGCCGCTCCTGGAACAGGCGCCCCTTGTCTTCCTTTTCATTGCCTGACTTCTACCCGCTGACTACTTGCTTTTAGGGAATTGCCTTTTACTTTTGTTCAGCCCTCCGTGGGTGTGCATGTGTTTTCCAGCTTTCTCTCTCATGTGTGCCCCCTCCAACCGCACAGATACCCACAATCCTGAAATAAACACGTGAAGCCGTCCTTTCTTGGTGGGACCCACTGCATGGGGAGTGCTTTTGCACACGTAATGAATACATTTTTTAATTTATTAATCTGAGGGGCATCTGCCATCTTAGATCAGTCCATATAAACAAACATTCAGACTGGCACTGAACCATTCTGCAGGCTTGTGAATGGTGCGGCCGTTGCTGCACAGATTAGCAACAAGCATTGCCAATCCAATAAATACAACTGTCAAGATGTATTGGCTTTGACAAGGCTTGTTTTGTTTCTTGTGATAAAATAAATGCTGTAGGAAAGTACCCTCCTTTTGGCATATTACCCTCAATTTCTGCCTCACGTCAGTGTGTTTGTGTCACTGGGATCTTTTTAGCCAGGGCCCCAGTGCTTATGCTCTCTCTCCTCTGTAACTTGTCATTCCAAACTGCTAACCCAGTATTTCATCCCAAATTGGCACACTGGTGCCCCTTCTAATTCTCTAGTATATGTTACCTAGGTACCCAGGGCATTGGGGTTCCAGGGGATGGCTATGGGCTGCAGCATTTCTTTTGTCATCCATAGGGAGCCCATGCAAAGGCTCCTACAGGACTGCCATTGCAGCCTGCGTGAAATAATGCGTGCACCCTTTCACTTCACCAGGTCACTTATAAGTCACCTGTATGTCAGTCCTTCCAAACCTGAAGACTAGGTGAAGAGTACCTTTGTGTGAGGGCACCCCTGCGCTAGCTGAGCTGCCCTCACGTCGCCCAGGACCAATTTTCAGGACTTGAGTGCGGGGATGCCACTTTATGCATGCACTGGACATAAGTCAATACCTATGTCCAGCTTCACAATGGTATCTCCAAATATGGCCATGTAAGGTGTCTAACATCTGGGAATTTGTACCCTAATACTGATTCTAGTATTGGTTGTTCAATCCCATGCACTCTGGTGGCTCCTTAGAGGATCCCCAGTATTGCCATTACAGCCTTCTCAGGTTTCCCAGGCAGCCCCAGCTGCTGCCACCTCACAGACCGGGTTCTGCCCTCCTGTTGCTTGAGCAGCTCAAGCCCAGGAAGGCAGAACAAAGCATTTCCTTTGGGAGGGGGGTGTTACACCCTCTCCCTGTAGAAATAGGTGTTACAGGCATGGGAGGGGTAGCCTCCCCAAGTCTCTGGAAATGATTTGAAGGGCACATATGGAGCCCTCCTTGCATAATCCAGTATACAACGGACATTTGAACTGGTTTTCTTTAACAAGATTACGTTTTTTGTCTTAAATTTATTTCAGCTTTCTGTAAATACAAATAATCAGAGCAGTTTGTGTTCAGGAATGGTGCACATGGAGTTGATCATTATTGTGCTCCAAGAGAAGAATTCTTGGTTGAGGATCTCAGGAAACGATCTTCTTTGAGGACATTTCGCTGTAGCCTTTTACCGCTGTCTAGTCAGACCGTGCAGGCTCATACATATATATCAATCCTACGTACCAGGACAGCACAGCAAGCTTAGCTTTTGAGAACTTGGAATCTGTGTGAGAAGCACAACACAAGCTGAGATTCTGTGTAGAGGGAGAGCCGGGGTCCTCCATTTCCCAGATGCTTCACTAGTACCTTTTTATATAAGTCTTTATTTCTCTAACAAATCACTTTTAATCACTGAGGTGCTAAAGCACTGGGTATGAGGACATAGGTGCTGCTGTTATTTGCTCGCACTCCGGTGTTTTCTGCTGTGTTTAGTTAGAGCTGTATACTTGGCTTGAAGAGCACCCTTGCTATTGCACCCTGACATATCTTGATTTTTCTTCACAGGTTGACATGGGCCTTAACGTGAAAGAGGGTTCCCTCAGAAGGAAGAAGAAGCACACGTCTGGGGAGCAAACGCCATCCGATCCTAATGACGTACTAAAGGAGGGAGCAGACGGGGAGATTTCCGAGGTACCCCAGAGTGAAGTTCTCCAAGAGCCAACGAATAACCGGCAGGTTGAGTTTGTGGAGGCTGGTGGGGAGAATGCCCTGGAGCCCATTGCACCCAAGAGACGACTACTTTCCCGAAAGAAGCCCCACAAGCACATCATCAAAAAGAAGATAGAGCATGACCCTGGATCCCACTCTCCAGGTGGTGACCCTGCTCTGCCAAATCATCCTGACTCCAGACCCTCGAGCACCGGCCCCAGTGATGAGTCGGACAGCGATGACAGTGGCAGCACCACTGGAAGTAGCACAGAGACCAGCTGCTCGGACAGTGACGAAGACAGCGAAGATGACGGAGACAGTGACTCCTCTGTAAGCAGCACAGAGAAACCACCTGCTCCCCCTGATCCAGGCCAAACATCACCAGATAATCCTATACAGAAAGGTAACGAGGGCCAATAAACACTACCACCAGAGTCTGCTTGTGCCAGTCTTCTGTCAGTGAGGATCTGTCTACAGAGTTTAGTAATTCACAAAAGACAGCCTAGGTCAGTCCTTCTTCTGTCAGAGAATGTCTACCCATAGAAGTTTAGTAATTCTCTAAAGTCTGCCTGTGCCAGTCTTTAGTCACTGGGCCTCTGCTAACAGTTTACTAACTCACCATGGTATGCTTGTCCGATGACTCCTACGTGTACTAAGAACACTATCTTCCTGTGTTCTGTCAGCTCCCACTTGACCATGTAGTTTAGTGACTCACCACGTATGTTTGTGCCAGTTTGTCTCTGCAGCTTACTCTTAACTTGCCACGTCTTCTTGTGCTGTTTGTTCTTCTGTCAGCGGGCATCTTCTCTGAGCTTAGGAAATGCCCACAGCCTATTTGTGCTGTTCTTCTGTCAGCGGGTATCTTCTCACAATTTAGGAAATGCCTAAAGTAAGTTTGTCTGGGTCATGTCCAAGTACAATACATATGCTTACATGCAAAGTGCGAAGCATATTGACTCTGTTATCCTCATAATAGTATTTGTTAGCCACTCCTTACCCTCTCCATCAATTTGACTATTTCCAGTAGTTTAAGTAGTTTAGGACTGTTTAAACGACAACAAAACGTACTCATCAACATGCATGTTAATGCCAATAGTGCAGGACAGCGACCTGCGCTTGTTTTTTTGTTATAGGGAAGGCAGTGTCTGTCGGTGTGTGAAACGGCCACTCTCTCCTCTGAGGAAAGTGGTTGTGATGTCCAAAACGGAAGCACAGATCTCCCCTTAGTTTAGGATTACCCTATATTTTCTTCTGTAAAATTAGAGTGGTACACCCGAACCCCCTGGTGTTTGATAGAGCTACAGGCCCAGGGAAGTGGGGTGTTTGGGAGCGCCCCCTGTTCGGTCTCACCCAGGGCCGTCCAAGGGAATGCCAGTGTATGTAATTATCTCCCAGCCTTTCATGTTTGCCTACCGGAATGTGTTTCAAGCAGGATGTAAATTGAAGCGTAAAATAGGCAGATTAATAACCCTGTGTATCAACCATTCTGCAGAAGGTACTTCTGCCACAGTAAAGGGCAACTTTTCTAATTTCGTTGTTCATAACATAATATATGTTGCTTCCTTTTTAGCTATCATTTGCTGCTGTCCCGTTAAATTAAATGTTGAAAAAAATCTCCCTTGCGTTCACATGTTGCCAGGGGACACGGCCTGCCTTCATTGTCTGTAATGCCCAACCTAACTACCTGATGGAGCGTATCTGGCTCTGTCTGTGTTGCAGAAATGATACATCATTCTGTATAATGTCTATTGCAGAAGACACAATGTTATTTAGTGTGTAAACTCGGTCAGACAAGGTGTTAATTTCATCGTCCATGACAGCTAATGCCATCTGTAGGTTGTCCTGATCTATTTGCCTTAACCGGGCAGCCGCTTCTTGTTGGGAAAGCTTCCAAATTGTATTAATTATTTCATATATGAAGCATTTTCTGCGCTGTTTTCTGGGGCCTAACAGGAAATCCTGTAAATCTGTTTTATTGGACAGAGACTAAGATGTTCCTTAACAGCATCTAGTGAGGAGACTGTCATCCATTGCTGGCATAGTTTTCCTACACTATATGTTGTTCCAATACCTGAGTGTCCCAAGGATATATAGCGAGGGTCCGGCCTATTAGTTTGTAACCTCCGAGGAGTTTATACAACGCGTATGGCACTCATTCGTTTTTACAGGCCACAATAACCACCCACCAGGAAGTGACAATGATGTATGTTCTGTTTTGTACCCATTCATTAAGTTGTTCTTCTCTCCACAATGGTTATACCAGAACATGTCACCATAATTTCCTTTAAATTGGTACACATCATCATTTTCAAAAAACACATAATTCTGTAAATCAGACCTCTTAGTATCAACTGTTTTCACATCCCAATCATCAGAAATCACTCAGGGTGTGATTAAATCAGTCAATGAAAGTTTGAACACATAAGGAATTTGAATGATCTCTGTAGGACCATTTATATCCAATAAGACTTTATCCCATACAGTCCCATAAGGAATAGGCACTGCTGTAATGTACACTAGGGACAAGTCTCTGCATATTTTATGTGTAGAAAACTGTGGTTTTAAAATCTGATCCACCAGTTCAACCTTGGAGCGTTCAGGAAGGTACTGACCATGTATAAGAAGAAAGGAAACAATAACAAACCCAATCCAAAGAAGGGCAAACACAGTTATTGATAACCATAGATAGTTCCATGGGCGAGTGAAATTGTAAATTTTTAGCCAATATATTAGCTTGTGTGCTCTTGACAGTTCAGCACAGTTGAAGCAGATGGGTCAGAAGAAAAACCATCAGGGTTGACAAAGTAACCATCAACTGTACAAACAGATGCTGGTGGCGTATCTAGAAGAGAAGAAGCTGTTAAGGATTCCCTCGGTGGTGTGTAGTTTGTTACAAACGTCTGTTTGAGTGGAATTCGTAAAATGTTGCTCCATATCAACAGGAAGCACCGAAGTAGTAGTCAGTGGAACCAATGAATGCTCATTTTCCACCCGCCCTAAGCTCGGAGAGGTATCTGCGTTGTCGACGATGTCTTGTAGAGGAACATCCTGATCTGCAGTGGGAGGAATTCGGGCACTACTCAGGAGTCCCCTAGGTCTGCTGTGCAGGATCGTCCACATGGTGTAACGTGACGTTGTCGATTGAGACAAAGCGGTTTTCTTTCGAACCAGGCAGCGGTGGTAGCATGACTGTTCTGGTTCCGTGCAGTCCCAGGACTGGAACCAGTGCATGATGAAGACTAAACTCCTTCTTCCCCAGCTTGGGTATCCAGCCGGTAGATGTTACTGGGACATCCCTAATTCCAGAGGATGGAGCACTGGTAGATGCATTGTCATCAGAGTTCTTGTAACTCCTGCAAGACAGTGACGCGTTCATTTATGTCAAAGGGTGGTTCTGCCACCTCCACGCTAGGCCCATCAAGATCTGAAACATACATTTGAGTTCCAAACAGGCACTCTTATGAAGTATGCCCCCCCAGGGACCTTTTAGGCAGATTATTAAGTGCTCTCTGGACTCCATACAGGTGTGTAAGCCAACTACGACCCGCGCCTAATACTCTGGCTGTTAAGGATAGCTTTAAATCACAATTTTGTCGCTTCACAACACTATTTCCATCAGGATGAAATGAAGACAAGTAATGCACTTGGACCCCTAACAAAGCCCTGGTATCCCTATAAGCCCTTGAGGCAAAAGCAGGGCCCGGTCCGAATGGAAAGCCGCAACAGCGTATGTACCGACAAAGACTTGCAAGTCTTTAATAATAGTTCGAGGGTCAGCTGAGTGTTGTGGCCAAACACATAGAAATCTGGAGCATGAGTCTACAGCGACTAAGATATATTTGTATGCACTGTCTGGTGTCAGGGTACCAGAGTGGTCCAAATACACACATTGTAAAGGTTTGTTGTAAATTAAGAGGGGTGTCGGATGGGCTCTTAACGCTGGGGCTATTTATCTGTCACCAGTGGCGAGATTGCAATATTGAAATTGTAGCTGCCACATCAGCATGTGCAGATGCAAGCCCCTCATGTGCTGCTTTTTACTAACTGTGATCTCGGGTCCTTATTGGGAATCACTCGGACTCCCAAGCCTGGAATCTGCGAGCTGTGCTGTACAGTCCCCTAGAGTCTGTGTGTTTTTTTTTCTTTTTCTTCTAGACAGAACTTGCCATCTCTCGTGTACCCACTCACGGCTGCGCAAGCAGCTGGGTATTGGTGTTTGGTGCCTAGCAGGTTGTGTTGAGCCATCGGTGTACAACATTATTTTGTATTATTCAATTGGTAGTGTATTTTCTGGGACTGGGTACTCAAGTTTGTATTGTAGGAATTCTTGGGTTTGTAATTTTCGCATCAAACGCATAATCCACATCAGTGGCTGTCAGAGACGTTGCCCATTGAATCCAACGTGGATGTAACGCTTTAGCGTTCTGGAAACTTGCTTTGGAAACAGCCTCAAGGGCTGGAAACCGGGGATACAACAAGAACGTGCTTCCCTTGGGCCAGAGGTCTCTCTTAAAGGACTGCCATCTGAACAGCAGTGAGAATTTTTTCAGTGGGAGCAAAGCGTTGTTCACCTGTAGTATATAGGTGTGATTTTCTATGCAATTGGGACTGTCTCACCTTCACTGAATGTCACGGAGGTGAAACCAATGACACCAGCAATTACTCTGATGACCAGATGTGTTTTGTTGTCTCTTATGTGTAAGTGTTTTGCTTTAAGCATGTCTTTGTAGTGCCTTGAGAATGCGTTTGTGCTCGACTGTCCAACATTTACTAGCGAAGTCCGGAAGTATTAAGTCGTATATTGGTTTATTGCGCTGTCTATAATTTGTAAAGTATGTTCTGTCAATTTAGAAAGCCCAACACTGATGGGAGCTTTTTTTTTGTATTCAGTGGTTGTAGTTGTGCGCATTTTTCAAAAAATTGGGGTGCCAGGTGTAGGAGGCTGGCCTGGCTTGTAGTGGGTACCAGAGGTACTTACACCTTGTGCCAGGTCCATTTATCCCTTATTAGTGTAGAAGAGGTGTTTCTAGCAGCTTAGGCTGAACTAGGAGCCATGTAAAGCTCCTACTATACCACTGGTGTCATATGCACAATATCATAAGAAAACACAATACACAGAGTTAGTAAAAATAAAGGTACTTTATTTTTATGACAATATGCCAAAAGTATCTCAGTGAGTACCCTCAGTATGAGGATGTTATTTACACAAGATATAAGTACACAAACCAAAATTAGGTAAGTAATAGCAAGAAAAGTAATGCAAGCAATGTAGAATTGCAATAGGAGCACATAGGTATAGGGGCAACACAAACCATATACTCCAAAAGTGGAATGCGAACCACGAATAGACCCCAAACCTATGTGAGCTTGCAGAGGGTCGCTGGGACTGTAAGAAAACAGTGAGGGTTAGAAAAATAGCCAACCCCAAGACCCTGAAAGGTAGGTGTAAAGTGCACCTACTACCCCCAGAGAGCACAGAAGTCGTGATAGGGGGATTCTGCAGGAAGAACAAACACCAGCGATGCAACAACAGTGGATTTCCGAACTGAGTACCTGTAAGACAAGGGGACCAAGTCCAATAGTCGCAACAGTGTCGCGAGTGGGCAGGAGCCCAGGAAATGCCAGCTGAGAGTGCAAGGAAGCTGCCACCTGTTGGAAGAAGCTTGGAGTTCTGCAAGAAAGAAGAGGACTAGGGACTTCTCCTTTGGAAGACTGATGTCCCACGTTGCGATGAAGCTTGCAGAGGTGTTCCCACGCAGAAAGACCGCAGACAAGCCTTGCTAGCTGCAAGGGTCGCTGTAGAGGTTTCTGGGTGCTGCTGTGGCCCAGGAGGGACTAGGATGTCGCCACTTGGAGGAGGAGACGGAGGGGGCACCCAGCAACTCAGGGAGCCCTCACAGAAGCAGGCTGTACACGCAAAAGTACCTGAACAGGCACTTGGAAGGAAAGTGAACCAGAGTCCACGCGAAGTCACAAAAGGGAGTCACACGATGCCGGAGGACAACTCAGAAGGTTGTGCACTGCAGGAAGGAGTGTCGGCGACCCAGGCTTGGCTGTGCACGAAGGAAATCCTGCAAAAGTGCACAGGAGCCGGAGCAGCTGCAAATTACGCGGTACCCAGCAATGCAGTCTAGCGTGGGGAGGCAAGGATTACCTCACCAAACCTGGACTGACGAGTCACTGGACTGTGGGAGTCACTTGGACAGAGTTGCTGAGTTCCAGGGACCACGCTCGTCAGGATGAGAGGGGACCCAGAGGACCGGTGACGCAGTCTTTTGGTGACTGCGTTAGCAGGGGGAAGATTCCGTCGACCCACAGGAGATTTCTTTGGAGCTTCTGGTGTATGGTGAAGGCAGGCTACCCCCAGAGCATACACCACTTGGAAACAGTCGAGAAAGCCGACAGGATGAGGCGCTACAATGTTGCTAGTAGTCGTCTTGCTACTTTGTTGTAGTTTTGCAGGCGACCTGAGCAGTCAGCGGTCGATCCTTTGGCAGAAGGTGAAGAGGGAGATGCAGAGGAACCCTGGTGAGCTCTTGCATTCGTTATCTGTTGATCCCCAAAGCAGAGACCCTAAATAGCCAGAAAAGGAGGTTTGGCTACCTAGGAAGTAGGATTGGCTACCAAGAGAGGTAAGAGCCTATCAGAAGGAGCCTCTGATGTCACCTGCTGGCACTGGCCACTCAGAGCAGTCCAGTGTGCCACAAACACCTCTGTTTCCAAGATGGCAGAGGTCTGGGACACACTGGAGGTGCAGGTCAGGGGAGTGGTGACTCCCCTTTCCTTTGTCCAGTTTCGCGACCAAGCAGGGCTGGGGGGATCCCTGAACCGGTGTAGACTGGCTTATGCAGAGATGGGCACCATCTGTGCCCATCAAAGCATTTCCAGAGGCTGGGGGAGGCTACTCCTCCACAGCCTTCACACCTATTTCCAAAGGGAGAGGTTGGAACACCCTCTCTCAGAGGAAATCCTTTGTTCTGTCTTCCTGGGCCAGGGCTGCCTGGACCCCAGGGGGCAGAAACCTGTCTGAGGGGTTGGCAGCAGCTGCAGTGGAGACCTCAGAAAGGCAGTTTGGCAGTACCCGGGTGTGCTAGAGACTCGGGGAATCATGGAATTGTCCCTCCAATTCCATGATCTTAGACATGTTACATGGCCATGTTCGGAGTTACCATTGTGACGCTATACATAGGTAGTGACCTATGTTTAGTGCACGCATGTAATGGTGTCCCCGCACTCACAAAGTCTGGGGAATTTGCCCTGAACGATGTGGGGGCACCTTGGCTAGTGCCAGGGTGCCCACACACTAAGTAACTTTGCACCCAATCTTCACCAGGTAAAGGTTAGACATATATGTGACTTATAAGTTACTTAAGTGCAGTGGTAAATGGCTGTGAAATAACATGGACGTTATTTCACTCAGGCTGCAGTGGCGGCCTGTGTAAGAATTGTCAGAGCTCCCTATGGGTGGCAAAAGAAATGCTGCAGCCCATAGGGATCTCCTGGAACCCCAATACCCTGGGTACCTCAGTACCATATACTAGGGAATTATAAGGGTGTTCCAGTATGCCAATGTAAATTGGTGAACTTGGTCACTATTCTGTTAGTGACAATTTGGAAAGAAATGAGAGAGCATAACCACTGAGGTTCTGATTAGCAGAGCCTCAGTGAGACAGTTAGTCATCACACAGGGAACACATACAGGGCACACTTATGAGCACTGGGGCCCTGGCTGGCAGGGTCCCAGTGACACATACAACTAAAACAACATATATACAGTGAAATATGGGGGTAACATGCCAGGCAAGATGGTACGCTCCTACACCAGGCTCTTGCCTTCATCTGACAACTTGTATCCCAGAAACAGGACACAGAGAGGCTATTTTCCTTTTTTTAAAGTTACATTTGTAACCAATTTCGGTGAATCCTACAACGGTGCGGGCTACCTGTCTTAAATGTTTTATGAGGTTATCCGTGTGTTAGATATCATCCACATAGGAAAACGCCTCAGGGTCTGTGTCGTGTAATATTGATGTCACACAAGCTGAGAACAGTCCAGGACTGTTTTTATAGCCTTGAGGGAGACTGACATTTTTTTTTTTCTGAGAGCCTAAAGTGCTGAAACTTGTTAAGTCCCTACTTTCAGATGCCATATTTTGGCAGAAAAACCTGTTAGATACATTCAGGGTTGTTTTGTATTTTTTCCGCACAATGATATACATTAGTGCTATACTATGTGCATTTTGTAATGCATATGTTTTTGTGTGACTAAATGTCTGTAGTCTAAGTTTATCCTATATGAGTGGTCTGGTTTAGTGACTGGGACTAATGGATTATTCATTGATAAGTCAGAGGGTCCAGTGACACCCTGGTACTGTGTGAGGATTTCCTTCACTAGGGCTTTTGCATCATAATTAGATATTGTGGTTGTGGCTGAGGTTGATAGTTTATTGGTATTATATGGCAGGGAGAATCTTTATCCCACCCTACATGATAGTGCAGGCGCCTGCACCACTGCCCAATCCATGGCATATTTCTCAACAAGCTCTTTCGGAACAAGGGGTGAGAAGGATTTTTCAATAACGTCCTCTCCATATGGGAGTTCTCAGACAAATATTGGTTGCCAATCTTTTTTGGCCAGTAAAATGTCATAAATAGAGACTCCACAATCCCAAAAGATGGCATCTATTATGCGTTCGATGTCCCCTTCTAACTGAATAGTTACTTTATACATCCTGTCTGGTGTGGAGACACTTATTCCTGCAGTCCATACTTGTAGATAGTCATCAGTTGCTTTCACCTCCAGATTCTCTAGAAGATCCCGGCAGACTATTGTGACTTCTGCTGCGCTCTCTAACAGCGCTAGTGCCCACTTCTGGTTCTTTAGTAAAGCCATCTTTTTGAGTGGAATGTTCCATTGCGACTGCTGCCACTTTTTTATTTTTAAATTGTAGTTTCTGTTGTGGAAGTTTCTCTTCTTTTTTTTTTTTTTTTAGCCGAAACATCTGACGAGTGTTGTGAGTCCTTTCTTGGTTTCACGTACTCGGTCCGCTGATCTGACCGCCCAGCTCTCTCACTTCTTTTTTTCTAGTGACTCCTGGAATGAACAATATTGGAGTGTATCAGTATACTGATATGCCTCTGATGTTTTTATACTATCCCTGTTTCTTAAGTTGTACCTATTTTGTGATGTCTACCCTTTCTTTCCTAGGTGTTTGTTGTTTTTTTTTTTTTTGTATCCCAGCGTTTTTTACAACCCTCGGGTGTTGTTTTGGCAGCATCCTTACTGGATCCACCCTGTACTTGTGGCTTCGTCGGTCTGGCTCCCAAACCATCTCGACCTATGCTGGAGTATGTTTCAGCAGTTATTTTTGGCAGCTCTCGTTCTTGATCCTGTGCCAGAATGTTCCAGGGCCGCATGCGCACTGTCAGTGCAACTGGTTCCCCTTTAATATTACTTAACATAATTGAGGATACTGTGGCAAAATTGCCTATTAAGTGCACCCCCAAATCTAGGGCAGGGGCTGCCTTTTATTCATCTTGAATTTGTTTCAGTGCCTCCGGAAGATTGGCAAGTGTTGGTGTACTGTGTGCGGTTGTGTAGAGTGCAGCAAATACTGTGCCCCATGTATTGCAGTTTTCAACTGTGGGAACCATGCTGTAAGACGAGCACATTGTTAAAATTCTATTCTTATCCTAATGTCCCGTATGGGGAAAGACTGCTTCCAGTGCATTTATTCTTTGAGTCAACCAAAACGGAATCTCCTGGTTTGGCGGGTACTTTACCCATGATCTAAGGTACAGTGGCAGGATTAATACCTTGCGCTGCTGCATGTACCTGAGCAGCTAGTGCTGGGTTTGTATGTATCATTTGCACAACAAATTGTACTGAAAATCTGTCGTTGTGGCTTCTGTATATAAGCGCCAGACCTCAGCTACCACCATTGCTGCTGCGTCAGGATGCGGTGTATATGTGGCCAAAAAAAGGCCAGGTCAGGCCAGCATTACTCAATGGACCTAACCTAACTGGTAATTTTGTGTGTGATGGGGCGCCATCAAGCCAATTGTTATGGTCTTTATTATAAGATAAAGGTATCTCTAAAGATGCATAAGCCCTGTATTGTGCAGGAGGATTTGCCGGTGTATAATTAGGAAATGTATTTGAGTTCCCATCCACTGCTGGAAACGTGACCCGAGAATAAAATGTTCGTTCTATAGGCTGCATGTACCTCAACAACAAATGTAACTGGACATCCTCAGACCGTTAAGCCATTTGCCAATAAATGTACAGTGAGGGGGGCCCTCATATTTACTGCTGTTGCTACCTGTTGAGGGTTCGCCATATTACTAGTTTATTGTGTTTAGAGATAAGCATACCAACTGATGATCAATCCTTTTATGGTTCAAGCTTGAACAACCTACAGCTCTGGATAGGTGCTACCTACCTAGCTGAGGAGGAAATCCTCAATACCACGGACGTCTCCGTATATAGTATCAAGTGTCTTTAGCCTTTAGTGAGACAGAGATACTTAGGAGGATCTTTTTTTTTTTTTGTGCCTGACCAAACGTTGGTGGTGCCATGTTGCGTAGGTTCTCATTAGGGTAATGAGGCTACTGGATTTGAGCGGTAGGATCGCCCAGGTTGTGGGTACTGAGTACAATTCCACCCCTGGTGACACCTGTCGGCCTAATCCGGGGTTTCCGGCTAACTCGCAGCGCCCCATCTCTTACCGAGATGATTGTGGCAACCAAGCTCATGGTAAGATAGACTTCGCAGGGAATTGTGATACATCTGATCACACCCCGTTCTCTCAGTTACCAAGCTCTCACTCAGGCAAAGACAACAGAGGCAGAATATATTTAAATAAGCATTTATTAAAATATCTGCATCTTAGATAAAAGCAGGTGCATGGCAATAACAAGGCTAATGAAAGACAATAGGAGCAGGCATGTGGTGAGGAATGTAAAACACAAGAACAGTCCTACCATACTGTCTAAATAGGGGAGTGAATCTAGTCCCTCACCTACGCTGAGTATGAGCACAGCATGCTAAGCACAACCTGCCCTTCAGGTTTCCCCCTGGAAGAACATCATCCCTCACACCTGAAGAAGAGGCCTGAGATCTAGAAAGGCAGCGTCCCCATCTAGTTCAGAGCTCGGCACTCTAAGCAAGTAGCTGTAGCGAAGCTTGCAGCAATCGGCATGCAGTTGTGGTCATCTGTCTGGAATCTCCCTCTAATGTGTCTGGAACCAAGGGTTGATATTATAATAAGCCAGCTAACATTCCTAGAAATGGCCCTGACGGATGATGATGTTTCTGCGAATGCTAGAGACAGAGGATACCACGTTTGTCGAGGAGGAAGCACAAAGCGAACTGCATGTCCTACTAAGAGCGTGATGCTGTCCTTAGGCGAAAGAACAATGAGATTAAGAACATAAAACTGCACGTGAACATAGCTATTGCTAGAAAAACAAAGCGCTGTGATAAAATATGTAAGCGGGTTAAATGAACATGAACTAAAACCTGGCAAATATAGCTACACAACAAGTTTGTAAAAGCTCCATAAACCCGGGAAAGACTGTGGTGTCTCATTATTAGGCTAGTGCATTGTCGGCATGCAGTGATTATTATATTTAAACAGCCGTCAGCCTGGATACCACAGTCCGGGGCCCGCTGTCGCATCACGCACACTAGAGGTTCCTTTGGCATTGCGAATATTATAGGGGGCAATCAGCATCCTTGACTGGTGTCTCGTGCAATCATGAATGGATCTGAGATGATGCTGCTGGTTTTCACACGGCCCTGGGATTGTTTATAGAAGAGTGCACTCACAGTGAAAAATTGGGACCTATTTTCATTCTTGCAGGGACATTCTGTTGGTAATGCAAAGCAAGGGTCTATTTCCAGTGAGGCAACACAAGGGTAAGTTCAGGAAGACTTTGCTCAGAACACCATCATCATCAACGGACGGCATAAATTAAGGAATGTATTCCTCCTGGGTATAAACCCTTTCTCGTTTGGGTACATGATGGTTTGAGACATAGGAATCAATTGGTTAGCCAGCACGTTACCTAAAACTTTATAGTCTGAGTTCAATAAACAGAGGGTGGTATGACCCTCTCAGTACTAGATCCCTGCCCGGTTTCAAGAGGATGGTCGGGAGCTCTTTGTGGAGAGAATGTGGTAGTATACCCATTGAGAAAGCTCGATGAGTGTGGAGCTAAAGGTGGTGTAAAATTCTGTTAGTCAGCTGTCTGCATCAGGAGCTTGCCCCTTGGCATTTGTTTATTTGCTTCGCGATCTCTGTTGTGGCCAGCACATTCTTGAGATCAGCCCGTTAGGAGGCCTGAAGCCATGAGTGGCGCAGTGTGTCAAGAAACTATGTAATATGGTCAGTGCCCTCACTTATCAGTGCTGCATATAAAGCTGCATAACAGGAGCCACCTGATTATGAAGAATTTGGCCCTTTGCCCCACAAATCGCAGTGATGGGGCCCTTTGGAAGTCAGAATGGAGAAGCCATGCAAACATTTTGCCCACTTTCTCGCCCTCTGAATGTTTCTGGGCTAAATAGTCCCTGTAGTCTAGCTTGCCCAGCTGGACTAATGTATTCGTGTGTGCTAGATGTGCCCTCGTCAAGTCACTGGCAGCCAAGCGGTCTCTTAAGAACCTTAGTTCGTATCTGCAGATATCCCCTTCAACATATGCGTCTCTTTGCGTAGCGCCACCTTCGCACCCTGTGCCGGCTCAGTTGCATGTTCCCGCAGTCTCATTCACAACCGCTGTCGGACGTTGTGCCCTCATTTTCAGTAAAGTATGTGGTGATATGTGCCAACAGTGTAGCATGAAAGGCCTCATCTTGGACCGGCAAGTGGGGATACTGGAGCGTCTGCGGCCCCCAACCCCCCCCCCCCCCCCCAAACAGGGCCTACATAAGCTTTCAACATCTGTGTGCAGGACTAACAAAATGTACTCAACAGGTGAGTCATTTTTTTTAATGAGGTTGAGCTGTTTTTAGAACCTACTTAACCCTTCTGGTGAGTGGACAAACAGGTGTTCTGTTCAGACAGAAACTGAATTAGCAATTAAGATGCCTTTAAATCTTATTCTTGTCACATTTGCTCTGTGTTCTGAAACAAAGGTCAAAAGTCAGTTTGTCTTTTTGCAATAGAAACACCTATAGGGAGCAGTGATGCAATCTTCCATTTGAAGCAGGGAAAGTAATGTACAGGCTGTTGTGCTGTAAGCTTCCTTCTGATACCAGAGAGGTGCACAGGGTGCTGTGGTGCAGGCTTTTCTCTGATACCAGAGAGATACACATATTGTGCAGTTATGCAAGATTCCCTCTGATAGCACCAAGGGGGCAGTGTCCCTCTACCAGTGAGGTACACATAGGGAACAGTGATGCATGCGTCCCTATGATTCCAGCGAGATATTCACAGGGTACAGTGTTGCAAGCTTCCCTCTGATACCAGGGAATCATACCAGAGATGTACACACAGGGACCAGTGATGGAAGCATTTTTCATGTATCGGAAAGGTACACGTATTGTGCAGTGATCCAAGCTTCCATCTGACACCAGGGAATCATACCAGACATATACACACAGGGAGCAATGATGCAAGCTTCTTTCTAAAACCAGGCAGGTATACATAGGGTTCAGTGATGCAAGCTTCCATCTGATATCCGAGAGGTACACCTAATGTGCTGTGATGCTAGCTTCTCTTTGATACCAGAGAGGTAGAGATAGGGTGCAGTGATGCAAGCTTCTGTCTGATACCAGAGAGGTAGAGAGAGGGTACAGCGATGCAAGCTTCCATCTGATACCAGAGAGGTACAGACAGGGTACAGTGATGCAAGCTTCCATCTGATACCAGAGAGTTACAGGTAAGACACAGAGATGGATGCTTTCATCTGATACCAGAGAGGTACAGACATGGAAACATTCATATGATACCAGAGAGGTACAGATAGGGTACGGTGGTACAAGCTTCCACCTGATACCAGAGAGGTACAGATAGGGTACAGTGAGGCAAGCTTCCATCTGATACCAGAGAGGCGCAGATAGGGTACAGTGAGGCAAGCTTGCATCTGATACCAGAAAGGTGCAGATAGGGTACAGTGAGGCAAGCTTCCATCTGATACCAGAGAGGTACAGATAGGGTACAGTGATGCAAGCCTCCTTCTGATACTAGGGAGGTACAGATAGGGTACAATGATGCAAGCTTCCATCTGATAACGGAGAGGTACAGATAGGGTACAGTGATGCAAGCTTCCTTCTGATACTAGGGAGGTAAAGATAGGGTACAATGATGCAAGCTTCCATCTGATACCAGAGAGGTACATACATGGAAACATTCATATGATACCAGAGAGGTACAGATAGGGTACGGTGGTACAAGCTTCCACCTGATACAAGAGAGGTACAGATAGGGTACAGTGATGCAAGCCTCCCTCTGATACCAGAGAGGTATAGATGGGGTACAGTGAGGCAAGCTTCCATCTGATACCAGAGAGGTACAGCTAGGGTACAGTGAGGCAAGCTTCCATCTGATACCAGAGAGGTACAGCTAGGGTACAGTGATGCAAGCCTCCCTCTGATACCAGAGAGGTATAGATGGGGTACAGTGAGGCAAGCTTCCCTCTGATACCAGAGAGGTACAGCTAGGGTGCAGTGATGCAAGCTTCCATCTGATACCAGAGAGGTACAGCTAGGGTACAGTGAGGCAAGCTTCCGTCTGATACCAGAGGGGTACAGCTAGGGTACAGCGATGCAAGCTTCCGTCTGATACCAGAGGGGTACAGCTAGGGTACAGCGATGCAAGCTTCTGTCTGATACCAGAGGGGTACAGCAAGGGTACAGCGAGGCATGCTTCCGTCTGATACCAGAGGGGTACATATGGGGACCAGTGATGGAAGCTTCCATCTGATACCAGAGAGGTACAGCTAGGGTGCAGTGATGCAAGCTTCCATCTGAGACCAGAGAGGTATAGATGGGGTACAGTGATGCAAGCTTCCATCTGATACCAGAGAGGTACAGCTAGGGTACAGTGAGGCAAGCTTCCATCTGATACCAGAGGGGTACAGCTAGGGTACAGCGATGCAAGCTTCTATCTGATACCAGAGAGGTACAGCTAGGGTACAGTGAGGCAAGCTTCCATCTGATACCAGAGGGGTACAGCTAGGGTACAGCGAGGCAAGCTTCCATCTGATACCAGAGAGGTACATATGGGGACCAGTGATGGAAGCTCCCATCTGATACCAGAGAGGTACAGCTAGGGTGGAGTGATGCAAGCTTCCATCTGATACCAGAGAGGTATAGATGGGGTACAGTGATGCAAGCTTCCGTCTGATACCAGAGGGGTACAGCTAGGGTACAGCGATGCAAGCTTCCGTCTGATACCAGAGGGGTACAGCTAGGGTACAACGATGCAAGCTTCCATCTGATACCAGAGGGGTACAGCTAGGGTACAGTGAGGCAAGCTTCCATCTGATACCAGAGAGGTACAGCTAGGGTACAGTGAGGCAAGCTTCCATCTGATACCAGAGGGGTACACATGGGGACCAGTGATGGAAGCTTCCATCTGATACCAGAGAGGTACAGCGATGCAAGCTTCCATCTGATACCAGAGAGGTACAGCTAGGGTACAGCGATGCAAGCTTCCGTCTGATACCAGAGGGGTACAGCTAGGGTACAGCGATGCAAGCTTCCGTCTGATACCAGAGGGGTACAGCTAGGGTACAGTGAGGCAAGCTTCCATCTGATACCAGAGGGGTACACATGGGGACCAGTGATGCAAGCTTCCATCTGATACCAGAGAGGTACAGCGATGCAAGCTTCCATCTGATACCAGAGGTACAGCTGGGGTACAGCGATGCAAGCTTCCATCTGATACCAGAGGGGTACAGCTAGGGTACAGTGATGCAAGCTTCCATCTGATACCAGAGAGGTATAGATGGGGTACAGCGATGCAAGCTTCCCTCTGATACCAGAGGGGTACAGCTAGGGTACAGGGATGCAAGCTTCTATCTGATACCAGAGAGGTACATACGGGGACCAGTGATGGAAGTTTCAATCTGAAACAGGAACGGCACCGCTCAGTGAACGTTGGTGCTTTCCTTGTGTGCACCACAGTTGTAGGAGCCTCAGTGTGGTCTGCTTTGGGTTCAGCACTCTCTAGCCCTGGGACACCACAGGAATGGAATGGATGGAAGCAGCAGAGACGGTGCAGTAATGCCTCAAGTAGCAGAAGCACATGCTTCCGTCAGGACCTTGAGTGGTAGGAAGGAGCTTCCCTTGTACTGCCAGGGTCGCATTCTCCATCTTTGGAGGTTCAGTGGAGGGCACCTGTCGTGCCAAACGCTGACCAGATGCTAGAGGGAGCCCACTGCAGCCGTTCACGTGGGGTGACTGCAGGCTTCATCACATCACGGTGCTGTGCCAGCTGCATCCCTGCAGCACCAGCACACTGCTCGCCCCGTTAGCAGAACTGCACAAAAAGTAAAAAGCTTTGTTTGCCACCGTGACTATTTCGACAGGAGTAATGTCACGGATCCTGCAAGTATCTGAGCCCACGGATCCTTAGGGTAGGAGCGGAAGCCCAGGGGTGAAATAAGCAGCACAAGATTGGGTTGGATTGGATTGATGTTAGTAGACCAGGGTGACCCGTGGAGGCTGCAGGCTTCCTTCTGAAGAGCAGCATGGGCGGCTGCTTTAATCTGGTTATTGGCTGAATCTGCCTGGTTAGGAGTGTTGAGCCAGGGGGCACTGGACACTGCAAAGTGTCAGATTCCACATTTGTAGGGGAATAAAGAGCGTTGTACGCTTCACCTCCCTGCATGTCTTCTTCTGTCACTCCTCTTGCATCAGGCTTTGGAATTGCCCTCCTGCTTGCCCCACCTTGTCATAGTCTGTCGATCCCGAAGGACATCATTGGGGGGGGGGGGGGGGGGGAGTTGTTTCGTTTGTCCAGTTGTCTGATACTGTGAAGAGAACAGCTAATACGTTTAATAAGTTGAAAACTTCATTCAGGGAAGAAACAACGAGTTGATTTCATTTGTGTACAATAAAATAATTTTGGCTCACAGGTAATGGCATGAACATAAACACAGCTGTGCAAGATGAAATATAGAAGCAGCTGTCATGGTATCTTCTCACTGTTAGCAATACCATGACCGCACTTGGACGCAAAAGCAGAGAGTTGCAAAGATTGGCCCTGACCACAGAGACAGCTTTAAGGGCTTACAGCACGTAGCACACCTGATCACTTTTGGAGCACTGGGGGAAGAAGAGATGTTTGTTGGGCAGATGTTTGTGCTCTCCCTTACCGCGACCAACCACCTGGAAACGCGCGTACCCTCATGAAAAGAGCCCCAGGTCTGGTCTGAGCCACTCTGCTGTATGAGAGATTGCCTCTTGAAGCAGGTGCTTCAAGTGTGCTGGTGCGCCACCCACGGGACCCAACAGATGTGTTTACACAGGACAGGTGGCCTCACACACCCCTGGGTGTCATCTTTCATTGTCGGGGAGAAACATAAAAAGATGTTTATATCATTGACATCACTGAAGCATATAAATGATAAGTTAAAAAATCGTGCTGAATGCACACAAACATAAGGATGTAAGATAAGTTTGCACACGTTATAAAAACCGAGGGCAGGCCATGCTTAGCCAGCCCCGTGCAAGAATATCGTGCTGCTCCAATGTTTACAGCAGACTATAAAATCATGCTTGTGTAGGCCCAACATCTGGATCATGCTCAAATCATAAGTGCAAAGGCGTCCTAGAAGCCGTCTGCTGTCTTTATACAAACCCCTCACTCTAACTATGGGATGCCAACACCTCATGGAGGAGTCTTGAGGCACTGCGACTGGAGACGGAGAGAGGACTTGCTCATTGGGTAATAGAGCGATATGCGGATGTGTGATTAACTGATAGACTTGGAACCCCATCTCCCCCCATGATGATAGAACAACAAGCCCCGGGAACCCCTCAGGAAGATCCCATAGTTTTAGAACCATCTATCTAAGCCGATAAAGATCTCAACAAGCAGTCACATGTCTCCAAGATGGTTTGCCATGAGTGCTCGGCTGCTAACCGAGCGCTGCGGAAGGCCCCACTACCTGTCCGGGGACCCCAGGGCGGTGTGAAGTGTGCACAAGACATACAAAACCGTAATCAAGAGGAGGTTGGTGGGGGTGATACCAGCAGAGGGACAGCTTAGCACATAACTAAGAAGACAAAGTCCTTTTCAGTCTCCGTCCTGATCTCAGCCAATAGAACAAGGGGGCCAACTTGCTGGGTGCATACTCCCACCTTTACTCTTCATTCTGTGGGTAAATAAGCTCGGCACTCGTTCAACAGCTCATAGACCGAACTTACCCCCGGTGCTTGACTCCTAATGCCCACTTTTACTGTACGCAGATAATGCAGATTTTTGGACACGCGCCTAGAGCTCTGCGACTGCCGGTACATTCATTTGTGGAACTCATGGGCAACGTCAGCTTGCATTCCAGTGACAGGCATTTCAGTAGGATCAATCCGCCTCTCTAGCATTAACGCTTTCTCTTATCTGGGGTGGTCTTTAGCTACTGGGTCATGGATGCCTCAATATAGCTGAGCGGAGAACCAAGCTCTCTAGGGCCACCTGCCATCCCCCGGGGGCCATGCATTTGTTTCTGTGCTTCAAATCTACTCTGTGAAGTGTGTACTGGTCTCCACTTGGGAGGCAGGAGTTTGGCCACTAGGGACTCTTTTTGTCAATTTGGTCAAGTGCTGAAATCCTTAAAACTTGTCATACTCAAAGAAATTCTCTGTTAGGGCTATTCTAGCACCGTCCATCACAAACTGTTGGTGCGATAGTGCCAATGACCGTGTCCTCACCCAGCTTCATGTACCAGAATGGAAGGCAGCTGTCCCCGTAGTGGGGGTTTAACGGCACTAAGACCAGGTAGGATTCACGCTGGTCAGTCTAATGCAGGATTTTAACTTCTTACTATTGACTTGTTAGTCTAGGTGATTGGGGACCCTTGGCTCTGACGAATGCCCCCGACTGATATAGGCGAATTGGGGCAGAAATATGTTGCCAACAAGATGATGGTCGGAGCCATTGAGCTCTCATTTCATCACGCGGTTTGTTTTAGACGCACCAGAGGTCACCTCTAATAAAGGTGAAACCCTGGTTGCCTCTACCTACTTTTACTTTCTCTGGATCCCCCGGTTTTGTGCTGGAAATCATCTTATTTAACAACTCCCTCCATCGGGTTCACCAGGAGGTGGAGTCCGTCCTGGTGGCTTTGTCCTACCAGGGTGAGGAGGGGCTGCCTATGATGACGCTGAGGCCTCCTCTCCCCGTAAGATTGGTCTTGCTTCTCTTGGTCTCACCCCTCTTGGTGATTCAGGTGTCAGTGATTTGTACGCAGCACTGATAGAAACAGCGTTGTAGAAGCCGCCGTACATGTATGTGTTTTGGGTCAAGTTTCTCTCCCCACATTAACCATGGCCTCCACATGTAAGGAACTGGCCGACAGCAAACTTTGTGTCTGTATCTTGCCAAACGACATCTAGGTGCACCCTCTACACACATTTCCTTCCGTTTCAATCCACGCATCTGTCCACACCCTTCTATGATGTTGTGTGTTTACCCTCCTTGTTGTCAGTAAGCTCTAGGGCAGTGGTCTTCAAACTTTGTGTCCCCCACCCCCCGAACAGTACCCCCACCATGGGGAGAAACAAAATGCCCCCCTCCCTCCCCCCCAATATGTCTAAACATATTTAAACATTGCAGTTAAGTTCTGTTACTGTCTTAAAAATGCAATCTAGTACACAATACCAAACATACTATTCTGGTCTGACAGGCCTTACTAACGTTTAAAAGTGTCCATAGTGTGAATATTTGAAGTGGGGGTGAAGAGTATTTGGAGTTCCTTCCCTTTTGACACACTCCCAGCTTCGATATAAATGATAAAACATATTTGTGATGTGCCATTACAGCGCGGTTTACTGCTGCTCATTTTTGTCAGTTTAAAGCAAAGCCCTGTTATCAGCTCAATGCTTCTCTTGGCCAGAGCCTGGCAGCCCCCCCCGGGATCATTTGAGCCCCCCCCCTCCCCCCCAGAGGGGCTGCCTCCCAATTTGAGGACTCCTGCTCTGGGGAATCCCAGGAATGTGACATTTTAATTCTCATAATTTCAAGTCTCCTTTCCAGCACTCACCGTGTGTAGAGCCCTTGGCTGCTGGCGCCAGGGTCACTCGTCCCATATTACTTCAACTGTTTGCGGCCCAAGACAGCATCTCATTGCCATGCTTTCTGTGTCAAGAGCTTCTTTCAGCCACTATACAGGGCATTGTAGCTGTGCCCAGAAGTAGTCACTTTAGCAGTTAGGAGCAACCTTATCCCCTGAAACTAGTTGGTGAATTCTGTTCCTGTAGGAAAGTACCATCTTGCCTGGCATGTTACCCCCATTTTTCACTGTATATATGTTGTTTTAGTTGTATGTGTCACTGGGACCCTGCCAGCCAGGGCCCCAGTGCTCATAAGTGTGCCTGAATGTGTTGCCTGTGTGATGCCTAACTGTCTCACTGAGGCTCTGCTAACCAGAACCTCAGTGGTTATGCTCTCTCATTTCTTTCCAAATTGTCACTAACAGGCTAGTGACCAATTTCACCAATTTACATTGGCACACTGGAACACCCTTATAATTCCCTAGTATATGGTACTGAGGTACCCAGGGTATTGGGGTTCCAGGAGATCCCAATGGGCTGCAGCATTTCTTTTGCCACCCATAGGGAGCTCTGACAATTCTTACACAGGCCTACCACTGCAGCCTGAGTGAAATAACGTCCACGTTATTTCACAGCCATTTACCACTGCACTTAAGTAACTTATAAGTCACCAAATGTCTAACCTTTACCTGGTAAAGGTTAGGTGCAAAGTTACTTAGTGTGTGCACCCTGGCACTAGCCAAGGTGCCCCCACATTGTTCCGGGCAAATTCCCCGGACTTTGAGAGTGCGGGGACACCATTACACGCGTGCACTACGCATAGGTCACTACCTATGTGTAGCTTCACAATGGTAACTCCGAATATGGCCATGTAACATGTCTATGATCATGGAATTGCCCCCTCTATGCCATCCTGGCATTGTTGGCACAATCCCATGATCCCACGGGTTTCTAGCACAGACCCGGGTACTGCCAAACTGCCTTTTCAGGGGTTTCACTGCAGCTGCTGCCAACCCCTCAGACAGGTTTCTGCCCTCCTGGGGTCCAGCCAGGCTTGGCCCAGGATGGCAGAACAAAGGACTTCCTCAGAGAGAGGGTGTTACACCCTCTCCCTTTGGAAAAAGGTGTTAAGGCAGGGGAGGAGTAGCCTCCCCCAGCCTCTGGAAATGCTTTCATGGGCACAGATGGTGCCCATTTCTGCATAAGCCAGTCTACACCGGTTCAGGGACCCCTCAGCCCTGCTCTGGCGCGAAACTGGACAAAGGAAAGGGGAGTGACCACTCCCCTGACCTACACCTCCCCTGGGAGGTGCCCGGAGCTCCTCCAATGTGCTCCAGACCTCTGCCATCTTGGAAACAGAGGTGCTGCTGGCACACTGGACTGCTCTGAGTGGCCAGGGCCAGCAGGTGATGTCAGAGACTCCTTCTGATAGGCTCCTTCAGGTGTTGCTAGCCTATCCTCTCTCCTAAGTAGCCAAACCCTCTTTTCTGGCTATTTAGGGTCTCTGCTTTGGGGAATTCCTTAGATAACGAATGCAAGAGCTCATCAGAGTTCCTCTGCATCTCTCTCTTCACCTTCTGCCAAGGAATCGACTGCTGACCGCGCTGGAAGCCTGCAAAACTGCAACAAAGTAGCAAAGACGACTACTGCAACTCTGTAATGCTGATCCTGCCGCCTTCTCAACTGTTTTCCTGGTGGTGCATGCTGTGGGTGTAGTCTGCCTCCTCTCTGCACTAGAAGCTCCGAAGAAATCTCCCATGGGTCGACTGAATCATCCCCCTGCAACCACAGGCACCAAAGAACTGCATCACCGGTCCCCTGGGTCTCCTCTCAGCACGATGAGCGAGGTCCCTTGAATCCAGCAACTCTGTCCAAGTGACTCCCACAGTCCAATGACTCTTCAGTCCAAGTTTGGTGGAGGTAAGTCCTTGCCTCCCCACGCCAGACTGCATTGCTGGGAACTGCGTCTTTTGCAGCTACTCCGGCCTTTGTGCACTTCCGGCGGAAATCCTTTGTGCACAGCCAAGCCTGGGTCCACGGCACTCTAACCTGCATTGCACGACCTCCTGAGTTGTCCTCCGGCGGCGTGGGACTCCTTTGTGCAACTTCGGGTGAGCACCGTTTCACTCCTCTTCATAGTGCCTGTTCCGGCACTTCTGCGGGTGCTGCCTGCTTCTGAGAGGGCTCCTTGTCTTGCTGGGCGCCCCCTCTGTCCCCTGACGCAATTGGCGACATCCTGGTCCCTCCTGGGCCAAAGCAGCATCCAAAAACCCTAACCGCACGACTTGCAGCTAGCAAGGCTTGTTTGCGGTCTTTCTTCAGGAAAACACTTCTGCACGACTCTCCACGGCGTGGGGCATCCATCCTCCAAAGGGGAAGTTTCTAGCCCTTGTCGTCCCTGCAGAATCCTCAGCTTCTACTGTCCAGTAGCAGCTTCTTTGCACCCACCGCTGGCATTTCCTGGGCATCTGCCCACTCTCGACTTGATCGTGACTTTTGGACACGCCCCTTGTTCCACAGGTACTCCAGTCTGGAAATCCATTGTTGTTGCATTGCTGGTGTTGGTCTTTCCTGCAGAATTCCCCTATCACGACTTCTGTGCTCTTTGGGGAACTTTAGTGCACTTTGCACTCACTTTTCAGGGTCTTGGGGTGGGCTATTTTTCTAACCCTCACTGTTTTCTTACAGTCCCAGCGACCCTCTACAAGCTCACATAGGTTTGGGGTCCATTCGTGGTTCGCATTCCACTTTTGGAGTATATGGTTTGTGTTGCCCCTATCCCTATGTGCTCCCATTGCATCCTATTGTAACTATACATTGTTTGCACTGTTTTCTAATACTATACTGCATATTTTTGGTATTGTGTACATATATCTTGTGTATATTTGCTATCCTCATACTGAGGGTACTCACTGAGATACTTTTGGCATATTGTCATAAAAATAAAGTACCTTTATTTTTATTATATCTGTGTATTGTGTTTTCTTATGATATTGTGCAAGTGACACTAGGTGGTACTGTAGGAGCTTCACTCGTCTCCTAGTTCAGCCTAAGCTGCTCTGCTAAGCTACCATTATCTATCAGCCTATGCTGCTAGACACCCTATACACTACAGGGAGTGCAGAATTATTAGGCAAGTTGTATTTTTGAGGATTAATTTTATTATTGAACAACAACCATGTTCTCAATGAACCCAAAAAACTCTAATATCAAAGCTGAATATTTTGGGAAGTAGTTTTTAGTTTGTTTTTAGTTTTAGCTATGTTAGGGGGATATCTGTGTGTGCAGGTGACTATTACTGTGCATAATTATTAGGCAACTTAACAAAAAACAAATATATACCCATTTCAATTATTTATTATTACCAGTGAAACCAATATAACATCTCAACATTCACAAATATATATTTCTGACATTCAAAAACAAAACAAAAACAAATCAGTGACCAATATAGCCACCTTTCTTTGCAAGGACACTCAAAAGCCTGCCATCCATGGATTCTGTCAGTGTTTTGATCTGTTCACCATCAACATTGCGTGCAGCAGCAACCACAGCCTCCCAGACACTGTTCAGAGAGGTGTACTGTTTTCCCTCCTTGTAAATCTCACATTTGATGATGGGCCACAGGTTCTCAATGGGGTTCAGATCAGGTGAACAAGGAGGCCATGTCATTAGATTTCCTTCTTTTATACCCTTTCTTGCCAGCCACGCTGTGGAGTACTTGGACGCGTGTGATGAAGCATTGTCCTGCATGAAAATCATGTTTTTCTTGAAGGATGCAGACTTCTTCCTGTACCACTGCTTGAAGAAGGTGTCTACCAGGAACTGGCAGTAGGACTGGGAGTTGAGCTTGACTCCATCCTCAACCCGAAAAGGCCCCACAAGCTCATCTTTGATGATACCAGCCCAAACCAGTACTCCACCTCCACCTTGCTGGCGTCTGAGTCAGACTGGAGCTCTCTGCCCTTTACCAATCCAGCCACGGGCCCATCCATCTGGCCCATCAAGACTCACTCTCATTTCATCAGTCCATAAAACCTTAGAAAATCAGTCTTGGATATTTCTTGGCCCAGTCTTGACGGTTCAGCTTGTGTGTCTTGTTCAGTGGTGGTCGTCTTTCAGCCTTTCTTACCTTGGCCATGTCTCTGAGTATTGCACACCTTGTGCTTTTGGGCACTCCAGTGATGTTGCAGCTCTGAAATATGGCCAAACTAGTGGCAAGTGGCATCGTGGCAGCTGCACGCTTGACTTTTCTCAGTTCATGGGCAGTTATTTTGCGCCTTGGTTTTTCCACACGCTTCTTGCGACCCTGTTGACTATTTTGAATGAAACGCTTGATTGTTCGATGATCACGCTTCAGAAGCTTTGCAATTTTAAGAGTGCTGCATCCCTCTGCAAGATATCTCACTATTTTTTACTTTTCTGAGCCTGTCAAGTCCTTCTTTTGACCCATTTTGCCAAAGGAAAGGAAGTTGCCTAATAATTATGCACACCTGATATAGGGTGTTGATGTCATTAGACCACACCCCTTCTCATTACAGAGATGCACATCACCTAATATGCTTAATTGGTAGTAGGCTTTCGAGCCTACACAGCTTGGAGTAAGACAACATGCATAAAGAGGATGATGTGGTCAAAATACTCATTTGCCTAATAATTCTGCACTCCCTGTAATAAGGGATAACTGGGCCTGGGGCAAGGTGCAAGTACCCCTTGGTACTCACTACAAGCCAGGCCAGCCTCCTACAGTTCCCCATCGCCAGCCTGGGTCTTTCATCACCCTATAACAGCGCACCCTGTAGCGTTCACAGTTCCCTAAAAGAAATCCTGAAGGGATTCTCACAGGAAAGGCCACAAAATAATGTAGCAGGTGGGATAGGAACAACATTTTAACTATATATGTCCGACCCATTCGGGACAGGAGCAACCGCATCAAAAAGATCAGTGAGTGTCTCACGGACAGCCGCTCCTCCCTTAAATTAGTTACAAATAGCCTCTCATCATCACCATAGGTTTGAACTCCCAAATAGTGAAATGCTTTAGGTTCCCACTGGGGGGGCACTCTGGTACTTACCTTTTGGTGTTCCTAGTTCCTCCAGCTCCCCTCTACCGATTCCACTTCCTTAGGTGGTGGCCCGACTTTTGCATTCCACTTTCTTAGTATATGGTTTGGTCCCCCCAGGGCCTTCAGTAATTCCTATTGTTTTCAGTTTGAAGGTGGTACCTAGCAGGCCCCGCTCCTCAGAGGGATTGTAGGTGGTTCCCCAGGTATCGATCGTATTCGTATCGTCCCCCTGCTGTCTCCCTTGTATGAGCTTTCGTTGGTCTTTGTTGATCAGTTGGGGAAGCATCAGTCCTAGCTTGGCCACCAGCGCAAACATGAATTCCTTCACATTGAAATTGTGAAGTGAGATTGGCCAGGTTGTGCTGCGGAGTAGAGAGACTATCCTTGGTTAGGGATAGGTCTGATTACAGGCAAGACGGTACCAGAGGTGACCTCCTCCAGCCTTCTGATATATCTCGATCTGTTGAAAGCTTCTGTTCACGCGAGTCCTGTGAGTAAGACTGGATCAGATCATTAGCAGCTTTCTTCTTCGTTTCAACAGGCCCCATAAAAAAGCTCCAGATACACCAGCAGTATGTTTATGCCCATGTGTTTATCTCCCTGTGGAGTCTTGATTCTCTTTGATCTAAACTTACAGGCGAATATTTTACCCGCTTTGTTGCCAGGAGTTAGAAGCGCTGCTTGCTGCAAAGTCTGATGTCTTGCGCCTTATGCTAGTCTAGTGTTAGACTTGTGCCAGAGACCTGCGACTAAGTTGCCCCCCCCCCCACCTTCTTGTACAGACAGTCTGCCTCCCTTGTTTTGGCTTCATGGTGTGGATTTACCACCATATGCAGCCTGCAAGAGGCCTAAGTGAGAGCCCCTCACACAACTGCCTCCAGAGGCCCACATGGTGCCGTCCCCCAGATCACCACTATTGTTGTCTTTGATGCATTGAGTTGCCCTGTCTCCGACAGTGGGGCTGCGGAGGAGGCTTTTGCTGATGCACCTTTTACCCTGGTTAGTCCAGTTCACACTGGTTTCAACAAGCTAAATCTGTGCATGGTCTAAGGTGGCTTTGTGTCCTCTTCCCACCCGTACCGTTCTACGTTGATGGTCTAACCTGGTATAAGCTGCCTGTACAGAAGAATAATCCTTCTAGTCCCTCTCCGCGGATGTTGGAGATGCCAGGTGCCCACCAAACTAATCAACAGTGTCCTTTCCTGACCACATCTTATGGCTGATCTACTCTTCATCTGATCCATCACTACATTGACATCCCCCCTATAAACACGCCCCCTTCTGCCACTGAGAGGCTGTGCGCTATGGGGTATTTAAGGACTTTGTCCTCAGTGTTGGGTCAAGTACATGTGTCTGAGCCACCTTGAGAAGCAGTACCAAGGGTACCCCATTCCCAATCTGAATGGCGATTCTTCAAACACCCCCCCCCCCCCCCCCCCTCCAAAAACACCCTTACTGGTTGCACATGCCTGGGGTTCATCGTCTGAGCAACATAGCCCTTTCCAGGCTGCCCTGCTCACTGGGCCTTTGAGTCCTTTTACAAGTCAGAATCTCCGGAACGAGTCAGGAGTACAGAACAGATATGTTACCGCACAGACAATTTTGGAAAGCGCATGTATCAAACCTTTGTGGTACTGAATTAATGTTTTGATTAGGACAGTACCCCCACAAATCCCCTGAACATGACAGAAACAGAAGCCATTCAGAGATATCTATCCCCAGATCTCTTCAAATTACAACATTATGCCAAGAAAGCTTCACGTCCTCTAAGACATTGAGTTCCATAGTCCTAGAGATACAAGTTACTGACCTCTGGAGTCCTCCAATCCTCCTGATTACACCTCATGGCAGTCTTGGAAGTGAAGAATACTGACCTTCCCCTCATCCCCAGTCCCCATCCTGAGCTAAGCCATCAGTCTTGCCTTTTCCTTCTGGTTACTGATTACTTTCAGCGGACGCAGGTTATCTTATCTGCAGTGATGGAGTGAACCAGAAGACTTATTTAAAAAGTTGTTGGGATATTCCAAAACCAACACTGGCTGGCAAGAGTGCACACTGCCTGAATCTATACTTCAAGAAGTGGCAAACCACTTGTTACTGGGACTTCTATACCAAAGGCTCCCACTTTTCAGTGTTTTCTGATTTTATAGCTAAATACAGACAGAAAACTTCTGTCTGTAGTTATTTTAAGAGTGAAAAAATACTGAAGAATTGTGCTTCATGTGGGATATTGTCTTTAGTTAAACCCAGGCCAGCAGCTGAAAAAATGGAGGGCACGATGAGTTAAAAACAGGATGAGATTTCTTAAATACTAGTATATTGATGTTTATATGAAGTATAATGATAATATTGAACTGTGGGTGTAATGTTCTGTTATATATGGTGTAGGAAGTTGGCTCTGTATGTACTATTTCAAAGTAAGAAATAGCATGCACAGAGTCCAAGGGTTTCCCTTAGAGGTAAGATAGTGGCCAAATTAAATAATTCTAATGCTCTATTTTGTGGTAGTGTGGTCGAGCAGTAGGCTTATCAGAGGGTAGTGTTAAGCATTTGTTGTACACACACAGGCAATAACTGAGGAACACACACTCAGACTTACTCCTGGCCAATAGGTTTTTATATAGAAAAACATCTTTTCTTAGTTTATTTTTAGAACCACAGGTTCAAGATTTGAAGTAAACACATAAAATGCAAGGTACTTCACACAAGTAAGTTAGGAACTTTGAATAAAAGCAATATCATATACAATCTTTGTTAAAATGGCAATAAGCTATTTTAAAAGTGGACACTGCAAAAATCAACAGTTCCTGGGGGAAGTAAGTAAGACACTTACAAGTCTCAGCTCCTGAGCATAGGCAGCCCACCGTTGGGGGTTCAAGGCAACCCCAAAGTTACCACACCAGCAGCTCAGGGCCGGTCAGGTGCAGAGGTCAAAGAGGTGCCCAAAACACATAGGCACCTATGGAGAATAGAGGTGCTCCGGTTCCAGTCTGCCAGCAGGTAAGTACCCTCGTCTGGGGGGGGGCAGACCATGGAGGTTTTGTAGAGCACTGGGGGGGACATAAGTAGGCACACAAGACACACCCTCAGTGGCACAGGGGCGGCCGGGTGCAGTGTGCAGAGCAGGTGTCTGGTTTTATATAGGTTTCAATGGAGGTTCGGTTCCTTCAGGTCCTGGGGGCTGTGGGTGCAGTGCTTGTTCCAGGTGTCGGGTCCCTTGTTAGAGGTGGTCGCGGTCAGGGGAAGCCTCTGGATTCTCTCTGCAGGTGTCGCTGTGGGGGCTCTGGGGAGTCATCTCGGGCTACTCATGGGGTCGCAGTCGCAGGGGAGTCCTCCCTCTAGAGTTGTTTCTCTGGATCTCGAGCCGGAGGCGTCAAGTGCAGAGTGTGAAGTCTCACGCTTCCAGCGGGAAAAGTGAGTTCTTTGGGAGCTGCTTCTTTGTTGCAAAGATGTAGCTGTTTTTGAGCAGAGCCGCTGCTCACAGAAGTTTCTTGGTCCTGGGGGTCAGGGCAATCCTGAGGTTTCAGAGGTTGCTGGTCCCTGTTGGATGCGTCGCTGGTTGCCGGTTTTTGACTCTGGAGACAGGCCAGTAGGGCTGGGGCCAAAGCAGTTGTCGTCGTCCATCGTCTCTGCAGGCTTGTAGGTCAGCAGTCCTTCTTTGTAGTTCAGGTTGCAGGAATCTGTTTCCTGGTTTCTGGGGTGCCCCTAAATACTAAATTTAGGGGTGTGTTTACATCTGGGGGGCAGTATCCAATGGCTACTGTCCTGGAGGGTGGCTACACCCTATTTGTGCCTCCTCCCAATTCCTATTGGGGGAATCCTCTGAAATCAAAATTGAGGATTTCTAAAGGCAGGTGTCCCCTCAGCTCGGGACACCTTAGGGGCTGTCCTGACTGGTGGGTGACTCCTGCTTGTTTTTCTCATTATCTCCTACAGCCTTGCCACCAAAAGTGGGTGGCAGTGGCTGGAGGGGTGGGCATCTCCACTAGCTGGGATGCCGTGGGGCGCTGTAATAAAAGGGGTGAGCCTTTGAGGCTCACCGCCAGGTGTTACAGTTCCTGCAGGGGGAGGTGAGAAGCCCCTCCACCCAGTACAGGCTTTTGTTCCTGGCCACAGTGACAAAGGCACTCTCCCCATGTGGCCAGCAACATGTCTGGTGTGTGGAAGGATGGCAGGAACTGGTTAGCCTACACTAGAAGTCGGATTGGTATTCAGGGGGCATCTTTTAAGATGCCCTCTGGGTGCATGTTACAATAAATTGCACACTGGCATCAGTGTGCATTTATTGTGCTGAGAAGTTTGATACCAAACTTCCCTGTTTTCAGTGTAGCCATTATGGAGCTGTGGAGTTCGTTTTTGACAGACTCCCAGACCATATACTCTTATGGCTACCCTGCACTTACAATGTCTAAGGTTTTGCTTAGACACTGTAGGGGCAAACTGCTCATGCACATATGCCCTCACCTGTGGTATAGTGCACCCTGCCTTAGGGCTGTAGGGCCTGCTAGAGGGGTGACTTACCTATGCCACAGGCATTGTGAGGTTGGCATGGCACTCTGAGGGCAGTGCCATGTCGACTTAGTCATTTTCTCCCCACCAGCACACACAAGCTGTGAAGCAGTGTGTATGTGTTGAGTGAGGGGTTCCTAGGGTGGCGTAAGACATGCTGCAGCCCTTAGAGACCTTCCCTGGCATCAGGGCCCTTGGTACCATGGGTACCAGTGACAAGGGACTTATGAGTGCCAGGGCTGTGCCAATTGTGAAGACAAAGGTACAGTTTAGGGAAAGAACACTGGTGCTGGGGCCTGGTTAGCAGGGTCCCAGCACACTTTCAAATCATAACTTAGCATCAGCAAAGGCAAAAAGTCAGGGGGTAACCATGCCAAGGAGGCATTTCCTTACATATGGCTTTTAATTTGTTAAAACGCGACATCCATTGTATCAGTGCATGTTTGTCACTCAAATTTGGAAATGGATTATTCTACGACACCATTTGTTCTTAAAACACTAAATAAATATAGATAAATACAGATGGAAATGTTAAAAAATGAATACCTTAAAACTGGGAGCCCTATATGTAGGAAGCTGGCCTGGTGATCACCTATGGTGTTATCACCTTATTCCAGGTATCCCCTATTAGTGAGGTGTAGGCAGTGTCTAGAAGCCAGGGCTCTCTAGAGGTAGCTGTGGTTGAGCAGCCAAGGCTGATCAGGAGACATGCAAAGCTTATGCAATACCACTGTAGTCACACAGCACCTACACACATGATTGAACCACACAGTGTTACAAAAATAAAGGTATTTTATTTTGGTAACACAAATACCAAAATACTGTATAGGCAATACCCCCAACTGGAGGTAAGTAAACACACTATTATGTACACATCTGGAGTCCAAGATTAGCATAAAAGGCAATAGAAAACAGTGAAAGCAATAGTAAGTACTGAAGGTCCGGAGAGGGAGTGGGGGAAACAATCCATATACTAAGTAAGCAGAATGCGAAAGTCGGGCCCCCAGACAAGGAAGTGGAATCGGTACCGGGTAGCTGGAGGAACTAGGAACCCCAAGAGGTAAGTGCCAGAGTGCCCCCAGCAACCAGGAGAAAAGAGGTAAGTACCTGGTTCTCCCCAAACCCACCAAAAGGACTTCAGAAGAGGTTTTGGCAAGACCCAGAAAAGACTGCAAGAAACTAAAGGTGGATCCAGGTAGGGGAAGACCTGTAAAGTAAGGAGCAAAGTCCAGTTCACGTTGGAGTGTCCGGTCGTGGCAGGAGCCACTACCCACCCATCTGTGGATGCAGGATGAAGACAGTCAGCAGTGCAGCACCGGAGCAGCAGAAGAGTTCCTGAAGTGAAGCAGTCAGCGTCCCACGCCGGAAGTAGGATTGCAGTGGGTCAGTGGTGTGGATACCCCACCAGCAAAGGCAAATGTCGTTGGAGAAGAAATGTGGAGCTGCAGGGGACCAGCAAGGTTGAGGAAAACTGAACCCACCTCAGTAGAGAGGAGAGTCACAGGAAGAGGGGGCAGCCCCCACAGGCGGCAAGCACAGGAGTTGCGGTGAGGCGCACGCAGCACACCTAAAAAGGAGTCAAAGCACTGGAGAAGCATGTCGAGGGCTGTGCAGAGCAGAGTCGTCGCTGGAGCTGCAAATTGTAGGATTCTGTGAAGTCCATTTGTGGCTCTAGTGGCCAGAAGATGAAGTAAACATTGCGGAGGAGTCCTGCTGGAATCTTCCACGTCAAATCTGAGGACCCACCCAAGAGGGAGACCCTAAATAGCCCAGGAAGGGGAATTGGTCACCTACCAGAGTGACCACCTATCAGGAGGGGGCAGTGACATCACCTGCCTAACCTGGCCACTCAGATGCTCCCAGGGTCCTTTGCCCGCCTTGGATTCAAGATGGCAGAAAGAAGTGGCCACCTGGAGGAGCTCTGGGCCCTACCCCTGGGGCGGTGATGGACAGGGGAGTGGTTTTGCGGGGGTACCTGGACTGGTGCAAGCTGGTTTATGCAAGAAGAGCATCAAATGTGCCCTTCAAAGCGTACCAGTGGCTTGGGAAGGCTACCCCTCCAAGCCATGTCACACCTATTTTCAAAGGGAGAAGGTGTATCCTCCCTCTGCCAAAGGAAATCCTTTGATCTGCCTTCCTGGGCTTGAGCAGATCAAGCAGCAGGAGGACAGACACTGGTCTGTAGGATGGCAGCAGTGCGGGCTGCACGGGAAAACCCTGCAAACTGGTAGGGACAAAGCTGGGGGTCCTCTAAGGAGCCCCCAGAATGAATGGAATCATACAACCAATACTGGCAACAGTATAGGTGTATGATTCTGACATGTCTGATACCAAACATGCCCAGGTTCGGAGTTACCGTTACTTAGCTGTGTGTCCAGTACACAGGTAAAATGGTTTCCCCGCTCTTACAAAGTCCAGTAAAATGGAGCTGGAGTTCATAGGGGCACCTCTGCTCATGCAGCAGTGCCCTCACACACTGGAACCTGCACCCTGACCTCTGGGTTAGGAGGGCCTGCCGTAGGGGTGACTTATAGTGACCTGGTGCAGTGACCAGTAGTGAAAGGGTGCGTGCACCTTTTCACACAGACTACAATGGCAGGCCTGCAGATACACGTAGTATGGACTCCATGGGTGGCACAATACATGCTGCAGCCCATGGGGATCCCCTGGTGCCGCTGTGCTCTGGGTGCCTAAGTACCATATACCAGGGTCTTAAATGGGGGCACCAGTATGTCAGTTGTGGGGTGTACAAAGTCGGGAACAACCAAATTTAGGGGGAGAGTGCACAGTCACTGGTGTCCTGGTTAACAGGATCCTAGTAAACACAGTCAAAACACACCGACAGCAGGCAAAAAGTGGGGGTAACCAAGCCAAAAAGAGGGTACTTTCCTACACTACACCTTACGGTCATCCGATCACACCCGTATGGGATTTAGTTGAGAGTTCACTTGTTCAGAGTTCATTGTAGGAAGGTGGCTTTCTTCTAGCATAGTTACCCGCATTTTAGCCTGTTTGTCACTGTGGTTTTACTGTCTCACAGGGATCCTGCTTGTCAGGACCCCAATGCCCATAGTTTGTAGCCTACATGTCAGTATGTTTTACTGTTTTGTCAGTATGTTTGACTCTCACTGGGATCCTGCTAACCTGAACTCCAGTGCTTATGCTCTCTGTTCCCACATTTGTCTCAACAAACTGGTAACCCAGTACTCCACTCCAAATTGGCACACTGGAACGCCCTTATAATTCCCTAGTATATGGTACTGAGGTACCCAGGGTATTGGGGTTCCAGGAGATCCCTATGGGCTGCAGCATTTCCTTTGCCACCCATAGGGAGATCTGACAATTCTTACACACGCCTGCCATTGCAGCCTGAGTGAAATAACGTCCACGTTATTTCACAGCCATTTTACACTGCACTTAAGTAACTTATAAGTCACCTATATGTCTAACCTTTACCTGGTAAAGGTTAGGTGCAAAGTTACTTAGTGTGTGGGCACCCTGGCACTAGCCAAGGTGCCCCCACATCGTTCAGGGCAAATTCCCCGGACTTTGTGAGTGCGGGGACACCATTACACGCGTGCACTACATATAGGTCACTACCTATATGTAGCTTCACAATGGTAACTCCGAATATGGCCATGTAATATGTCTATGATCATGGAATTGCCCCCTCTATACCATCCTGGCATAGTTGGCACAATCCCATGATCCCAGTGGTCTGTAGCACAGACCCTGGTACTGCCAAACTGCCTTTCCCGGGGTTTCACTGCAGCTGCTGCTGCTGCCAACCCCTCAGACAGGCATCTGCCCTCCTGGGGTCCAGCCAGGCCTGGCCCAGGATGGCAGAACAAAGAACTTCCTCTGAGAGAGGGTGTTACACCCTCTCCCTTTGGAAAATGGTGTGAAGGCAGGGGAGGAGTAGCCTCCCCAAGCCTCTGGAAATGCTTTCTTGGGCACAGATGTGCCCAATTCTACATAAGCCAGCCTACACCGGTTCAGGGGACCCCTTAGCCCTGCTCTGGCGCGAAACTGGACAAAGGAAAGGGGAGTGACCACTCCCCTGACCTGTACCTCCCCTGGGAGGTGCCCAGAGCTCCTCCAGTGTGCTCCAGACCTCTGCCATCTTGGAAACAGAGGTGCTGCTGGCACACTGGACTGCTCTGAGTGGCCAGTGCCATCAGGTGACGTCAGAGACTCCTTCTGATAGGCTCCTTCAGGTGTTGCTAGCCTATCCTCTCTCCTAGGTAGCCAAACCCTCTTTTCTGGCTATTTAGGGTCTCTGTCTCTTGGGATTCCTTAGATAACGAATGCAAGAGCTCATCCGAGTTCCTCTGCATCTCTCTCTTCACCTTCTGCCAAGGAATCGACTGCTGACCGCGCTGGAAGCCTGCAAAACTGCAACAAAGTAGCAAAGATGACTACCGCAACTCTGTAACGCTGATCCAGCTGCCTTCTCGACTGCTTTCCTGGTGGTGCATGCTGTGGGGGTAGTCTGCCTCCTCTCTGCACTAGAAGCTCCGAAGAAATCTCCCGTGGGTCGACGGAATCGTCCCCCTGCAACCGCAGGCACCAAAGAACTGCATCACCGGTACCCTGGGTCTCCTCTCAGCATGACGAGCGAGGTCCCTTGAATCCAGCAACTCTATCCAAGTGACTCACACAGTCCCGTGACCCTTCAGTCCAAGTTTGGTGGAGGTAAGTCCTTGCCTCCCCACGCCAGACTGCATTGCTGGGAATCCAGTGAATCTTGAATCCAGTGGCATGGGAAGCACGGGACCCACGTCTGGGCATACCCTTCCCACTTAGGGCGACAAATCCTAAATTGTTGAGGTGGTCCATCTCCCTACAGGGAATGGACTATACAGTGGAACATAGACCTGGGAGTAGCCACTCCAATGCAGATGGACTCTCCAGATATTTCCACTTAGACAATGAAGACTCATCAGGTCATGGCTAGTCTTATTGTCCTTCGTTTGGGGGGGGGTTGTGTAGGAAAGTACCATCTTGCCTGGCATGTTACCCCCATTTTTCACTGTATATATGTTGTTTTAGTTGTATGTGTCACTGGGACCCTGGTAACCCAGGGCCCCAGTGCTCATAAGTGTGCCTGAATGTGTTACCTGTGTAGTGACTAACTGTCTCACTGAGGGTCTGCTAATCAGAACCTCAGTGGTTATGCTCTCTCATTTCTTTCCAAATTGTCACTAACAGGCTAGTGACCAATTTCACCAATTTACTTTGGCTTACTGGAACACCCTTATAATTCCCTAGTATATGGTACTGAGGTACCCAGGGTATTGGGGTTCCAGGAGATCCCTATGGGCTGCAGCATTTCTTTTGCCACCCATAGGGAGCTCTGACAATTCTTACACAGGCCTGCCACTGCAGCCTGAGTGAAATAGTGTAAGCACTACTTCACAGCCATTTTCACTGCACCAGGTCACTTATAAGTCACCTATAGGTCTAACCTTCAGACCCTGAAGGCTAGGTGCAAAGTATCTCTGTGAGAGGGCACCCCTGCACTAGCGGAGGTGCCCCCACATTGTCCACGCCCATTTCCCGGACTTTGTGAGTACAGGGACGCCATTTTATGCGTGCACTAAACATAGGTCAATACATAAATGTAGCTTCACAATGGTAACTCCGAATATGGCCATGTGAGGTGTCTAACAATTGGGAATTGTACCCCAATACTGATTCTGGTACGGGGGCAATTCCATGCACCCTGGGGGCCCACAGTGGACCCCCAATACTGCCAAACCAGCTCTACCACTGCTGCCACCCCACAGACAGGTTTCTGCCCTCCTGGGGTCCGGGTAGTCCTGGCCCAGGAAGGCAAAACGAAGGATTTCCTCTGAGAGAGGGTGTTACTCCCTCTCCCTTTGGAAATAGGTGTCAGGGCTGGGGAGGAGTAGCCTCCCCCAGCCTCTGGAAATGCTTTGATGGGCACAGATGCTGCCCATCTCTGCATAAGCCAGTCTGCACCGGTTCAGGGATCCCCCCAGCCCTGCTCTGTCGCGAAACTGGACAAGGGAAAGGGGAGTGACCACTCCCCTGACCAACACCTCCCAGCGGAGGTGCCCAGAGCTCCTCCAGTGTGTCCCAGACCTCTGCCATCTTGCTTTGCAAGGTGTGGGGACACTCTGGAGGGCTCTGAGGATCCAGTGCCAGCAGGTGACGTCAGAGACCCCTCCTGATAGGACCATTCCTGATAAGGTAGCCAATCCCCCCCTCAGGGCTATTTAGGGTCTCTCCTGTGGGTGTTTCCTCAGATTTGGAATGCAAAACTCCAGCAGGACTCCTCTGCATCCTTTGCTTCACCTTCTACCATTGGATCAACCGCAGAACTGCTCCAGGAACTCTGCAACAAAGTGTCCAAGAAGACTACTGCAACTCTGTAACTCCACCTCCTGTCAGCAACTGCAAGAGTTCCCTGGTTGTTCATGCTCTGAGGACTCCCTGTCTTCACCCTGCACCAGAAGGACAGAAGGAATCTCCCTTGGAGTGAGGGAGTCACTTCCTTGCTTCAGCAGGTACCTCACTGCAGCGACAACTGGTACTCTTGGTCCACTCTCCAGATGACGAGCATGGATCCTGGAACACATGTGGTGGACCAAAGAGATCCTGACTGTCCAAAGGTCCTACTGCCTCAATTTAGTGGAGGTAAGAGGTTGCCTCCCCGTGCCATAAAGTACCACTGTGCACCACATGTTTTGCAGCTCCTAGGACTTCTGTGCGCTTCTCCAAGAATTCCTTTGTGCACAGCCTAGCACAGGTCCCCAGCACTCTATCCTGTGATGCTCAGCTCCTTGAGTTGTTCTATTGTGGCGTGCCATCCCTTTGTGTAGTGCTGCAATTACCGCCATCTGCAACTCCTTTGTCCCCGGGTTCTGGGACTCCTGCTGCCTGGTCTTTTGAGGGCTCTCTAAAGTGCTGAGAGCCCCCTCTGTCTTCTCATCCCGAGTTGAGACCCCCAGGTACCTCCAGGGCCCGGGTGGCGCCTCTTCCTGCCAAACACTTTTCTTGCATGAGCCAAGGCTTGGTGGCAAAATCCAACGACGAAAACCCGCCTGCATTCATCTACTTGACATGGGACATCTCCAGCTCCAAGCAGGACCCTGCAGCTGTCCTATTTAGTGTATTTCTGACTTTTTCTTCTAACCGGAGAGTTCACTTTTGCACCTTCATCCGGGTTAGCAGGGGCTCCTGTTACTCCTGGACTCTTCAGCTGTTCTTCGACTTGGTCTCCCCTTGTTGGTGTTTTCCTTGGTTTTTGCATAATCCTTTACCACGACTTCTAATGTGTCCTGAAGAAACTTGCTGTACTTTACTCCTGCTTTCCTGGGCTCTGGGGTGGGTTCTATTACTTACCTTTGGTGTTTTCTTGCAGTCCCAGCGCCCCTCTACACACTATTCTTGCCTAGGTGGGAAACCGACTTTCGCATTCCACTATTTTAGTATATGGTTTGTGTTCCCCCTAGACCTATTATGATTTTCACTATTTTATGACTGTTCACTTACCTGATTTTGGTTACTAGTGTATATTTTGTTTATAATACTTACTTCATAAGGGCGTTTGGCCTCTAAGATATATTTGGCCTTTGTGTCACTAAAATAAAGTACCTTTATTTTTGTAACACTCAGTATATTGTTTCATGTGTGTGAGTACTGTGTGACTACAGTGGTATTGCAGGAGCTTTGCATGTCTCCTGGTTCAGCCTTGGCTGCTCATCCAGAGCTACCTCTATCACCCTAAGCTGCTACTAATCTACTAATAAGGGATAACTGGACCTGGTATGAGGTGCCTTAAGTATAAGTACCTTAAGTACCCACTACAAACCAGGCCAGCCTCCTACATCGGCATGCGGTGAGGTTTTATAGAATTGAGACGGAGTTTGTAGCTACTGACAGCAGAATATATTTTTTTCTTTTTTCAAGCTATTGGATCGATAGGTCTTTAATCGACTCTTGCTTTGCCTCTGATTAGACAACATGCTCACCCTGCACGTTCAGTTTTACGGAAACTTCAGTCCAAGAGACACTCAACTAACTTTTCTGGCTTAATCTACTAGATCTAACTACTGCCTTTAGCTGTCTGGATTCTACTCTGGTACTCGCTATCTTAACACTCGTTGGTCCTTCCTGGCCCAGTGCACAACTGGTTCCTCTTAAAACTCTGGCGTGGCACTCGAAGATTGGCACCCCACCTCTCTTGTGATGGTGTCTCAGAAGGCTCTGGTCTTTCACTTTCTCACTGTCAGTACCTCTACAGCCTTGTTCGGCTTGTCCTATCATCGCTGTGTGGACTTTCTTCAACTCTTCTTCTCCTGACTTTTACACCCTACGTTCAGTTCTGCCCCAAAAATGAGGTCCTGCACTTTCTCTCCTCTAACCCTCTACTTCCCTTTACAGACCCCATCCGTTTACCTCCAGGCTTACATTTTTTGGCCAATAAAGGAAGTTTGTCTTCAAGATATGAGATGTGAATTGCAAGTGTACCTTGATCAGTTAAATGAATGTGGAAATATACTACTTTCTGGTACGTCATTTTACAAAACATGGAATCATGATGTATAAATATAGATAAAAAGAGCAGAAAATAGATGTGGATTATTAGACGGAAATGTCTAAAAAGAAATACCATGAAACCTGGACCCTAATTACAAACCGTCATCTCGACGTGCTTTCAATTATTTAACTTGTGCGAGATCTGCTCTCTGACAGTCCAGTACAAATAAAGCACCTATGTCCTCGCTGGAACTGAGTAGTGAGCTGGTCGCGCCACCCCAGTCCCACTCCTCCGTTCATGCATCACTGGCAAGGTTCTAACCCTGGCTACCTGGGCCCTGTACAACTCGTCCAGTCCTGCCCCCACCTCAGCAAGCACAGCTGCTTTGCCACCAAGCACAGGGTTGTAATGAAACTACTAGCATCTGCCCAGAGGTACATCTGCAAGCGAGGCGTAGTTCTTCTGTCTTTAACTAGCGAGCGATAGCTCTGCTGTGTCACCTGTCGGGATTGAGTGAGGGAAGACTTTACTGTTAGTGCCAAGTGGGATAATACTCCAACAGAACCAAAGGCGAATGATCTAGTTACAAACCACCATTCCTATGGTTTCTTTCAGATTATTTCACCAATTAGGAATGCATCTGCAGGGCTCAAAGTCATAAAAATGTTACTAGACCTGCAGGTCGACAAACTCGAGTAATGTACTTGGCCTGTAAAGGGTCTCAAATTGTGTGATCCTAGACAAATGGTTTAGAGTCTCCATTTTCTTAACTCTCACATATGATTCAGCTTCAAATATCTGAGCTCAACGTTTCCGCAGTACAAAAACCCTCTTTTGTTTGTTTAAGTAGACTAAAGTTTGCTGTGCGTGTCACAAGAATCTAGCCCACATTCCCATGAGGCCTAGCCACATAATCTAGGACTTCTTTTAGTTTATTAACAACATTGCCATCCAAGCAGGAGTGTTTGTCAGTTTGTTTAAACACTCAGGGCCATGTTTCTACTCATTTGTGTGTTTTTTTTTTTTTTTTTTTTTTTTTTTTTTTTACTATGCAACTTCGGTGCAAAACGAACTCCATATTTATTTATAATATTGGAGTTCGCACCGTTTTTTAGATGAATGAACCTGTGTCAATGAGATGCAGGGTAGGTGTTCCGATCTATAAAAAAAACCTGTGCTAACCCCATAACCCTATATTTATCCCCCGTGCTAAAATGATGTACGGGTGAGAGCAGGGGCTAAATAATTTGCACCATTATTTAACACCTGTGTCAGAGCAGGCGTTGGGGGACCTGTGGACCCATTTCCATGGTTAAACATGGGTCCACAGGCGCCCTCCTCAAGCCCTAAGGACACCCGCCACCCACCCCAGAGGGACACAGGAGGATGGGGGACCCCATCCCGGGTAAGTATAGGTAAGTAATGTATTTTTTATTTTTAATTGAAGTGCCATTGGTGCCCCAATTTGGGCCCCCCTACATGGCACAGGGTGGTGGGCATGACTCCTGTCTTTTCTAAGACAGGAGTCATGTGGTACGGATGGTTTTGCGTTAGAAAATGACACTAGGCTAGTTAGAGGCATATGTTTTGCCTCTAACCAGCCTAACGTCATTTTTTGGTGCAAAACCCCCTCCTTCCATACCGCCACACCCACCCAGCTATTGTCATTTTCTTACGTTTGCCCACTCTTTGCACCGGCTTGCACCATTCTATAAATATGGCGCCCTGCTGGCGCTCAGGAAATGGTGCAAGCCAGTGCTAAACGCTTTGATGCAAAACTGCAGTAGTGCAGTCTTGTATCAAAAAGTATAAATATGCCCCTTAATTTTAATAAATATATTACTAAACCATGATGTGGTAACATATTGTCATCTACACACAGTAGCTTTCCAAGAAATGTCCAAAACCCTCTCCACTAACTTGCAGCTTTACTGATAAAACTATATAGTGTATTAACAATCTGTGAAAATTGGGTTTCAGAAAACATATCCTCTGCACGTCAACATGTAAAGTATTCTGATTTGTTTCATCCTATTAAAATATTTTTTAATCACACAGAAATATAAAAAAGACTTTCACAACTACTGAAATATATTTTGAAATGTTTGCACCGTTGACTTAGTCATTTAAATGTTGTGTGTTAGGAAAACCCTGGCACCCTATATCCCTTTATTTTACATTCTAAGCAGCAGGTCACACAGTTCACCTTACAAAGAAAAACTGACTTTTGACCTCTGTCTGTGAACACAGAGCAAATGTGACATAAGAACAAGATTTAAATGCATCTTTTACTGCCCGCCCACTTTTTAACTGAACAGAACATCTGTTCAGTGGGACGAGTAAGTATTAAAAATAGCTGTTCCTGATCAAATAAGACTCGCCAATGCGAGTGGATTTTTCGAGCCTTGATCTGGTCTAGCTTAAATAAGTTTATCATAACAATATCCCTCAGAGTGTTACGCGTTTTTCATGTCATGCCATGAAGTGTTGAAATGTGAAGCCCCAAGTGAAAACCGTGTGACAAGACGTAGAAAGGCTCTCAGAACATCAGGAGACTTTGGCTGGCACAGTTTTGCATGAGACATTTGCCCTGTTGGATCTTAATAGCTGGATCCAGCTAAAATGAGTCCTCTGGGGAGATGGTTCTCCCATTGGACTGAACTCATAGAGACCTTTTAACTTGGGACCAGGCAAAAACCCCAAGAATTGAGTTCTTCTGAATGGCTTCCTGCACATCCTATGTCCCTCGTGTCATCACGAAATGTGTTGATGCCGTCGTCTTAGGCCCATCTTCAGACATTAGCAGGTCACTCTTATTAGTGCGTCTTCACAATCTGAACTTGCAAGACTGTTTGTGATTGGTTCATATCGATACTACTAACTCTGTGGAAAAAAAATACTGATGTCTGTAACAGAAGTGTAAACAAAGAAATGTGCAACTGTGAAAAAACAAATCTATGAAGTTTTCATGAAAGGATGTTCTAACTAAATCTTACTCTGTGATCGGCAGGACTGTCCGGGATGTCCTTTGAGGAGCTTCTGCAGCTGCAGAATAAAGTTGGAACCAAACTGTACAACCAGATGCTGTATGGAGCCAAGACCGGGCCCTCCGCTATGGAGAACACAAAGAAGAAACCACGTCTGAACAAGAACAGGTATGGCAGCCGCAGAAGGCTTCGGTTGATAGGTGTGGACATCCCTGTACGTTACAGCTTGTGTAGGGTAATAAATGTGGATCAGTCATGGCTGCCTTTGTACACTGTGGGGCCACTTGCAAACCTTGTTCTTCCAGCGCTGGTTGAGTCCACTCCTCACAGTGTTGTTCTTCTTACCGACACACATGAGAGACGCAACACCTAAAAGGCAGCAGCTGCCAGGTTGCAATGGCCCATTCCCCATTTGCACCACATCCACAGGGAACCTCCAACATCTACCACAGGCGCCACACTTGGTACAGCACACATGGTCTGTCCAAGAGGGTAGCGGTGAACTGCAGGTGTGGTCGCTCTCCTATACAGCTACCACACATCAGTGGGAGGAGATGGACGACCATTTAGACGCCTCCCAGAACCGTTCCAAAAGCTAGTGTATCCGAGCACAATGTTCTCCAACATCTGTAGGGCTTTATATGCCATAAACAGAGAGTACTCAAAGGCGACGACCTGGATGAGTAAAGTACTCTCTCTCAGACTGAAAAAGAGACTTCTGTTAGGACGAAAACCTTCATCCACCCTTAGGTGGCATGCCTCATCATAGGGTTCCTCCTCACACCATAAATCAGGTTTATAGTAGGAGTACACCTCCCTGCAGAAGAGGACCTCTGTGTAACTATAATCCCTATGTGAGTAGTGGTGAGTGAGGGGCAGCGCGCCGGGTGAGTTTTGCGTTACAACTTTAGGGAGTGAGTATTTGTGGGTCTTTAGTACTCCCTTTGCTTTGGGCGTGTTGTATGCCTCCAGCGGAGTCACATTGATGCTCTGTGTAGACGCCACTCCCTTCTCCACATCTCCAGGCTCAGACCCGCTGCAGGCAAGTGTCTCATCAACCTCCTGTTGAGACCTTTTAGGGCCGCAGGTTGATGATTGTCTGAAAAGATTTAAAAAAGACACAGAGACTGTCAACTCCATGACAACTGTCCAGCATGTGAAATATAGGGGCTCGTTTTGGAGACCCCAACCTAGAGATGGGGCCGAGACCATCTTTGAAGTCAGCACGGCCCCAAAGGTATTCACAAGGTACTTGGCAGTGATTTTGGTGCATTTGTACAAGGATGTAAGTCACATCTTCCCCTGCCTCAAAGATTACCTGAGCAGGAGCAGGAGCTGGTCACAGTGTCTGGAGCATACGCAGGTGGCAGAGTTCTTTCTTCACGCCCTGGGCTTCAGTTTAAACCCCACCGAGTCCCCACTGCGTCCCCTACAATTACAGCCCTTCCTGGGCTCCATCTTAAATAGCGTGACCGAGGGGCAAAGCTTCAACCAAGATGGCACCAGATGAGTAGCTTGGCTTGTCTGCCCACCGTAAGAACAAAACGAGATGGTCTGGTGCTCCTTGGCTTCTCCCAGAGATATCTTCCTGTGAGACAAATGAGAGCGACAGCCCTGAAGCTCAGATTTAGGGGTTCTGAGGCATCGCGACGCCTGATGTGTAGCATTTAACATGGCAGCTGCAACATAGGCAAGCTCCAGACTGTGCCTGGACGCCCATGTACCGCGAGATTCTAGTTTCCGTGGGTCCCTACATTTAGGGGAGACCATGCAGCAGATGGCAGAAGGGCCCTGTGCTGCATTGTCGAGTTGACCTGCTAAGGCCACGCCGGACAGTGAGGAGGCACTGCACACCTGTGAACACGCATGTGCAATGCAGACTTGGGTGCTGACATTAAATGCCCAAGGTGAACATGGGCATCCTCCTTTAGCCAGCGACCATGCAGTGTTCCTGCATATGCAACCCCACAGTAAGCGGACACAGGATCAACAGATAGTCCCACATGAATTAAAATAACGAGGGCTGATCACTCTAGCCTAGGATGGTCCAGGCTCTGCCCCTGTGATAACAAGGGTACTGTGAGCGTCCCTATGCCCCTCGTGTGAAGACTGGGGCATGTCTGTGGGATTCGGCCCTGCGTGAGGAGGGCAGTGGTAGAATTCATCATTACCAGCACAGAGGGTCTTGCCTGACCTTCACTGGCAATCATGCTCCGCGTCCTCCACTCTCTGGACACAGGGACAGGGCTGGGGCTCTAGATGGGCCACAGAAAAATTGTTTGGGGGGGGTGTGTGGGGGGGGGAGCCCAGAGCAGCACTGCTTATTTAACCAACTGCAGCTGCACTCACTTGGTTAGGAAGGGCCCTGCAAGGACACGTCCTCTGGCCCTGTTGGAACTGCACATTAGACAACCAACTTGAGTGTGCCCACCACCGCCAGCCATCAGTCAAACTAGGTTTCTTGCTTTATAACTCTGAGCAAGTGAACACACTGCATCAACCTACTGACCCACACTTCCTCTGGCCCAATTAACGCTTCCTTGAAAAAATGTGTAGTATTTCACTAAAGTTAGTGCAGACAGTACTGTTCATCTAACTTTAGTGAAATACTACAGATTTTTTCAAGGAAGCGTTAATTGTTCAAACTGCATGTACTAGGATGCAAGGGGCGAACTTGACTGGAATGTTAGGCAGTGTGCTCCCAATCGGACTTCAGATCTTCCAAGAACCCCTGACCTTTTCCTGCCATGGCCCACTGCCTTGCACCCTAGAATTGTCCTAGGGAGAGAGACTCCTGGTGCCTCAGTGAAGCTCTGCTACGAGACCCTGTGGTTATCAGTAACCCTAATAAACATATTGAGGAATACACAACTGTAGGAAACTGGCCCTTGTTGCATTTACCCCCCACTTTGTTGCCTGATATTGATGCTGACTTGACTAAGGATGAGCTGGGATCCTGCTAACCAGGCCCCAGCCTGAAGGGACTGCCTTACAGTCTATGCACAGCATGTTTATCTACGGCCGCACATGCCATCAAACGGAAAATGTTACTTACCCAGTAGGCATCTGTTTGTGGCATGTAGTGCTGTAGATTCAAATGCTCCCTCCCTCCTCCACGGACGGGTGTAGATGTTGCAATTTAATAATATGTAAATAATGTACACATTTAAATCACATAGCATGGACATCTTTTCTATCCTACTCTCTATTTTCGCTACTTCACTCTCCCGCCTGCGAAGAAACAATCTAACAAAGGACTCGATGCCCATGCGCAGTATCACCGAGAGGAGGAGTCACTTGACCCCATGAGTCAGTTACTTTGAAGAAAAGCAAGTTGTACTACTCCAAGCCCACCACTGGATGGCGATATATGCACAGCATATTAATCTACGCACTACATGCCACAACATATGTCTACTGGTAAGTAACATTTTTTTGATAAGGCTTGTGCAGGTTTATTGATTGGTGATAGGAAACAAAAATGCCTTTTCATTTGAGCTTCGGACCTAATCCTAACTACACAAGTGCTGTCTCCGCCTGTGTAATATATGTGTGTTGCACTTTAACTGAAGAGGCATTTTTTGATTTGCCTTAAACTTTTGACCCTTTGGACTTACTTCCACAAAACTTAGATATCAGTGAAATTAATCACGCATCCTGAGATTTGTAAAGAGATGTCCACTGAAAATAACGTTTGAAGGGGGAGGGGAGGTTGAAAAATGATTGTTTTTTCATATTTTAGCCTCCATTAAAAAAATCTTGGTGTCCTCTATGGCTGAACTGATTTACACCAAACTGAGCATGAAGTAGGTCTTTACTCAAGTGCTTTTGTGGTTTGCTGTAATGTGAATCAATTCTTTAGTTTGTGAATTATTAGCTTTTAAAAAAGATGCTGGGTGGGCTTTAAAGGGTTAATACTTGTATTTCTCTGCTGTTTAAACTTGTGTGCTAATCCTGTCAGTTGCATTTACCAATGTTAGGGCAACCTGGTTGGTCGCTGGCCATGCAAAAACACACCTCTTTGCTGAACACACACACAAGAACAGTTAACTTGAGAACAATATGGCACACAGCGTGACTTGTGTGCCTTCCCAAGCTTAACTGACTAATGTCAATGGGTTTTGCGTTTTTAAGCCTCAGACCTAACTCTCTTTTGTTAACTGACTGGGAAGCTGCTGGTCCTTGGCCACGGAGTGGTACTGGTATTCAGCAGATCTGGGGTGCCAGACGTGGCTGTGCCCATAGCTAAGGCAGTCTTAAACACATGTCTGCACCCTCACCAGAAGAGAGCCTAAAGGAAAGAAGACTATAATCAAGAGATGTATAGGAAAGTCTGTGCTGTCAGGGGGAAAAAGAAAAGGGCTGTGATGACTGTGTCACAGAGTGCAATGAGAGCAGCACTGGCCTCTGGCTCCTCGTGATCGATCCTGCATTCTGCTGTGAGCAGCATTGGCCTCTGGTTCCTTGTGATCGATCCTGCAGCCTGCTGTGAGCAGCACCGGCCTCTGGATCCTCGTGATCGATCCTGCAGTCTGCAGTGAGCAGCCCCGGCCTCTGGCTCCGCATGATCGATTCTGTAGCCTGCTGTGAGCAGCAGTGGCCTCTGGCTCCGCGTGATCGATCCTGTAGCCTGCTTTGAGCAGCCCCGGCCTCTGGCTCCACGTGATCGATCCTAGAGCCGGCCTCTGGCTCCGCGTGATCGATCCTAGAGCCGGCCTCTGGCTCCGCGTGATCGATCCTAGAGCCGGCCTCTGGCTCCGCGTGATTGATCCTAGAGCTGGCCTCTGGCTCCGCGTGATCGATCCTGCAGTCTGCTGTGAGCAGCACTGGCCTCTGGCTCCTCGTGATCGATCCTGCAGTGAGCAGCACCGGCCTCTGGCTCCTTGTGATCGATCCTGCAGTGAGCAGCACCGGCCTCTGGCTCCTTGTGATCGATCCTGCAGTGAGCAGCACCGGCCTCTGGCTCCTTGTGATCGATCCTGCCGTGAGCAGCACTGGCCTCTGGCTCCTCGTGATCGATCCTGCAGTGAGCAGCACTGGCCTCTGGCTCCTCGCGATTGATCCTGCAGTGAGCAGCACTGGCCTCTGGCTCCTCGTGATCAATCCTGCAGGCTGCCTTGAGCAGCACCGGCCTCTGGCTCCTCGTGATCGATCCTGCAGCCTGCTGTGAGCAGCACTGGCCTCTGGCTTCTCGTGATCGATCCTGCAGCCTGCTGTGAGCAGCCCTGGCCTCTTGCTCCTCGTGATCGATCCTGCAGCCTGCTGTGAGCAGCCCTGGCCTCTGGCTCCTCGTGATCAATCCTGGAGCCTGCTGTGAGCAGAGCCGGCCTCTGGCTCCTCGTGATCGATCCTGCAGCCTGCTGTGATCAGCACCGGCTTCTGGCTCCTCGTGATCGATCCTGCAGCCTGCTGTGATCAGCACCGGCTTGTGGCTCCTCGTGATAGATCCTGCAGCCTGCAGTGAGCAGCACCGGCCTCTGGCTCCTCGTGATCGAGCCTGCAGACTGCTGTGAGCAGCACCGGCCTCCGGTTCCTCGTGATCGATCCTGCAGCCTGCTGTGAGCAGCACCGGCCTCCGGTTCCTCGTGATCGATCCTGCAGCCTGCCGTGAGCAGCACTGGCCTCTGGCTCCTCGTGATCGATCCTGCAGCCTGCTGTGAGCAGCCCTGGCCTCTTGCTCCTCGTGATCGATCCTGCAGCCTGCTGTGAGCAGCCCCGGCCTCTGACTCCGCGTGATCGATCCTGCAGCCTGCTGTGAGCAGCCCCGGCCTCTGGCCCCTCGTGATCGATCCTGCAGCCTGCTGTGATCAGCACCGGCTTCTGGCCCCTCGTGATTGATCCTGCAGTGAGCAGCCCCGGCCTCTGGCTCCTCGTGATCGATCCTGCAGCCTGCTGTGAGCAGCCCCGGCCTCTGGCTCTGCGTGATCGATCCTGCAGCCTTCTGTGAGCAGCCCCGGCCTCTGGCTCTGCGTGATCGATCCTGCAGCCTGCTGTGAGCAGCCCCGGCCTCTGGCTCCCCGTGATCAATCCTGCAGTCTGCTGTGAGCAGCACCGGTTTCTGGCAATGTTGAGAACTCCACAAGTTCTTCTCCAATGGGGCGAGTATCACTGGCCTCTAGCTCCTGCATTGCAAGTTGCTGTGAGCAGCACAGGTTTCTGGTTCCAAGAAACAAAGCAGCTGTGTGACTCCATCACCAGTCCATGGCAGTTGGTCTCCTCCTTCTCCAGTGGTCGAGTATCACTAGCCTGTAGCTTGTTAAGTGATGTGACAAGTTTGGAGTAATTTTGGGGTGTGTTGCCTCTAAATGATGGTGCAGCAGTGAAAGCGACTGTTGTAACTTCAATGTTGTTGAATAATATCTCTTCACTTTCTTGCAGACCAATGGAGATCTCAGCTAAGAAGCCGGCGCCATTTTTAAGACAAGTGGTCCCTGTGAAGAAGAAGGTTTGTGTTTATCTTAATTCACTTTTAGACTTGCACAATGGCCCCCTTGTAGCTCCAATTTCCAGTTGTTTTCTGTACACTGACAGGTAGTCTTTGGCAGTTACCTGTGTGTCTTGCGCACTTTGTAATAAAGTGCAGTACTCTGTAAATCTTCTCATTAGATGAGTTATCTCTGTGCTTTCTGTACAATGCAGTAGTGTGCGTGTGTGAAGCTTCTCCTTGGACGAGTTACCTCTGCGCTTTGAGTACAGTGTAGAACCGTGCAGCCCCGTGTGAAGCTTGTCTTTGGAAGAGTTACCTCTGCACCTTGTGTACAGTCTAGAATAGTGCAGTATTGCATGAAGCTTTTCCTTGGACGAGTTACCTATGTTCCTTGAGTACAGTGTAGAACAGTGCAGCCCCGTGTGAAGCTTGTCTTTGGAAGAGTTACCTCTGCATCTTGAGTACAGTGCAGCCCCTTGTGAAGCTTGTCCTTGGATGAGTTACCTCTGCATCTTGAGTACAGTGCAGCCCCGTGTGTGAAGCTGGTCTTTGGATGAGTTACCTCTGCATCTTGAGTACAGTGCAGCCCTGCATGTGTGAAGCTTGTCCTTGGATGGGTTACCTCTGCACCTTGTGTACAGTGCAGCCCCGTGTGAAGCTTGTCTTTGGAAGAGTTACCTCTGCATCTTGAGTACAGTGCAGCCCCGTGTGTGAAGCTTGTCTTTGGATGAGTTACCTCTGCATCTTGAGTACAGTGCAGCCCCGCGTGTGTGAAGCTTGTCCTTGGATGGGTTACCTCTGCATCGTGAGTACAGTGCAGCCCCGTGTGTGTGAAGCTTGTCTTTGGAAGAGTTACCTCTGCATCTTGAGTACAGTGCAGCACCGTGTGTGAAGCTTGTCCTTGGATGAGTTACCGCTGCATCTTGAGTACAGTGCAGCACCGTGTGTGAAGCTTGTCCTTGGATGAGTTACCTCTGCATCTTGAGTACAGTGCAGCCCCGTGTGAAGCTTGTCCTAGGATGAGTTACCTCTGCATCTTGAGTACAGTGCAGCACCGTCTGTGTGAAGCTTGTCCTTGGATGGGTTACCTCGCTGTCTTGAGGAGACTGCAGTATTGTGTAACGCTCGTCTTTGCAACTGTTATCTCTGTAGCTTGAGCAGAGTGCAGTCGAGGGTTAATCTGTGAAAAGAATTCTTGTTCTTGGTCTGGACATTTCTATTCTGGCTGTCTGTTTTGGGCTTGCCGTTAGTCTCTCTGACCAGGGAGAGTCCAGCTGGGTAAAGATGTCCTCCTGGTCCAGCAGACAGATGATGCTTCTGGGGGCCATTACCCTCCCCAGGGATTCGAGGAGGGTCTTCTGCTGTCTTCCACGACAGTCTGTACCTCAGTTTTCATTCTTGCTCATTTCTAGATTGGATTAGACAGTTGTAATTGTTTTCTGAGCCTCCTCATTATCTTCTCAAAGGCTGAGGGTGAGGGGAGGGGGTGGGGGTGGTATTTCACTTGCAACGTAATAGGAAACACTGAGGTAACTTCCCTGGCACCCAGTTATCCCAATGGTAACTTCCAAAGCCCTGTGTACTCAACTCTTGGCCTTCTCTTTCCAGGGCATCCCTTTCTCAGGGCAACACTTGTTATTGTGTCCAGAATGAGTTTGTGATCATCGAATGAAACAATGCTATCGGTGCACACGGCAGGTGGGAGCTGACATAGCTTTCTCAGCCGTGGTACTTTTATGATACCAAGTGCAGTCTTCGGAAAACCTTCTTCACTCTAACACTTAGTGAGATTCATAGCACGTGGCCTCTGTAGTGCCCCAAGAGAGAACCTGGTGGGCTGAGCTACACTTCAGACACCTTGTTACTTTGCATTGAGTGTAAAAGTGCCCTGATCTGTCTCAGTCTTCCTAGGGTTTCACACCCTCGGCACAGGGTGCGCACTTCTCATCAAAGTGCACAATAAGAGACAAGTCTTGTACCTACGCGCTCCAGTCCTTCTCCATCCTGTGGACTTTCTGGGGTCCTCCACATTTGCTTCCAATCTTAGCAAGGACAAGCGGCTGAAAAATGTGGGCTTCTTGGGGTCTGCAAACGGTTCAGCATCCCAGGCGACGCGTCTCATATGTAATATTTGGATACAGTTCTTTTCAGGTCTACGGTGGGCTCTGTGCTCATTCCTGGTCCATGTTCTCTCCTGGCTTCTTTTAGGCCACGACTAGGGCTGGTGATTTCACCTCGACCTCCTGGATTGCTAGTTTGAGCTCGTACAAGGGATGCCCTTGTTTAGAGGTGTTTAAAGTAGTAGCTATGGTTCCTTCCTTTTTCTGATGATTACTAAAAGTAATTTGCTGGTTCTGATGCAGCTTCTCGTAGGTTAACAGCGTGACCTAGCATCTACATCTATAGACATGCCATTTGCTGCTAGGATGTAGCGTTCTTGGTTTGTCCCGGCTCTCCATGGTTGAATCACTGAATCGTGTACTTGTTCTAGAGTCTGTTGGATGTCACGGAGCATGCCTTGAGTCCTACCAGTCTTGCAAGGTGCCATGGAGATCTCTGTGGTGCTGGAACCAGTGGAATGAGGGTTTTGTTTGCTTGTCAGAAAGTGTTCCTATTCTCACCTTCCTCAAAGCCGCAGTTGGGATAAACTTTCTTTAAAAGTGGGCGAAGAGCCTGTTACTATTAAGTATTGGTATTCTAAGCAGTTCATAAAGACCCTTAAGTAGAGCCCTTCAACACCAATGGAATGTGTCCACAGCTCATTGAGTGGTTACTGCGACAGATGGTAGTTTGTTCTTTCCACTCTCCCTTGCAATCACTGGTTACTTGTGTTGGAGCCGGGTCAGACTCATGGGGATCGCGGGTACTGTTTGACAATCCTGGTTTTAGACCATTGTTTGTGCTTTTCCATTGGTTGCGCTTCATCCTTCATTTGGTTCTTAGGTCAGTTTTCCCCTAAATTATGTTTGTCTCTGACTGTTAGTCTGTTTATTATCGATGACGAAACATGGTGCTCCTCTGTGTTGAAGCTTATTCAGGATTACTGCTGATTCTATCCCTTCATGGCCTCCTTGAGATCGTAGGTGAATAACTACCTCTGTCCCATACTTATCCTTTGTGGGTTCACAGGTAAAGGTTCTTGTGTCTTTGGTATCGTAGGCGGTGACCCTGTCAGTTGTGTTGCTGTTTTCTTGTCCTTGGGTGAGTTTTGTTCCACCAGTCGGCTGCTTCCTCTGACTTTACTCCCCTGTTGATGTGTTGCAGGTGCACAGAGATCCTCGCTTCGATGACCTCTCTGGAGAGTACAAGCCTGAAATCTTTGAGAAAACCTACAGCTTCATCAACGACATCAAGAGCAAGGAGAAGAAGGTGTGTGTTTGGTGTTTCATCTACCTGGTGGCTGTTTGTGCATGTGGGTTAAACTGTGTTTACTCTGCTTCTGCCTTATTGCACCGGTTTCCTCACAGCTAGCACTAATGTCTGTGCGTTTGTTGTGCAAGCAATGCCAGGTGAGCAGAGACCTATACCAAGTAACACAAGCTGATCCCGTTACCCACCCCAAGCCTCTTCAGTGGGTTTCCTGTATATTCTAAATGCGCGCACACTATTTTCCTTTTCACTAAGAGTTTATATTAAAAAGTAACTATTTTGCATACATTAAAAGGTCATTTTAAGTGCTTCTAGTTTTTAAAAAAGTATCCTTTGCATATCAACAATAGGGAGTCCGGTTACCAGTTTCCACACATTCCTACCCACATTCTCTCTTTAGACTTTATCCAAGACATCAGTGCATGCTTTGTGGAGTATTACTCCATCAGAGTCCATGTGCAGTCTTCACAGTAATCCTTAGTTATGTGGTTGGTGCACATATTAGTTTCACCTTGCTTATCACAAACATATCCACATACAGATACAGGTCAGCTTTTAGAAGCTTCCCACTGGTGTAGTCTTCTGATAGTTCCCGTCAACCATTTAAACATGGCCCTGACAGGAAACGGTGACGTGCTAGCGTATTCTGGGCGTGAAATCTTGGATTTCCCAGTGCGGGATCTTCAGAGCTGTTTCTTTCTCTTGGTGTCTTCTCCTGCAAGTAATTCAGGTTTGTGCCAAGGTTTGCTGTTGTAATGCAGCCTACTGCGCAGCTTCGAGTTGTTGAACTTGGCGAATGGATCCTGAAATCTCCGCTGTCCATGAACATATGTGAAGGGACCTTCCACCAGGGTACCGTACAGATTCAGCTTTGAGGGGTTCTCCGCGTGCTTTGTGTAGAGGGAACCATTGCCCTTGTGGAGAAGCCCCTACCGCTTTTCTTCTATATCGGCATGTCAGGCTTGCAATTCTGGCGTATGAAAGTGAATTTAGTGGCCAGCACCACCTACAGAAAGATGCTTTCCTAAACTACCTTTTGGATGCATTGCCATAGATTTTTGGGGGGTGGGATTGAGTAAAGAAAGTGCCTCCTCACAACTGCACCTATCCCTAAAAGATCTTGTTGGCCTTTGGTAGCACAATGTGTGATCTCTGTTAATTCAGACCTGCGTTGGAAACCGTCTTCAGACCAACTCATGACCTTTTCCCTGGAAACCTGTCTTCTCTGGATACTTATCTCTGCACACAGGGCTAACTGAAGACCAGGCTCCAGGTTGTCAGAAACTTGAAATTGAAGTCATAATAGGAACCTCTGACTTCCTCCTTAAAGAAAAATAGGACTTCACGGAAGTCCGCTCATACTGTTCCCTGAGTGTTTTCTTGCTTCTTTCCTCTCCATTGCAGAGGTTCCTTCGCACTGGAAAAACCTTTACAAATGTCAGAGACTAAAGATTCAGAAGATCCTGACATCTTTGGCGTTTCAGACTCCTCAGTAGTTTATAGCCTGTTGGTTTTCATCTTGCCTCGCACTGTGCTACAAGCTGGCAACTGATCCCTTACGGAGACGCAAGGCGTCCTCTGCCAGACGGAAAGTGGCTTTCTTAGAAACTTAGGACTGAGATAGCAGTGTCTCCTCTTAGCATGCAGCTTTAAGATCAGTGCCGGTTGATACCCTCTAAAGGAGGATTTTAGGAGAACTTGTTCCATGTCCAAGATTTGACAACAGGATTGAAAGCGCTTGTTATGAGTTATACATTTAGAGCAGAAAGACACCAGGATCAGTATGTGATGGTGAGGACAGAGGATGGTGAGGACAGAGGAAGAGATACAGTGACTATTAGAAGGTTTTTTTCCTGTTCATTTAGATTTTTTAAAGGTTTCACATAGTATTCAAAGCACATGAATAAAAGATTAGAAGGCCAACTCTGGATTGACCCAGGGGTGGTGTTGTATAATGTCTGAAAAGTGGTTCGTTGTGAGAATATAGATGTTCCTTGTTTCTGGAGAAAGTAAGCCCTGCTCTCCAGTGTTCAGGGCTGATGTAGGATACACATTTTCTCCTACAGGGCTCTTCAGATCTTAGGAATTTCCCAAGTGTTCCAGTTGCCATATCATTGCTCCTTGTAGGCTTGTTTCTGCCAATATGTCCTCATTCATGGATTCACACACCCTAGCAGTGTGCACGGCAGGGTTAGTCTCAGTGAAATGTTTTTAGTAAATTCCTTGTAGTTCTGTGGCGCTGACACATTCTTAAAGCTTGTAGCAGCTGCTTCATTGGCTTGGAGACTCTGGCTGAATAGTTGACTGGGATGTTATCTAACATCCCAGCGCTTTGGTGTCTCTCTCAAAGATTGCCTCAAGTTAGAGCAATAGCGAATGGTAGTTGTGTACGGAGGAGCCTTGGACATGTACGATTCCATCCATGAAAGAGACAGTTTTTGGTGGCCAACCTTGGGCATGTGGTTGTCTGCTATGTGGTCATGGTTGAGAAGGGCCTTGTCCACAAGACAGCCTTTAAATGGTTACTTCACAAAGAGTCCATAGCGGTACACACTGAGGCGCAGGTGGTGGAATGTGTCACCACCGAGTGTTACCCGCCTCATCCTTGGATTCTATCAGGTAACACTGGGAAAGTGACTGGTAAAGAACTGCATGAGACTGTACCCCACCTCCTCGCATGTGCTGGGAAGTGTTACGCTCCAGTCTGTACACTGCATGAGTACTCCCCCGGGTCAGAAAGAAGGGGGGTGGCCTGAGCTCCTTCTCTCATCCACCGTCAGAAGAAGTAAAAATGTATCTGGGTGGGCGAAATCCTAATATTAATGTTTCACTGTTACATGATTAAAAACAGCAGAGTAGCAAATGTGACTGTCAGCGGATTTCTGTGCTCTGGCAGGGGTGTGGAATTTCAGAAAATATCTACTTGACCATGGGACAGGTTGCTTCTTAAATCTACTTGTCCCTTTGGTACCATGCAGTGTAGCTCTGATAATAGCCTCTCTGATTATGCTAGGGCTACTTATATAGTAGGGCTTGAATACTCGCAGTTTCAATCCCTAGTATAGCTATTTCTATATTTTCTCACCTTTCCGGAGATCTATATACTGGACTGGAGAAATCTGTACACAGTAATTCCAGGGCTGGAATTCCTGTGAGTCTGTAAACCTACTAACTTGCATGTTTTGCGGATTTTCACCAGCTCTTCTCTAATCTTTTCCCTTAGTGAGAAAGGTTGGAAATGTACTTTTGACCAGGGCAGAAGTAGATGTTCTTCCAGGGATGGGGAAAAAAAGTGGTTGAAGGGAAAGTGAAATTGTAAACGCTCAGTAGATTTTTCACATGAGCAAATCTACACATGCATATTTTCTCGTGCTAAAATACAGTTCTAGGAATACGATTTCCGGGTTTACTTCTGTAAATTCTTGTGAATTCATGAAAGCCACTTATTCAAAGACATATACCATGGGTGCACTTTTGTGACTTCTTTAAGAACTGGGTCTCTAATTAGGTCTGGTGTTAAGCAAGACATTTTGTTTTTATTAAACCTCTATCCATCTATTGGGTGGTTTTACTGTGCGTGATCGCATTCTGCTCTTCCAGAAGGAGCATATTAACTCAAAGTAGTATTGTTCAGTGCCAGGAACTATTATGGCAATCAGTGGCGTAACGATATTGGAGGGGGCCCCCTGCAAAGAACATGGAGCGCACCCATCTCCCCCACCCCCCCAAAGACTCACGCAGGGCAGGTGCTGACAGTGTTTGTTGCAATTGTGAGGGCCTGGCAGCTCCCACAAGAATGAAGGGTTACAAAAGTCATGTCAAAACAAGACACTCACAGACAAAACCAAAAGACTCTCACAAAAAATGGTCGATCAGTTGGCTTTGCCAGTGCTTGTTTATTTTCATGCTTCCCATGATCGTGTTGGAAATAGTTACACTGATTTGTCGATTTGGAATATTTTTTGAAAATACTAGCCTGCATCAACACATTTCTATAAATAATGCTTCGAAGAAATAGCACCTAAAATTTCATAGTAGTGAAACGATTTTTTACCAACTTGCATATTTTCTGAACATTTTATTTTCAAAGAATCATCACTCTTGCTTACAAGCTTCTGCAACTATTTGCATCTAATCAGAGAGCATTCTGGGAGCATTATACTTAGCCTCATATTGTTAAACTTTTCAAACATGTTTGTACACTTTTTTTATTTTATTACTAGAACCACTGTCAGTAGTGCAGTGTGACCTTAAACGTTTATTTACAGTGCTCACCCTAATAATGACGGCTTTTAATTAATGAACCATAAATACAAGTTCGAACACCATTAACCTATGGACAAACATATTACCTCAACTGCAGACAGTTCCCTTCTTTGTAAACTGACAGCCAAACGGTTTGTGCTCAGAGGGTTGGGCCTACTTGTCCCAAGGACAAAATAAGCATGAAAACTTGTTGTCCTTGACCCCAAACAATATGTCCCGGGCGTCGGGCGATAGGAATTCCACATCCCTGTCTGGTTTGTGCCTATCACAGTTCAGGGTGATTCATGAGGATGGATGTGTGTGTCTCGGTGAAAGACGAGGTGGCTGTATGCACCTTCACCGTACATACATCAAAATGATATGAATCGTAATGTGTCGCTCCATAGTCCTGATCTGAGTGTTTTGATATAAATGACCTTCTATAGGCATATACATCGCAATGTTTAAAACAACTGTTTTCATATTGTGACTTGGGCTACACGTACGTGTTCTAGTTAGAAACATTCCCTGTAAGGTATGTCATGCCAATATAGCTGTGGTGGTAATGGTTGGAGAGGAGTGTCATGCTGACACATGAATTATCACACAACAGGGCTTCAAAATATACTTGTGCTTTGTGAGTCTTAACTGGCTGGCAGGGTCTCCTGTGCCCACATCAAATCCGAGCTCAATAACCTCATGTAACCACCTCTTCTTGTGTTGTCTCGGTGCTGCTAGATGTCGTGTCTCAGCTGTGTAACCGTCTCCTCTTGTGTTGTCTCGGTGCTGCTAGATGTCGTGTCTCAGCTGTGTAACCATCTCTTGTGTTGTCTTGGTGCTGCTAGATGTCGTGTCTCAGCTGTGTAACCATCTCTTGTGTTGTCTTGGTGCTGCTAGATGTCGTGTCTGAGCTGTGTAACCGTCTCCTCTTGTGTTGTCTCGGTGCTGCTAGATGTTGTGTCTCAGCTGTGTAACCGTCTCCTCTTGTGTTGTCTTGGTGCTGCTAGATGTCGTGCCTCCGCTGTGTAACCACCTCCTCTTGTGTTGTCTTGGTGCTGCTAGATGTCGTGTCTCAGCTGTGTAACCGTCTCCTCTTGTGTTGTCTCGGTGCTGCTAGATGTCGTGTCTCCGCTGTGTAACCGTCTCCTCTTGTGTTGTCTTGGTGCTGCTAGATGTCGTGTCTCAGCTGTGTAACCACCTCCTCTTGTGTTGTCTCGGTGCTGCTAGATGTCGTGTCTCAGCTGTGTAACCACCTCCTCTTGTGTTGTCTTGGTGCTGCCAGATGTTGTGCCTCAGCTGTGTAACCATCTCTTGTGTTGTCTTCGTGCTGCTAGATGTCGTGTCTCAGCTGTGTAACCGTCTCCTCTTGTGTTGTCTCGGTGCTGCTAGATGTCGTGTCTCCGCTGTGTAACCGTCTCCTCTTGTGTTGTCTTGGTGCTGCTAGATGTCGTGTCTCAGCTGTGTAACCATCTCTTGTGTTGTCTCGGTGCTGCTAGATGTCGTGCCTCAGCTGTGTAACCATCTCCTCTTGTGTTGTCTCGGTGCTGCTAGATGTCGTGTCTGAGCTCAGTATAAGCATGCAGTGCCCCATTCCTTCTGTAATCTCCTGTAACCGCGGCTGGTGTTATGAATTTAATTTAACCTGACTCCTCGGGTGAGTGGGGCATCCCATTACCTGTATCGAGAATGGTGCTCCTGGTGCTGTGAATGTGTGTACATGATTCTGCCCTAACCTGTGGTTTGTTTGGGAAAAGGTGACGTGACATCCGTGTGTGTGATGTGACCCGTGACCTTCAGGCTGGGAGTGAGGCTCCTTGTCTGGCTTTACTCTCATTGGAGCTTGTTCCAGTAAACTGTGTAGAAGACACAAGCATGTGGAAGGCGTGTGCTGGACGACCATGAGGCTGCACAGTACAGAGTGCCAGTACATTTGTCCTGAACATGTGTGTGATGGGTTCCACTGAGGGTCTCATCAGGGCAGCTGTCTCAACCCTTACTTTTGTTTTGAGTAAGTTACAGCGTCAGTGGTAGGCTCTTGTCTGGGGTTCTGAATTCAGGCAGGGTGTTTAAAATGCCTGATTATTCTGAATCACATTGTCTCCTGGGTGTCTCGCACTGTCTGTCTCCTGGGTGTCTCGCACTGTCTGTCTCCTGGGTGTCTCGCTCTGTCTGTCTCCTGGGTGTCTCGCGCTGTCTCACTGACACCTTCTTCTCCTGCAGGACATCGAAAAGAAGCTGAAGAAGGTGAAGGACCCTGAACAAAAGCAGAAGCTGGAGCAGCTCCTGCAGAGACTGGTGAGCGCGTCCTCGACTCTTTCAAATCGTTCTGTGTCGTGAGGATGGAGGGCAGTGGTGGTCTGATCTGGGCCTGTGTTCTGGTGCTTTTCGTGGAATTCTGTGTAAGGGATTTTCGTTTTGCAAGGCAGTGATGTTTTTCCCAGTGTGGTCACAAGTAGAATCTGCTGTCCTTCTGTCTAGCGCTGGTGGCCCCAGGGGGAACCTTTCTGGTCGTGGTTCCCTCCCCCACCCACTGTTAGGTTTGGAGAGTCCCTGCATGAAAGTGCTTGACCGGGATTCTCTTTAGGCAGGTTTGGTGGACACCCTGTTGCCCTGTTCTGTCACAGGTGACTCCGTCTGACATCCGGCTGCTTGAAAAGAGCCCTTTATGGTAAGATGGTCGGGTACATCCTCAATGGAAAGGCCGATCAATCCATCTATGTCCAGGTCGAGAGGAGATCACTTGTGGCACCTCTGTTTTTTTTTTTTTTTACTGTGTTTGGTTGTGTTTTTTCTCTATGGTGTTCATTAGTAGTTGCAAGCCTGGGGTAACCTTAGAAGAGCTGGGATGGATAGAGGCAGCCCTGACTTGTTATTGTCTAGGTTATAGGGTCGGTGTAGGGAGCTGGTCTGGTGTGTGGTGGGTACCCAAGGTACTTACACCAGGTCCATTTATCCCCTCATAGTGAGGTGTAGTCAGTGTCTAGAAGTCAGGCTCTCTAGAGGTAGCTGTAGATGAGCAGCCAAGGCTTATCTAGGAGACATGCAAAGCTTATGCAATACCACTGTAGACACACAGCACTTTATTTTTGGAACAAATCACCACAAAATACTAGAAGGGCAACCCTCCAATAGGAGGTAAGTAATACACTAAATATATACACTAGTAATCAGAAACAGGCATAGAAAAGGTTAGAAAACAGCGCAAATAGCAATAACCAATAGGGACCCTAGGGGGGAGCACAAACCATATACTCAAAAAGTGGAATGTGAACGCAAGAGCCCAACGAGGTAAGTAAAATGTGTAGAGGGGAGCTGGAGGTATCAGAAAACCACAAGGGTAAGTACCACCGTACCCCCCCAGCAACCAGGAGTGCAGGAGTTAAACACTGGATTTTCCCCAAAGCACCGAAAGGAGGGAAAGAAGAAAGATACCCAGACAAGACTGCAAGAAACCAGCGGTGGATTCCTCAAGGAAGTCCTGTGGAGAGAGGGGACCCAGTCCAAAAGTCACAGTGGAGTCCAGGAGGAGTAGGAGCTACTACCCATCCAGCTGTGGATGCAGGAGTTGGTCGAAGGTGATGAAGGACGGGTCAGCACTGCAGCCCTGGAGCCGGAGGAGAGTTACAGATGGATGCAGGAGATGTCCCCTGCTGGAGTGAAGATTGCAGACCGGTGTCTGTGCAGGAATTCCACCAACAAGCCTTGGCAAGGGCAATCTCGCAGTTAGCGGAAAAGTGCTGCTGCTGGGGACCAGCAAGGCTCAGGAGGACTCAACCCAGGAGGGGGAGTCACAGGGGACCCCCAGCGTTGCAGAGAGTCCACAGGAGCAGAGGCAGCACCCACAGCAGTCCCACTGGACAGGGACACAGGAGTCGCAGAAGGAGCTCACTTTCCACTTCAAAAGTGGATCTCACACCACAGGAGAACCACACAGAAGGCTGGGATTTGCAGGAAGGAGTGCTGGGGGCTGGAGCTACACGTCGCCTGAAGATCCCTTAAAGGAGATGCAAACAAGCCTTGCCAGCTGCAAGAGACGCACAGGGGTTCTGTCCTGCGTGGGAAGGCAAAGGCCTAACTCCACCAAAGTTGGACAGCTGGCAGAGAGAACCAAGAGAACCACTCCGGACCACCACCCGTGATGAAGGATCCACGCAGCTCAAGATGAGAGGAGATCTGGTCGTCGCTTGTTGTAGGTTCCTGCAGTTGCAGGGGAGTGACTCCTTCACTCCAAGAGAGATTGTAGGGAAATGCCTCCCTTGGCATGGTTACCCCCTAACTTTTTGCCTCTTGTTGATGCCAGTTATGATTGAAAGTGTGCTGGGACCCTGCTAACCAGGCCCCAGCACCAGTGTTTTTTCCCTAAACTGTACCTTTGATCCCACACTTGGCACATCCCTGGCACTCAGGTAAGTCCCTTGTAACTGGTACCCCTTGTACCAAGGGCCCTGTGGCCAGGCAAGTTTTCTAAGGGATGCAGCATGTCTTATGCCACCCTGGGGACCCCTCACTCAGCACATGCACACTGCCTCACAGCTTGTGTGCGCTGTTGGGGAGAAAATGACTAAGTCAACATGGCACTCCCCTCAGAGTGCCATGCCAACCTCACACTGCCTGAGGCATAGGTAAGTCACCCCTCTAGCAGGTCTTACAGCCCTAAGGCAGGGTGCACTATACCACAGGTGAGGGCATATGTGCATGAGCATTATGCCCCTATAGCGTCTAAGCAAAACCTTAGACATTGTAAGTGCAGGGTAGCCATAAGAGTATATGGTCTGGGAGTTTGTCAAACACAAACAGCGGTGTAAGAGCCGTATGTAAGGATAATCAGAAGAGTACATAAGTGTCAGGCGCTCGCGGTGCAAGAGCCATGCATAAGTGTAGGAGGCTGGCCTGGCTTGTAGTGGGTACCAGAGGTACTTACACCTTGTGCCAGGTCCAGTTATCCCTTATTAGTGTAGAAGAGGTGTTTCTAGAAGCTTAGACTGATAGAAGGTAGCTATGGCAAAGCAGCTTAGGCTGAACTAGGAGACATGTAAAGCTCCTACTATACCACTTATATCATATGCACAATATCATAAGAAAACACAATACACAGATATACTAAAAATAAAGGTACTTTATTTTTATGACAATATGCCAAAAGTATCTCAGTGAGTACCCTCAGTATGAGGATAAGTTATATACACAAGATATATGTACACAAACCAAAAGTATGCAAGTAATGGCAAAAGGAAGTAATGCAAGCAATGTAATGTTACAGTAGATTGCAATAGGAGCACATAGGTATAGGGGAAACACAAACCATATACTCCAAAAGTGGAATGCGAACCACGAATGGAAACAAACCTATGTGAGCTTGTAGAGGGTCGCTGGGGCTGTAGGAAAACAGTGAGGGTTAGAAAAATAGCCCACCCCAAGACCCTGAAAGGTAGGTGTAAAGTGCACCTACAACCCCCAGAGAGCACAGAAGTCGTGATAGGGGGATTCTGCAGGAAGAACAAACACCAGCGATGCAACAACAGTGGATTTCCGAACTGAGTACCTGTAAGACACGGGGACCAAGTCCAAGAGTCGTGACAGTGTTGAGAGTGGGCAGGAGCCCAAGAAATGCCAGCTGAGGGTGCAAGGAAGCTACCACCTGTTGGAAGAAGCTTGGTGTTCTGAAAGAACGAAGAGGACTAGGAACTTCCCCTTTGGAGGATGGATGTCCCATGTAGTGAAGAAGCTTGCAGAGGTGTTCCCATGCAGAAAGACCGCAAACAAGCCTTGCTAGCTGCAAGGGTCATGGTTAGGGTTTTTGGATGCTGCTGCGGCCCAGGAAGGGACCAGGATGTCGCCATTTGGATGAGGAGACAGAGGGGGCGCCCAGCAAGTCAGGGAGCCCTCACAGAAGCAGGCAGCACCCGCAGAAGTACCTGAACAGGCCCTTAAAAGAAAAGTGAACCAGAGTCCACCCGAAGTCACAAAAGGGAGTCCCACGACGCCGGAGGACAACTCAGAAGGTTGTGCACTGCAGGTTAGAGTGTTGGGGACCCAGGCTTGGCTGTGCATGAAGGAAATCCTGAGAGTGCACAGGAGCCAGAGCAGCTGCAAATCACGCGGTACCCAGCAATGCAGTCTAGCGTGGGGAGTCAAGGACTTACCTCCACCAAACTTGGACTGAAGAGTCACTGGACTGTGGGAGTCACTTGGACAGAGTTGCTGAGTTCCAGGGACCACGCTCGTCGTGCTGAGAGGAGACCCAGGGGACCGGTGATGCAGTTCTTTGGTGCCTGCGGTTGCAAGGGGAAGATTCCGTCGACCCACAGGAGATTTCTTCAGAGCTCCTGGTGCAGAGAGGAGGCAGACTACCCCCACAGCATGCACTACCAGGAAACAGTCGAGAAAGCCAGCAGGATAAGCAATACAAGGTTGCTAGTAGTCGTCTTGCTACTTTGTTGCGGTTTTGCAGGCGTCCTGAGCAGTCAGTGGTCGATCATTGGCACCCCTCTTTGCCCCACTGGCATGGAACTGCCATACAGACAGCGGTGGTGATGTGCAACATCTACCACTTGGAGTTAAAGATTGGACATGTTGATATAAAACAGGCATTAGATGAATCCACCTTGAGAAGAGAACCAGCCAGTGTCAGTAAAGGGTACGACTCGTGTTACTGGGCACCAGTTGGGCTCCCTCGTGTGGTGTCCTGTCCAGGACAGGTCTCTAGCACTGAACCCAGGTACTGCCAAACTGCCTTTCCGGGGTCTCCACTGCAGCTGCTGCTGCTGCCAACCCCTCAGACAGGTTTCTGCCCTCCTGGGGTCCAGGCAGCCCTGGCCCAGGAAGGCAGAACAAAGAACACCCTCTTGAAATAGGTGTGAGGGCTGGGGAGGAGTAGCTTTGCATTTGTTATCTGGTGAGATCCCCAAAGCGGAGACCCTAAATAGCCAGAAAAGGAGGTTTGGCTACCTAGGAAGGAGGATTGGCTACCAAGAGAGGTAAGAGCCTATCAGAAGGAGCCTCTGGCGTCACCTGCTGGCACTGGCCACTCAGAGCAGTCCAGTGTGCCACAAACACCTCTGTTTCCAAGATGCCAGAAGTCTGGGACACACTGGAGGAGCTCTGGGCACCTCCCCTGGGAGCCGTATGTAAGGATAATCAGAAGAGCACGGTAGCGTCAGGCACTCGCGGTGCAAGAGCTGTACGCAAGGATAATCAGAGGAGTACGTGAGCGTCAGGCGCTCGCGGTGCAAGAGCCGTGCATAAGGATAATCAGAGGAGCACGTGGGCGTTGGGCGCTCGCGGCGCAAGAGCCGTGCATAAGGATAATCAGAGGAGCACGTGAGCGCCGGGCGCTCGCGGCGCAAGAGCCGTGCATAAGGATAGTCAGAGGAGCACGTGAGCGTCAGGCACTCGCGGTTGAAGAGCCGTGCATAAGGATAATGAGAGGAGCACGTGAGCGTCGGGCACTCGCGGTTGAAGAGCCGTGCATAAGGATAATCAGAAGAGCACGTGAGCGCCGGGCACTCGCGGTTGAAGAGCCGTGCATAAGGATAATCAGAAGAGCACGTGAGCGCCGGGCACTCGCGGTGCAAGAGCCGTGCATAAGGATAATCAGAGGAGTACGTGAGCGTTGGGCACTCGCGGCGCAAGAGCCGTGCATAAGGATAATCAGAGGAGTACGTGAGCGTCAGGCACTCGCGGCGCAAGAGCCGTGCATAGGGATAATCAGAAGAGCACGTGAGCGTCGGGCACTCGCGGCGCAAGAGCCGTGTTTAAGGATAATCAGAAGAGTACGTGAGCGTCGGGCACTCGCGTTGCAAGAGCCGTGTTTAAGGATAATCAGAAGAGTACGTGAGCGTCGGGCACTCGCGTTGCAAGAGCCGTGGATAAGGATAATCAGAAGAGTACGTGAGCGTCGGGCACTCGCGTTGCAAGAGCCGTGGATAAGGATAAGGTGATCACGAGAACAAATCCTCGACTGCTGCCAAAGGTGTATCACCTTTTTTCATGCATTAATGGATAACCATTGCAACATTTACTTCTGAGGCCGTGCAATGCAGTCACTTCAGGTGTCAAAAGGGGAATGATGTATTGCCTGCAGGTTACTCGCAACATCCGGAGAAAGACCAGCATTTGAAGGACACTGAACACACCATTCATCTAGGTGGACCCATTGAAGTGACTGCTAGTGACAGGGCCAAGAGCACATTCAGCCAGAAGAAAAGAGACTCTCATTGCCAATGCTTCCCTGAAACACATTTGCACGGCAGCCACATGGCCCTCGGAACACGCTTTCACAAAACACTACTGTGACCTACTGTCGCAGAAAGAGCAGGGAGTGCGCCCAGCAGTATTCTGAAATCTATGTGCATCCACCCCTCTTCTGACTGTTCCCCCTAGGAGGTAAAGATTGTGAATGTAGCAGAGAGTTTGTGCTGCGTATGAAACCAGTTTCTTGTAATTATGGTTTTGCTGCTTAAAGCTTCTGCAACCCTCGCACCTCCCCAATGAAGTAGTCGCAGAGAAAGAAAAACTAAAGGATAAGATGATGAGCCGCCCGCATTGGGGCCTCGTGGGGTTATGGTTGAAGTCATGCCATGGCTTCTCATGTGTCGGCTCCCACTCACAACACAAAGGGTTTAAAAAAAAAAAAAAAACACTTCCGGACCTAACTACTAGAAAACCGAATTGTGCAAAGTATGTAAATCTACAAGAGTCTTGAGCTGCAAAACCATCATTACAGGCAAGTAACATTGGTTTCTGTCTGTGAACATGGCCTTCAACAGGCGGTACCAGGGCTTCTCGGGCAAGTAGTATTTTATGATGCCAGCCACGGAGTGCCCTTCTGCTGAAGCACCTCTTTAGCACACGCATGTCCGTGTGACATGCTCCCTGCAGGTGCTCTTCCACATCTTTCATGCGTCTTGGTGGTCCAGACTGTTTACAATCTTTGCAACATTGCATCGGCCATGTAGACCCCACATAACCATTTGTACCCTGTCGTAGGCGCACCAGGAGAAGGCGCAGCAGGCTCGACAGAGGCAACGGGAAAAAGAGCTGGAATTCAAGAAGAACCAGAGGGAGCTGGCAAAGCAAGGAAAGAAGCCGTTCTTCCTGAAGAAATGTGAGTACTGAGCCCTAAGCCGCATCAGGGTCTGGGGCCTTGGATGGGGTGGTCATCGAAACACAGAAAGATGCAGGGTTACCTGAAGAAATGTGAGTACTGTGTAGTAAGCCACATCACGGGCATGGGCGGGAGGTCATCAAACACAGAAAGAAGCAGTGTTACCTCAATGTTGTTTCTGTTCTGAGCCTGTTCAGCCTCTTGGGTAATAAGGATGTGGTCCAGGGGAGGGCACAGCTATCAAGAGATCCGCAGTGGACCAGAGTAGTCTAGCTATGTTACGGGTGTTTACCGCATTGCAAACTCCTATGGGGAGTGATTGACGACTCGGCCTTCGCTCATCCTGGATGAAACATTTATTGGCCTACTTTAAGAAATAGTGGGGTTGGTTTGAAGATCCAGATTTTGTCCACTTGTTTAAAAAAACGAAATCTAAAAGTAGTTACGGGCGTTATGTGGGTTTCCAAGCTTCATCCAGATGTCGCATTCCTTTTATAAGTGAGAGATGTCAATGAAGTGACCGTGTCCTGTGACCTGAACCCCTAAATCTATCCATGCTACTAAATATGTGCTTAACTATGATTATAACTGTCCTCTCTTGTGTCCCCAACAGCCGAGAAGCGCACCCTGGGGCTGGCTGATAAATATATGGAACTCAAGAAGAGCGGCAAACTGGAGAACTTCCTGAGCAAGAAACGGAAACGCAACGCCGGCAAGGACAAACGCAGGCTGCCCACCCAGAAGAGCTGGTGACCTCCAGGGGAGGAGACTGGCATCTACCTGGGGGTATCTGGACCTGTCCTGCAATGCTGAATAATCCCTGTGTAGAAGGACTGGTGACTTCCAGGGCTGCAGGCTGGCATCTACCTGGATGTATCAGGACCAGTCCCGCTATGCTGAATCGGCCCCGTCTAGAGGAGCTGGTGACCTCTATATATGCAGGCTGACCTTGAACTGGACTCCCCCTGGCCCGTCCCACTGTGTATAATCTGGAGCTGGTGGCTTCCAGGGGTGCAGGCTGACATCTACCTGGACAGATCTGGACCACTCCCGCAATGCTAAGTAATCCCTGTCTAGAAGAGCTGGTGACCCTCAGGGGCGCAGGCTGACATCTCCTTGGCTGGATCTGGATCTGGACCTGTCCCGTGATGCTGAATCAGTCCCGTCTAGAAGAGCTGGTGACCTCCAGGGGAGCAGGTTGACATCTACCTGGACATATCTGGACCAGTCCTGCTATGCTGAATCAGCCCCGTCTAGAAGAGCTGGTGACCTACAGGGGAGCAGGCTGACCCTGAACTGCACATACCTGGACCTGTCCTGCAATGCTGAATAAACAAAGTCTAAAAGAGGAGGTGACCTCCAGGGGTGCAGGCTGACCTCTACCTCCAGGGGTGTAGGCTGACCTCTACCTGGAGGTATCTGGACCTGTCCCATGATGCTGAATCAGCCCCCTCTAGAAGAGCTGGTGACCTTCAGGGGAGCAGGGTGACATCTACTCGAATAAGCCACGTCTAGAAAGGTTGATTGACCTTCTAGTGTTAGCTGAACATATCTGGGTCTGTCCTGTGATGCTCAGTCTAGAAGGGCTGGTGACCTCCAGTGGTGCAGGCTAACCTTGAGCTGGACTCGCCCAGATTTCTCCCACTGTGTGGTATCTGCAGGTCTAGAAGGGCTGGTGACCTCCACCTGGACCATCTTGGAAATCCTGAGCGGTCCCTTTGTAGAGAACATGGCCTTTGCTTCCAGATCCAGATGTGACCTTTGCCAAACACCAGTGTTCTTCCAAGAGGATTCTGATCTGTGGAAACCCAGGATTGCCAGGGTCTCATCTGAGGCCCAACAACTGACGGAGTCCTCCCTCACCCCTCATCATAGTGTGGTCTTTCCAGAGTGAGCAAGGTTTGCATAGATTTCTGCCACAAATGTGAACAATTTTTCCAAGTTTTTGCAAGAGAACCTGAAAACGTGCACATCCTTTTCTCCCAGCACTCCTGAGATTCCTCCCCCCTCCCTTAATGGACTGATAACCAGCGTTGGTGCCATTACTCCAGAGAGCGCCCCCCCCGCGGCACCATCTGTGGGGCAGTGGGTCTCGGTTTGTGAAGGGGGTCCAGGCCCTCCCAGGTCTTTTCAGTTATGAATTCTTTGGTCAACTGGGCGTCATGTTCACAGGAGGAGTTTGGCTGGAGGAAAGACCATTACTTCAACACGTGTTCAGAAGCTTGATGCCGAAAATTAATCTTGTTCCTAAGTTCTCTATTTGTAAAGCTAAAAGACCATTGCGCACTGAAGAAGGTTTGTGCGTGGTGGACCCGCGAAGGATTGGGACCCTCTTGGTTGGACTACAACCAAGCAATGTGACTGGTGGCTGCCTCTCCCTGTGAAGGTGCTGCCCCCCCCCCTCCCTCCCCCAGAGGAAGGCCCTGGGCGTGATGGGGTGCGGGGGCCAGTTTCTGTGCAGTTTGAGAAATTTTGAATTATTCTTTTTTATAATAAGGTGGATGCTCGTGGAATACAGCTGAACATACTTTACACAAGAATTGTTTGTTGTTTTAAGAAGTGAGTGCCCTGTTGGGCATCATCACAGCCTGTGCCCCTCTTCTGTAACCCCCTGTACAGGGCTCTGGATCTCCAGCTAGGCCTCGGTGGCCTGAATCCAGTCCCAGTTGTCCACAGAGTGACCGCAGTTACAATAAACCTTTGCAATCATTCCTTATCTCGTGTTTTATCTGCAGTCTGGGCAGGTAGGAGACATTGGTCTCAGCTCAGTTAATCTGTGACCTCCTTACGTTTGCTCTCATACACCGAGTAGCGTGATCTTCTCCCCTGGAGTGTCCCTGCAGGCCTCCTCCCTGGATGACATGTTTCATGTAACCTACAAAATAACGGGGACTAGGAGGTTAACTGGTCCAGTGTACATCCTCCCTTATACTATAACTATCCTAAAGGTACACTGTTCCAAGATGTGGCACCAACTGCAGGCTCCAGGGTGTCATTCAAGTATGGCTCCTTCAGAAGCAGGGGCCCTCAAGTCTCATCATTTAAGCCAAACTTCTGTGCAGAAAATAATGAAAAAGAAAGTGAAGGGAAAAAAAGGTGTTAAAATTGACTCAACTACAAAAAAAAATCATTTAATTAGTATCAGAGCGCGTTGGTCAAGGCTAAAAAAAAAAAAAAAAAAAAAGGCGAGTTAAGGGACTTGATGATCCTTTACTCTTAACAAAAGGTGGTTAATACTATTTCTTATACCACTATGAAAGTAAACATGTTTCGCGCCTTACCATGTCTTCACAGATCTAATGGCGCTTCTTCAGGACTGAGTGAAGTCTTCTCCAACCAAAAAACAGGACCAATGTTCAATAGTCGCAATAACTTATGGCACAGCATCTCATAGTGAGACTCTACTCACAGAATTGCTCAGTAGGCTCCTCCAAATGAACCATACCATCCAGTTGTAGGCACGGTCTTTTGCAGGGATGGGCACACCGACAATTTGTCGTTGTTTAGCGGAGGAAACCCATCTGTGGGTAAGCGCCCAGAGGCCGCCTCGGATTGCAGCATCCGGCCCCTGCTGAGCTTTGAATTGTATGAATGTGTTTGAAGCGCTCCTGCCCGAAGGCGCTGCATTGCACATGGGGTCCTAGCGTGTAAAAACCCCTCTCCGTGTCACTCTGCTCAGCTGCTCCAGCTCTAGGGCTTGTCGGCTAGTGATCTCGGGTTTGCAGCGCTTGCATGTTGGAGACGGGTCCCTTCAGGTGTTGGCTGCCCCATTACAGTCCGTTTCCATCTGTACTGAGCAGAGCACACAATGTCCCATGAAGCCTTTGAGTGGCTCTTTCTACACTGCTGTCATTAAGTACCACGGACTCCCCAAGGGTCACCCTGCTCCTCTTGCAGCTTAGGGCAGCCACACAACCTCCTCTCAGCCTTTTATGGTCTTGACCCCCCACTTGCTAGGTTTACTCAGCAGCTTGGCCAGCTGGGGTGTCGTGAGAACAAGCCCCTAAGCTGGGTTTACTTTGATTTCATGGGTGGCCGGGAGCAGCTGAGATGATTACACTCCACAGTGCAACTGAAGAAGAGTTCACTCCTACGAAAGTGAGGCAAGACGCAGCCCCTGAGAGTGGGGAGGGATTCCGTTTTGGGGAGCGCAGTGCTTGTTTTCTTGTGACTACAGATGCCTCGAGCTCTCTGCTGGTCAGACCCCCTGTGCCAGGTAAGTTGATTTCCATGAAATCACAGCTTCATGTGCCCTGCAGCTGGTGTGTACGTGACCTCTGGTTTCTAAAGGTGAGACTTACCGGTTCCTTCTTGTGTGGACTCCCTACCCTCTCCCTGGGGTGCTTCTGCAAGAGTAGCCTTACCTCTGCAAACTGGGCTTGGGGGCTGCACTCGTCCTTCTGGAAGTCCAGCTCAGGGGGCTGCATTGGTTACACAATCTGATGGTTAAATTGAGCTGTGGATCTGTGGGAAGCAGGTGACTTGGAGTAAGTTACCAGGTTGAGCGTAAACCAACTCCTTCCTGACAACAAGAACTGGTTTTAAGATTCCTGCTTCAGCAGTTACTGGTAACAAACCTGCTGCTGTGGTCCCCCGAGACCAGTCCTGGGTACACACCAGGCTCCTTCAGAACTCCACTTTCAGGCTGTTTGATCTTCCTCAAGCACCACGCTTGTGGTGGTGAGAGGGGGTTTCTGTAATCCCAACCGAAGCCTCATCTTCAGAGTTTTCTTGCCCCACTTGGAGTGCCTCTGGTTCGCTTCTTGCCCCGCTGGGAGTGCCTCGGGGCTCTCTTCTTGCCCCGCTGGGAGTGTCTCTGGGTTCTCTTCTTGCCCCGCTGGGAGTGTCTCGGGGCTCTCTTCTCGCCCCGCTGGGAGTGTCTCGGGGCTCTCTTCTCGCCCCGCTGGGAGTGTCTCGGGGCTCTCTTCTCGCCCCGCTGGGAGTGTCTCGGGGCTCTCTTCTCGCCCCGCTGGGAGTGTCTCGGGGCTCTCTTCTCGCCCCGCTGGGAGTGTCTCGGGGCTCTCTTCTCGCCCCGCTGGGAGTGTCTCGGGGCTCTCTTCTCGCCCCGCTGGGAGTGTCTCGGGGCTCTCTTCTCGCCCCGCTGGGAGTGTCTCGGGGCTCTCTTCTCGCCCCGCTGGGAGTGCCTCTGGGCTCTCTTCTTGCCCCGCTGGGAGTGCCTCTGGGCTCTCTTCTTGCCCCGCTGGGAGTGCCTCTGGGTTCTCTTCTTGCCCCGCTGGGAGTGTCTTGGGGTTCTCTTCTTGCCCCGCTGGGAGTGTCTTGGGGTTCTCTTCTTGCTCCGCTGGGAGTGTCTCGGGGTTCCCTCTGGGTTCTCTTCTTGCCCCGCTGGGAGTGCCTCAGGGTTCTCTTCTTGCCCCGCTGGGAGTGTCTTGGGGTTTTCTTCTTGCCCCGCTGGGAGTGTCTCGGGGTTCCTTCTGGGTTCTATTCTTGCCCCGCTGGGAGTGTGTCTGGGTTCTATTCTTGCCCCGCTGGGAGTGTGTCTGGGTTCTATTCTTGCCCCGCTGGGAGTGTGTCTGGGTTCTATTCTTGCCCCGCTGGGAGTGTGTCTGGGTTCTCTTCTTGCCCCGCTGGGAGTGTCTTGGGGTTCTCTTCTTGCCCCGCTGGGAGTGTCTTGGGGTTCTCTTCTTGCCCCGCTGGGAGTGTCTCGGGGTTCCCTCTGGGTTCTCTTCTTGCCCCGCTGGGAGTGCCTCAGGGTTCTCTTCTTGCCCTACTGGGAGTGCCTCAGGGTTCTCTTCTTGCCCCGCTGGGAGTGTGTCTGGGTTCTATTCTCGCCCCGCTGGGAGTGTGTCTGGGCTCTCTTCTCGCCCCGCTGGGAGTGCCTCGGGGCTCTCTTCTCGCCCCGCTGGGAGTGTCTCGGGGCTCTCTTCTCGCCCCGCTGGGAGTGTCTCGGGGCTCTCTTCTCGCCCCGCTGGGAGTGCCTCGGGGCTCTCTTCTCGCCCCGCTGGGAGTGCCTCGGGGCTCTCTTCTCGCCCCGCTGGGAGTGCCTCTGGGTTCTCTTTTTGCCCCGCTGGGAGTGTCTCGGGGTTCCCTCTGGGTTCTATTCTTGCCCCGCTGGGAGTGTCTCGGGGTTCTCTTCTTGCCCCGGTGGGAGTGTCTCGGGGTTCTCTTCTTGCCCCGGTGGGAGTGTCTCGGGGTTCTCTTCTTGCCCCGGTGGGAGTGTCTCGGGGTTCTCTTCTTGCCCCGCTGGGAGTGTCTCGGGGTTCTCTTCTTGCCCCGCTGGGAGTGTCTCGGGGTTCTCTTCTTGCCCCGCTGGGAGTGCCTCTGGGCTGTCTTCTTGCCCCGCTGGGAGTGCCTCTGGGCTGTCTTCTTGCCCCGATGGGAGTGCCTCTGGGCTGTCTTCTTGCCCCGCTGGGAGTGCCTCTGGGTTCTCTTCTTGCCCCGCTGGGAGTGCCTCTGGGTTCTCTTCTCGCCCCGCTGGGAGTGCCTCTGGGTTCTCTTCTCGCCCCGCTGGGAGTGCCTCTGGGTTCTCTTCTCGCCCCGCTGGGAGTGCCTCTGGGTTCTCTTCTCGCCCCGCTGGGAGTGTCTCGGGGCTCTCTTCTCGCCCCGCTGGGAGTGTCTCGGGGCTCTCTTCTCGCCCCGCTGGGAGTGTCTCGGGGCTCTCTTCTCGCCCCGCTGGGAGTGTCTCGGGGCTCTCTTCTCGCCCCGCTGGGAGTGCCTTGGGGCTCTCTTCTCGCCCCGCTGGGAGTGCCTTGGGGCTCTCTTCTCGCCCCGCTGGGAGTGCCTTGGGGCTCTCTTCTCGCCCCGCTGGGAGTGCCTTGGGGCTCTCTTCTCGCCCCGCTGGGAGTGCCTCTGGGTTCTCTTCTTGCCCCGCTGGGAGTGCCTCTGGGTTCTCTTCTTGCCCCGCTGGGAGTGCCTCTGGGTTCTCTTCTTGCCCCGCTGGGAGTGCCTCTGGGTTCTCTTCTTGCCCCGCTGGGAGCGTCTCGGGGTTCCCTCCGGGTTCTCTTCTTGCCCTGCTGGGAGTGCCTCTGGGTTCTCTTCTTGCCCCGCTGGGAGTGCCTCAGGGTTCTCTTCTTGCCCCGCTGGGAGTGCCTCAGGGTTCTCTTCTTGCCCCGCTGGGAGTGCCTCAGGGTTCTCTTCTTGCCCCGCTGGGAGTGTCTCTGGGCTGTCTTCTTGCCCCGCTGGGAGTGCCTCTGGGTTCTCTTCTTGCCCCGCTGGGAGTGCCTCTGGGTTCTCTTCTTGCCCCGCTGGGAGTGCCTCTGGGCTCTCTTCTCGCCCCGCTGGGAGTGTCTCGGGGCTCTCTTCTCGCCCCGCTGGGAGTGTCTCGGGGCTCTCTTCTCGCCCCGCTGGGAGTGTCTCGGGGCTCTCTTCTCGCCCCGCTGGGAGTGCCTTGGGGCTCTCTTCTCGCCCCGCTGGGAGTGCCTTGGGGCTCTCTTCTCGCCCCGCTGGGAGTGCCTTGGGGCTCTCTTCTCGCCCCGCTGGGAGTGCCTTGGGGCTCTCTTCTCGCCCCGCTGGGAGTGCCTCTGGGTTCTCTTCTTGCCCCGCTGGGAGTGCCTCTGGGTTCTCTTCTTGCCCCGCTGGGAGTGCCTCTGGGTTCTCTTCTTGCCCCGCTGGGAGTGCCTCTGGGTTCTCTTCTTGCCCCGCTGGGAGCGTCTCGGGGTTCCCTCCGGGTTCTCTTCTTGCCCTGCTGGGAGTGCCTCTGGGTTCTCTTCTTGCCCCGCTGGGAGTGCCTCAGGGTTCTCTTCTTGCCCCGCTGGGAGTGCCTCAGGGTTCTCTTCTTGCCCCGCTGGGAGTGCCTCAGGGTTCTCTTCTTGCCCCGCTGGGAGTGTCTCTGGGCTGTCTTCTTGCCCCGCTGGGAGTGCCTCTGGGTTCTCTTCTTGCCCCGCTGGGAGTGCCTCTGGGTTCTCTTCTTGCCCCGCTGGGAGTGCCTCTGGGTTCTCTTCTTGCCCCGCTGGGAGTGCCTCTGGGTTCTCTTCTTGCCCCGCTGGGAGTGCCTCTGGGTTCTCTTCTTGCCCCGCTGGGAGTGCCTCTGGGTTCTCTTCTTGCCCCGCTGGGAGTGCCTCAGGGTTCTCTTCTTGCCCCGCTGGGAGTGTCTCGGGGTTCCCTCTGGGTTCTCTTCTTGCCCCGCTGGGAGTGCCTCAGGGTTCTCTTCTTGCCCTGCTGGGAGTCCCTCAGGGTTCTCTTCTTGCCCTGCTGGGAGTCCCTCAGGGTTCTCTTCTTGCCCTGCTGGGAGTGCCTCAGGGTTCTCTTCTTGCCCCGCTGGGAGTGCCTCGGGGTTCTCTTCTTGCCCCGCTGGGAGTGTCTTGGGGTTCTCTTCTTGCCCCGCTGGGAGTGTCTCGGGGTTCCCTCTGGGCTCTCTTCTTGCCCCGCTGGGAGTGTGTCTGGGCTCTCTGCTGGGAGTGTGTCTGGGCTCTCTTCTTGCCCCGCTGGGAGTGTGTCTGGGCTCTCTTCTTGCCCCGCTGGGAGTGTGTCTGGGCTCTCTTCTTGCCCCGCTGGGAGTGTGTCTGGGCTCTCTTCTTGCCCCGCTGGGAGTGTGTCTGGGCTCTCTTCTTGCCCCGCTGGGAGTGTGTCTGGGCTCTCTTCTTGCCCCGCTGGGAGTGTGTCTGGGCTCTCTTCTTGCCCCGCTGGGAGTGTGTCTGGGTTCTCTTCTTGCCCCGCTGGGAGTGTCTCTGGGTTCTCTTCTTGCCCCGCTGGGAGTGTCTCTGGGTTCTCTTCTTGCCCCGCTGGGAGTGTCTCTGGGTTCTCTTCTTGCCCCGCTGGGAGTGTCTCTGGGTTCTCTTCTTGCCCCGCTGGGAGTGCCTCAGGGTTCACTTCTTGCTCTGTTAGGAGTGTCTTGGGGTTCTTTTCTGGGAAAACCTCAGGGTTAGAAGTAATTTTCTTGGTGGAGAGAAACTGCATGTCCCTCCTCCTTCAGCACCTGTATAGAGTATATGGTCTGGGAGTTTGTCAAACACAAACCCCACAGTTCCATAATGGCTACACTGAAATCTGGGAAGTTTGGTATCAAACTTCTCAGAATAATAAACCCACACTGATGCCAGTGTGGAATTTATTGTAGAATGCACCCAGAAGGCATCTTAAAGATGCCCCCTGAATACAGGTCCAACTCCTAGTGCTAGGCTAAAACGTTTCTGCCAGCCTGCCACAACCAGACAAGTTTCTGGCAACATGGGGAGAGTGCCTTTGTCACTCTGGGCAGGAACAAAGCCTGTACTGGGTGGAGGTGCTTCTCACCTCCCCCTGCAGGAACTGTAACACCTGGTGGTGAGCCTCATAGGTTCACCCCTTTTGTTACAGCACCCCAGGGCACTCCAGCTAGTGGAGATGCCCGCCCCTGCGGCCACTGCCCCCACTTTTGGCGGCAAGGCTGGAGGAGATAATGAGAAAAACAAGGAGGAGTCACCCCCGAGTCAGGACAGCCCCTAAGGTGTCCTGAGCTGAGGTGACCCCTGCCTTTAGAAATCCTCCATCTTAAGTTTGGAGGATTCCCCCAATAGGATTAGGAATGTGCACACCTCCCCTCAGGGAGGAAGCACAAAGAGGGTGTAGCCATCCTCCAGGCCAGTAGCCATTGGCTACTGCCCCCAGGCCTAAACACACCCCTAAATTTTGTATTTAGGGGCACCCAAGAACCCAGGAAATGGTTCCTGCAACCTGAAACAAGAAGGACGACTGCTGACCTGAAAACCCTGCAGAGACGACGGAAGACGACAACTGCTTTGGCCCTAGCCCTACCGGCCTGTCTCCTGACTCGAAAAACTGCAACAGCGACCTCTGAAGCCTCAGAGGACTGCCCTGACCCTAAGGACCAAGAAACTCCCGTGAGCAGCCGCTCTGCTCAACAACAAGCAACAACTTTACAACTTTTTTGCAACTTTTAAAAACTTCACTCTTCCTGCCGGAAACGTGAGACTTCACCCTCTGCACCTGACGCCCCCGGCTCGAGCTCCAGAGAACCAACACCACAGGGAGGACTCCCCAGCGACTGTGACCTCGTGAGTAGCCCGAGACGACACCCCTGGAGCCCCACAGCGATGCATGCAGAGAGAATCCAGAGGCTCCCCCTGACCATAACAAGAAACCAGACGTCTGGACTAAGCACTGCACCCGCAGCCCCCAGGACCAGAAGTAACTGAACCTCAGTGCAGGAGTGACCCCAAGGCGACCCTCTGCCTATCCCAGTTGGTTGCTGGCCCGAGAAGCCCCCCTGTGCCCTGCCTGCACTGCTAGAGTTACCCCTGGGTCCCTCCATTGAATCCTATACAACATCTGATGCCTGCTTTGCACACTGCACCCGGCCGCCCCAGTGCCACTGAGAGTGTACTTTCTGTGCCTACTTGTCCACGTTCATGCTTTGGGCCCTTGCGGTAAGGACTTTGACCCCACCTTCCCCTGGTCACCGAAAGCCTTTCACCTCCAACGCCTAACAGAGATCATCAATGCAAGATCAGAGGTACTTGGACTCTGGTTCCTGACTGTCTAGGCACAAAAGCGTTGTCAGAGCTCAGTCTCCCTGTGTTTCCCTGGACTCCTGGGAGTGAGAGCTACAATTGGCGAAGAAGCGCATGCATTTAAATACCCCTACGCTGACTCGCACAGTCTGCAGTCGTGCCTTTCCTCAGATCACAGCAGCACAGATTGTACCTTCTGCTTGGTATTTTTCTGCAAGGAGACTCTTAGGCAGGGTAGAGGTTGACGGCGAGCGCATCTCACGTTGCAGTACCGATCTATCGATACCATGCCCAACATATGGGCCAGAAACAATTCAGTCCGATGCCTGTAAGCCGGCACCACCCAGAAGAACCTGAAGAAACTACAACACATCAAGAATCATCCTGGACATCCCCCACTCCGAACACATCACTAGGGACCTAAGGGACCACCACTGTCTCCCCGTCAAGAAGAGGATCAACTTCATACTCATCTCCTACGCATACAAGGCCTTCCACGACCTAGGAGCTACCTACCTAAACCATTGCATCACCTACTTCCCCCGCCAGACCTCTCAGCTCAACAAGCACTAGCCACCGTATCCTGCACACGGAAGACCTTGGCTCTACCTCGTCTACCTTGCGGCAAAGAGCTGGAACACCTTGCCTCTTTACCTCAGTCACCATCATTGCCTCAATTCAGGAAGGACCTTAAGACCAGACACACACACACACACACACACACACACGCACGCACATGCCGCCGCCTTGAGACCCTTATGGGTGAGTAGGTGCGTTCCATAAATATGATTGCTTGATGCCTCTGAACAGGAGGGACCCAAACACGACGTTCCCTCAGTATATACCATGGAGCATCGACCAAATTGATGCCAAGGGTTATAAGGCTCCAGTTGGCACCGAGCAAGGCATTCTGGCCCTGAAAGGGGCTTAAACAAGGGTCTCGATCCTCATTGGACTCCAGCTCCAGTGAACCTAAACCACTTTCTAAGACGAAAGATTCTCAGCATTGACATCCCAGTCAGCCCGCAAGTTGGCCCTGAAGTCTCCCTCGTAGATGCCGTTGGTGCATCCACCTCGGGACCCCACTCCAAAAGTATTGATGCTGCAGTGGTTTCCACACTCGCACTGCATCGGCAATGCACTGTGAATGGTCAGGGTTTTTTGCCTTTTACTCCTCTCACACTCTCTCTGTGGTGGGGAGGCTACAGAAAACATCCCTCACCATGGTAGCTCCCACTTAGGACATAATGCCACCATTCACCACTCCATTGTTGAGACGTCTGTTACCCAACACTAAAGGCTCCCCATCAGGCTGGACCTTCTCCCTCGGGGACAGGGCAAAATCGGACATCAGGACCCCAAGCTGTTGATTCTAGCACCTCAGGCCTTGGCGTTTGTATGCCTTCCACAAAAATGTATGGCTATTCAAAAGGAGGCTCACAGACGTACTACTATGGTTTGTTTTGCCTGTAAGTGGGAGAGATTTGTCTAGTGTTGTAGCTCCAAGAATCTAGACCCTCTTAAGTCTGCGGTACAAGGCATTGTTTGCTATTCAAGCTTCACATATATATACTTTTATACGTATAGAACAGAGATTGTTCTTCTATATTCAGAGTTACTGTCATTAAATCTTTAAGAAGGCCTTAAGGAGTGATTGCACCTAGGGTGCCACCTGCCCCTCTGTTGAGTCTCAATATAGTTCTTGCAAGAGTCTATGCCCCCCATTCAGTCCATTGCATGCCCGCCCCTGTGTGTTTCCTCACCCAGAATCTGTAGCTGAAAGGGCATTTCACACCTTAGATGTCAAGAGCATTAATGTACTACATTTACAGAACAAAACCTTCTTGTAAAACTCAACAGCTTTTTGTCATTTTTAACGTCATAAAGGCCACTCGCTATCAAACCTGGCAAGTTAATTATGTTGTTAAATGTATCTGAGCTTGTTCCCTTAAAGCCAGAAGGGTTCTCCCATCTCCCCTTAGACCACACTCTATTAGGAAGAAACGGGTATTCACTGCATTTCTGGTAAACATTTCCATAGCTGGCATTTGCGTGGTCAACTTTGCACACTTCTATCAGGCTAGAGATGTCCAAACAACCTGAAGAGCTCTGTTTCGGACATCTGTATAATCTATGGACCAACCACCGCTTGAGGGTGTACTGCATTACAGTCGATGCAGAGCATGTGTGTAAACAGCCATGCATGCTACAGACTGAATATGTGACCCTGTAAGCATCTGTTTGCAGCTTGTCGTGCTTTAGACTTGCACGCCCCACCCTGGAGAGTCTCTTGTTTGTGCTTCTCTGTAACATTGTCAGGGAGACCGGATCCTTGGGGCTTGTGCCTGTTCCCAATATGTCCACCTCTTGGCAGCTCCAAACTCCACTAGCTATGACAGCACAGAGTTAAGCTCTAGCTATGACAGCGCAGAGTTAAGCTCTAGCTATGGCAGCGCAGAGTTAAGCTCTAGCTATGGCAGCGCAGAGTTAAGCTCTAGCTATGGCAGCGCAGAGTTAAGCTCTAGCTATGGCAGCGCAGAGTTAAGCTCTAGCTATGGCAGCGCAGAGTTAAGCTCTAGCTATGGCAGCGCAGAGTTAAGCTCTAGCTATGGCAGCGCAGAGTTAAGCTCTAGCTATGGCAGCGCAGAGTTAAGCTCTAGCTATGGCAGCGCAGAGTTAAGGAATGGGCAAGCGGGGGATGGGGTTTTAGGTTGGGAACAGCGGGGAAGGAGACCTGTGGGAGCAAGAGTTAAGAACACAATAGCAAGATTATGCACATTGACTTTCATAAACTTTGTTCCTAATATTAAATACTGATAACACGAATGATCAAGAGCTTTCTTATATCAATACCTCATTAGCTCTGGATACCTGGAAAATAAATAAGGATTATGAAAACTTTCATATGAACATTTTTAGAATAACATCTTATGCTCTGAACATGGAATAACACTCTGTTCGATCTGTACTGCAAGAATTAAATGCCATGAAATGATCGTGCACTCTACCGATCTGTACTGCAGGCGTTAAATGCCAAGACTGAACCGCGCACACTGCTGTCGATTCGTACATCACAGTTCAATAGCCATGAAATGATCGCGCACTCTGCCGGTCTGAGCTGCAAGTGTTAATTGCCAAGAATGAATCGCGCACACTGCTGCTGATTCAACCATCAAGGTTTAAATGCCAAGATACGATCACACACTTTGCCGATCTGAACTGCAAGGGTTAGTTGCCAAGAAAAAACATTCCACCAAAAGGCCCAAAACTAGAGTATTTCTGAAAACCGAGTCGGGGGCCTAACCCGACCTCCGCCTTACCGCCCTGCTTGAAGATCACCAAGGAAATGAGGACAGGGCCTGGAAATCCTAGGTAGGCCTCCGGAACAGGAGCTCAGGAAACTGCTGCTGCTCTGCACCGGGACGTCTGAATAGTGAGCACGTGGAGCTGGGCTGGGTCCCTTAAAGAGACCCAGGCCCCGCCCGCGTGCCACACCCACCCAGACTGCAAGAAAGCATTCTAGAAAGGCTCGGAATAGGGACGACACCGTAACCACACCCTGTAATCCTGCAGCAAAGCCTTGAAAATGAGCAACACATTGCAAACAGCATTAATGACGGTTCAAGGTGAATATCTGCAATGCAAAAGGTTAACATACTGCATCAACACACAACGCATGAATTATTACATTACATCAGGATTGGCTTTTTCCATTACGTCGCCCGTAGAGTGCACACTATCCTGATGTTGACAAACATTAAGTGTTTACTTTGCTTCTGCACACCGTTCACATGATCACCCCGTTCGCATTACTAACCAATCCATTCTTGCACTCTCCCGCTGTGCAGAAATCCCTCTACCCATGTAGTCATTGCCCATGTTCATCCCTAAGGCAAGAGTCACAGGAAACCTTGAGACTTGAGCAGATGGAACAAACTTGTTCAAACAAAAACAACTCGCAACGTCCAAGCACAACACTAGGTGGCAGGAGTGGGCCGAGCATGTGATCTTCAGTACTGCACGCAACAGATGCCTACATGGTAAGTGATATAGTCCTTTCTTTCAAACCCCTTCTGCCTTGCAAGCACATTAGAACATTGGGTAAAAAACATTATAGTCAGGGTCATTGGAATTGTGCGGTGGTGTTTTTGCAAAATTATCCATGTGCCACATTTGCTGCATAATCCATCACCTGCTGCGTAATCTGCAGACATTAACAGAAAAAAAAAAAGCGTGTGTTGCACGTGTGGCTGTAGATACACGGGCTGGACATACTCCTGGCATGTAGTGTTGGGCGTCGACATGAGATTGTAGGAGGCTGACCCGGTTTGTAGTGGGTACCAAGGGGTACTTACACTCTGTACCAGGTCCAGTTATCCCTTATTAGTAGTGTTCTAGCAGCTTAGGCTGATAGAGGTAGCTATAGCAGAGCAGCTTAGGCTGAACTAGGAGACATGCAAACCTCCTGCAATACCACTTATAGTTACACAGTACGTATACACAAGTAAAGACAATACTCAGTTTTACCAAAAATTAAGGTATTTATTTGGGTGAGACAGTACCAAAAATATCTTAGAGACAATACTCCTTCTAGAGGTAAGTATTATACACAATATATACACTAGACACCAAAACTAGACAAGTAAATAGTCATACAACAATGCAAACAGTAGAAAATCCTATAGAATGCAATGGGAGAAAATAGGTCTAGGGACAACACAAACCATATACTAAAAAAGTGGAATGTGTACCACAAAATCCCCCCTAGACAAGTGTAGTGTGTGCAGAATCGCTGGGAGAGTAAGAATACAGTAAAGGTAAGTAAATTACCCCACCCCAGAGCCCTGAAAAGCAGGAGTAAAGTACTGCAAGTTTCCTTTGGACACTCTACACCTCGTTTTTGGGATTTTGCAGTAACCAACCAAGTCTTCAAACAACAACTGCTGGATTCCTGGACCTGAAGACCTGCAAAGGAAGGGGACCGAATCCAGAACTTGAAAGAAGTTCCAGGAAGGACAGGAGCCCCTGCCAACCCAGAAGAGGGTGCAAAAGAAGAGTCCCCGGTTAGTCAAAGACTGCAGAAATCCACCCTAGGAAGATGCCAGCGGGTTCCTGCATGATGCAAAGGATGTCCCACGACGTGAAGATTGTTGCAGATGTGATTTTGTGTTGGAAGTCACCAACAAGCCTTGCGTTTTGTGTCAAAATGGCGCTGGATGGACCTGGGAGCCTCAATTCTGTGAGAAGAGGAAGAGTGGGCTCTCAGCGCTTTAGAGAGCCCTCAGGATGCCCGCCAGCACACCCGGAGGTCCCAGGACACGGGGACAAAGGACGTGCAAAATGTGGTTGATGCAGCACAACAAAGGAAGGTCCCACGCCACCAGAGAACAACTCAGCGATTTGAGTGTTGCAGGATGGAGTGCTGGGGACCTGGGCCAGGCTGTGCACGAAGGAATTTTGCAAAGAGTGCACAGATGCCTCAGGAGGTGAAGAAGACGCAGTACACAGGGGTACCGTTGCTCTCTGGGAAGGCAAGGTCTTAACTCCTCCAAATTGTGTCAGCAGGACTTCAGGACAGTCTATGTCGATGATGTCCACACTCTGTGTCCTTAGGAGCACGTTTGTCGCTGTGAGAGGAGTCCAAGGGTACCCGTTGTTGTCTTGGTAGGTGCCTGCTGGAGCAGGGGAGTGACTCTCACCCCACAGGAGATTTCTTCGGTCCTTCTGGTGCAGGATGAAGGCAGGGAGTCCCCAGATCATGCACACCGTGGAAACTGTTGCAGTTGCTGACTTGGAGCTGAGGTTGCTGAAGAAAGGTATCCCTTGTGGACACTTTGTTTCTGTTGCAGGGGTTCTTGGAGCAGGCTGTGGTTGATCTGAGGTCAGAGGATGATGAAGTTGTTGCAGGGGATTCCTGAAGGAAACTTGCAAGCAGAATCTGAAGAGAACCCACAGGAGAAACCCTAAATAACCCTGAGAGGGGGATTGGCTACCTTATCAGCTAAGGACCTATCAGGAGGGGTCTCTGACGTCACCTGCTGGCACTGGCCAATCCGAGCCTCCCAGAGTGCCCCCACGCCTTGCAAAGCAAGATGGCAGAAGTCTGGGACACACTGGAGGAGCTCTGGGCACCACCCCTGGGGTGGTGATGGACAGGGGAGTGGTCACTCTGCTTTCCTTTGTCCAGTTTCGCACCAGAGCAGGGGCTAGGGGGTCCCTGAACCGGTGTAGACTGGCTTATGCAAGGAGGGCACCATCTGTGCCCTTCAAAGCATTTGCAGAGGTGGCGGGAGGCTACCCCTCCCCAGCCTGTAACACCTATTTCCAAAGGTAGAGGGTGTAACACCCCTGCTCTCAAGGAAATACTTTGTTCTGCCTACCTGGGACTGAGCTGCCCAGACCCCAGGAGGTCAGAACCTGGTCTGTGAGGTGGCAGCAGCTGTAGCTGCAGTGCAAGCCTCAGAGAGCTGGTTTCGTAGTACTGGGGGTCCATGGTGGAGCCTCCAGGATGCATGGAATTGGCTCCCCAGTACCAGATTTGGAATGGGGGGGGGGGGCGACAATTTGATGATCTTAGACATGTTACATGGTCCTATTCGGAGTTACCATTGTGAGGCTACATATAGGTATTGACCTATGTGTAGTGCACGCGTGTAATGGCGTCCCCGCACTTACAAAGTCCGGGGAAATTGCCCTGAACTATGTGGGGGTACCTTTGCTAGTGCAAGGGTACCCTCACACTTAGTAACTTTGCACCTAACCTTCAGCAAGTGAAGGTTAGACATATAGGTAACTTATGAGTTACTTAAGTGCAGTGTAAGATGGCTGTGAAATAACGTGTGCATTATTTCACGCAGGCTGCAGTGGCAGGCCTGTGTAAAGATTTGTCTGAGCTCCTTATGGGTGGCAAAAGAAATGCTGCAGCCCATAGGGATCTCCTGGAACCCCAATGCCCTGGGTTCCTAGGTACCATATACTAGGGACTTATGGGGTGGTGCTGGTGGGGGGCGGGGGGGTGTCCAGTGTGCCTATTGAAATTGATAGATGAAGTCACTAGCATATAGTGACACATTTAAAAGCAGAGACTGCATAAGCACTGGGGTTCTGGTTAGCAGAGCCTCAGTGACACAGTCAAGCACTACTGATAACTCACACACATTCAGGCTACAAACTTTGAGCACTGGGGTCCCGACCAGCAGGATCCCAGTGAGACGGGCAAAAACACGCTGACATACATGTGGAAAATGGGGGTAACTTGCCAAGGAAGATGGTACTTTCCTACACATGTGTAACCTGTTTTCGAGTCACGAGGAGTGGTGAGCACCTATTGTAGAGCATGCACATGGGCACCGGCTCTATTGTTAGCTTTTCTCGGCCATCTTGTTCAAATGCGTGTACGGGAGATCCAGCTCGACGCCACGCATTCTCTTTGCTCCAAACAATCCCACAGTTTGTTGCTCTCCACCGGGCGGTGTTGCTCCATCTCACGAATGATGAAGTCTCCACTTCCGGGCTCTGCCCCCCACATCTCCCATCACTTTGGCAATCGAGAATGTCCGTGAGCGGGAACAAACTACATTTCGAGTCTGCCCAGCTTGCCACGCCAAGTTCCCAAGGATGGGTTTGCACGAGGTCTGTAACTTGTGCCTGTCTCCGGATCACTGAGAAGAATCCTGTGCGGTGTCGGGCATCTCGCAGCAAAAAGACGCTTGGGAAAGGAAGAGCGCAGCGCCTCCATCCTAGCATCCCAGCCTCTCAAACGCCAGCCTCACAAGAGCAAACTCCAAGGAGGCCCTCAACCCTCCTCCTGAGAAGCAGTTGCCCTAAAAGCCTCCACCATGACAGAGGCACCTCCACTGCTGACTGTTCCTCCTACTTCCCCTTGCGACCTGAGGACCCCAACACATCCCCCTCGGGGATCTCATTTTTCAGGGGGTGGGGACATTCCAGGATCACCCTACAACCCATGTGACTCACCATATGATGCTCGGGCTCCTGGCCTTTGGGATGACCACCACGTAGGCTAAAACCTGCTGGGGAAATCTTTAAGGAGCCCCTAAAAGCCAGAGCATCAGTTCCCGGGTAGATGATTCCGGCAGGAGAGAGCTAACTCGCGGGGTAAAGGGAGCGCCCCCTCAACTCCGAGCCAGGAGAGCAAGACGATAGATGCAGCTGGTATGATCGAGCCCACTGGGATCAAATGGAGGGTCTTGTACAACACGCTGCGGACGGGGGCAGGAGCTGGTAGCAGAGGGGAAGAGATTCTCCAACACTAATATTGGCTGCGCTCTGGACGCGGCAGACTCCGCTGCGCACAGCATCAATTCTACCCTCCTATGGCATGCAGGGTACCAGTCTTTGGTTTTTAACTAGAGGTACATCACCAACTATTTAATTTACCCTTTGGTGGGAAACATCTTTCCGGCCCAGGTCAACGAGATGCTCAAAAAATAAAGGAGGATACTGACCCAGCTAGAGCCATGGGGGCACCACTGACACCCTGAGCCCGAGGTTCCTTTCACCTCCCCCAGGACCGTGGCACAGCCAAAGGTCTGCAACCCTGGAGACTTCTGCCTCCGAGACCAGGGAACAGCAGCAATCCCTGTTAGTGGGTTTCTACAGGGCAGGGTGTAAAGGGAACAGTGGCAGAGGTTGAGGCAGAGGGGCAGCTCCCAAAGGAGCTGCCGGCCCAAAACAGTGACTCCTCCCCTGCTACTAGGGCCGGTGCTTGAGTTACTTGCCAAAGGGGCCTTAGCCTCGGTCGCGGAGGGGCCTAATGTGACCCGTGGCGGCAATCGGTGCAGTCTCTGTGCTGTGGTTGGCCCTGAATCCTGATTGGAAGGTGTTGAGAAGGTGGTTTTGTTTGAGGTAGTCGGTGAGCTGTTGGTTGATGGCTTTGTTTAGCACTTTGGCCGGGGAGGGGAGCAGGGAGAGCGGTCTGTAGTTCCTGAGGTCGCGGGGGTCTGTGGAGGGTTTCTTTAGATGGGTCCATTCGTCCGGGAAGGTTGCTGTGGAGCTGGACGTCTTTAGGATGCAGGTTAGTTCTGTGCTAATAGTGTTGGCTCTGAGGTTGAAAAGTCGATGTGGCCAGGTGTCGGCGAGTGCCCCGTAGAGCATGGATGACCTGATGGCTGCGGTGGTCAGTGTGGTAATCTGGGACCAGTGGGTTATTGCGTGACTAGTGTTCGCTGCTTGACAGATGTTGTCAAGGCTGGAGTTGGAGGTTGAAATTGTTGTGTAAGGTGGTGTTTTTGCCACTATTTATTAATCTCTTGGGGAGTATACCACTATCTGACATCTGTAAGGCAGCTATCGGGTCTACTCCTCGCCCTTTTATGAAACATTACTCCGTTGATGTTACTGCAAGACAAGCTTGCCTTGACCAGGCTGTCTTATCCACACTGTTTCAATCTTCTGTGACATCCTCGGGTCAAGCCACTGCTCTCTGGGAGGACCGCTCTACAGTCTGTGCAGAGCATGTGTATCTACAGCCACACATGCTACAAACGGATTGCGTTACTTACCCAGTGAGCACCTGTTCGTGGCATGTAGTGCTGTTGATTCACATGCGTTGACCTTCCCCGGCCACTTCTGGTGAGCTGTAAATACGCTCCCCTTTTGTTCTTTATTTCGCAAGGTCATCTCTTCTGTATCTCCATGGTCCGTCTACATCTTTGTTCTCCGGGGATGGAGGGCGGGGGGGAAGACATGAGGTAGGTGTGTGTGTGTGTGTGTGTGTGTGTGGGGGCGGGGGGGCATTCTGACTTGGGAGCCGATACTGATGCGCATTGTCTACTGTAGGCGGTGTCGCTGCACCTTGTGACTCGAATGCTTCTTCCAACAAAACACGTGTGATCGTCAGAGCCCGGCACTAGATGGCAGGATTGTGCACAGCATGTGAGTCTGCAGCGCTACATGGCAGGAGTGTGCACCGCATGTGAATCTACAGCGCTAGATGGCAGGAGTGTGCACAGCATGTGAATCTACATCACTAGATTGCAGGATTGTGCACAGCATGTGAATCTGCATGTGTGAATCTACAGCTCTATATGGCAGGAATGTGCCCAGTGTGTGAATCTACAGCACTAGATGGCAGGAGCGTGCGCAGCGTGTGAATCTACAGCACTAAATGGCAGGAGTGTGCACAGCGTGTGAATCTACAGCACTAGATGGCAGGAGTGTGCACAGCGTGTGAATCTACAGCACTAAATGGCAGGAGGGTGCACAGCGTGTGAATCTGTGCACATGTGAATCCGGCACTAGATGGTAGGAGCGTGCACAGTGTGTGAATCTACAGCGCTACATGGCAGGAGTGTGCACAGCTTGTGAATCTACAGCACTAGATGGCAGGAGCATGCACAGCATGTGAATCTACAGCACTAGATGGCAGGAGCGTGCACAGTGTGAATCTACAGCACTAGATGGCAGGAGTGTGCCCAGCGTGTGAATCTACAGCACTAGATGGCAGGGGCGTGCACAGCATGTGAATCTACAGCACTAGATAGCAGGAGTGCGCACAGTATGTGAATCTACAGCACTAAATGGCAGGAGGGTGCACAGTGTGTGAATCTACAGCGCCACGAAGAGATGCGCAGAGTGGAGTAACCTCCTCCTTCCAGCTCAGAAGGTTCAAGTCTTACTAAAAAGGTGCAGGGCCCAGTGCAGAGCTGGTCACCGCCGCTGCGCTCGTTCTGTTCGGGTGTTGAACTGGTATTAATAAGGCGCAACCAATACCCAGACACTGTTCACGAGTACAAATGAGAAAGTAACCAAGCGCTGCTTTCATTACTTGTTCCTCGCTGTGCCGCATAATTTGGCTTTTCTAAAGTGTCTGCGGGGGTGTCCTGCCCACTGGGGCCAGTTACGTGGACAAAGGAGCCTCTGACCCCCTAAAGTGTCTGTCTGGGGGGCTTGAACCCTCTGGAAGAGAGGCGGGCGGGTCTGCGCGCACTTGATATAGCGCTGAGAGGCTCGCTCCATGCGGGAATCGCGGCGCTAAACCCCTATAATTGAAAGAGAAACACAAGAGCATCAGGGACCGAAGATTAACCAAAGAGGGTGTCATCCGCTTTAAAAAAAAAAAAAAAAAAAGAATGAGGAACATGTGAAGAGGTCACTCAGTCCAGGAGTGAGGGACGAGGGGGCAGGGAGTGTCCCAGGGCCTCGACGGTAAACCTGATTTAGTGTGATGGCCTCGAGGCGATAGCGGGGGTGAGTGATGTAGTATGATTGGACAGGGGCACCAGGGAGTGCCCTAGGGCCTCGAGGCGCTAGCAGGGGGTGAGTGTTGTAGTGTGATGGGAGGACTGGGGCAACAGGGAAAGCCCTAGGGCCGCGAGGCGCTATCGGGGGGTGACTGATGTAGTGTGATGGGATAGGGGCAGCAGGGGACGCCCTAGGGCCTCGAGGCGCTAGCGGGGGTGAGTGTTGTAGTGTGATGGGATAGGGGCAGCAGGGGACGCCCTAGGGCCGCGAGGCGCTATCGGGGGGTGACTGATGTAGTGTGATGGGATAGGGGCAGCAGGGGACGCCCTAGGGCCTCGAGGCGCTAGCGGGGTGAGTGTTGTAGTGTGATGGGAGGATGGGGGCAGCAGGGGATGCCCCAATGCATCGAGGCGCTAGCAGGGGGTGAGTGTTGTAGTGTGATGGGACGAGGGCGACGGTCTCGAGGCTCTAGTTGGGCTGGGGGGAGCACCCTGTGGAGGGGGTGCCCCTGATGGGGTGCAGTGACCGCCCCGCAGAGAGGGTTAAAGATGCGTCTTTCTATGTCCGGAGCCGGCGCGGGGGTCTCAGCCCCGGACCCCTGGGAGCTGCTGGAAGTGGGAGATGAGGGGAGGCGCTAAATACTGCTCTGTCTGTCCTCTAGGCGCTAGGGATGGATCAGACCCACCAGCAAGACATAGCCCCAGTCCTAGGGACTAGTTGTAGGCGCCAGAGAGTTCCTACAGCCCGGGGGCCCAGGAACCCCCCCTCCAGCTCAAGGGTCCTGCACCCTTCTTTGGTGACCCCCTTGTCTGAGCACCCCTGAGAAGCCCCCAGAAGCGGCACTTCAGCTCCTTGAAGCCCTGGGTCACGCATGGAGCCCCAGCGCCCCCCGCAGACAGAGGCCAAAGGAGCTCACCCCCTGGGGTCCCTCTCAGCCACAGACCCCCAACCCCCGACCCCCCAGCACCGCTTCCTGCGCCTCAGTGCGCACAGAGGGCAGGAAGCGCTATGTGACCCCGGCGACGGGTGCAGCTCCGCTCCCGGCCACCAGGGGGCGCCGCGCACCGGTGACCCAGGGCACAACCTGAGCGGAGAAGGCAGAACCCCCCGGGGGCGCCCCCTGGTGAAGGGGAGGGGTCAAGGGGTCAAAACGAGGACTATTTGTACTTTTGATGCTTGAAGGCGCGGAGGGTATCGAAGCGCTAAGCGGAGTCCGACACAACCCGTACACCAAGTACTGCGAGAGCAGCCAGGCTTCGAGGCGCTTCGGAAACCGAGGCAGTGGACTGGCACCCCCCCTTACCTGGACAGGTCCGAGCACCCAGCGACCGGGGGTCTGCAGCCCTTGAAGGGGGGGGTACCAGGGCCGACCGGGGGTCTGCAGCCCTTGGGTTGGGGGGGGGGGGGTACCAGGGCCGACCGGGGGTCTGCAGCCCTTGAAGGGGGGGGTACCAGGGCTGACCGGGGGTCTGCAGCCCTTGGGTTGGGGGGGGGGGTACCAGGGCCGACCGGGGGTCTGCAGCCCTTGAAGGGGGGGGTACCAGGGCTGACCGGGGGTCTGCAGCCCTTGGGTTGGGGGGGGGGTACCAGGGCCGACCGGGGGTCTCCAGGCCCTGGGAGAGGGGGGGGGTATGGACAGCAGCCCTGAAGCCCCCCCCCTGCAGATATCCTGACCCCTGGGATCACACTCAGAGCTTTGAAGGATACAGGTGCCCCCCAGGAGCCAGGGTAGCTCCCTGAGACCCCCCTTCAGGGAGCAGAGCAGCCCCAGGGGGGCCGCCGCGGACTGAATGAGGTGAAGCTCACTCCGAGGGATGGAGTTCTGTTTGGACACAAAGCCCGACAAGCGTCCAGTCTGTGTAACAAGTGCCAGGACACCCCCACTCTGCGCTCCTGGTCCTGCCAGGGGTGGAGCCGGACCCCCAGACCCTCAGCTGCTGGGGTCCACAAGAGGGGGCCGGTGTGGCCAGGGGTGCCACTACAGATTAAAGAGGGTCGGGCCGTGACCCCCCAGGGACGGAGAAACAGGGCTGATCCATAGTCACCCGATAGCCCTGATAGACCCCCGTCCAGGAGGGTCTCGGGTATTGCAAGACCCCTCAGTCCTGCCCGATACCATACTCTGGGGCGAGGTGGGCAGCCCAGTATACCCGGGACAGCAGCACCCCCTAATCTCCCTGCCAGCGAGTGGTGTCCGTGGATGCAGATCCGGACTGAGATCCGTTTCCGAGCCCGGGTTGAGGGGTCCCAGCACCCCGGGGCGACCAGATGGCCGGCGAGCTCTCGGAGCGCCTGGCACCAGCAGGCGGGAGGGCGCTGGCACCTAGGGTTTTAAGGCCGCCAGGATCCCCTCCTGGTTTCTTTTTCAGGAGTGTGACAATTGTCTGGTTCCAGGATGGGGGGAACCCCTTGATTCCAGCACCCCCACATGCACCATCTCCAAAGCCTCCGCAGTGGGCTCCTCACCCTATGTAACACCCTCGGGGAGAGGGATCGTCCGGTGAACCCACATTAATCCCTGTAACAAGGGACTTGGTCTTATCGGCAGACAGAGCTCCAAACTTCGCCAGACTCGGCCCCTGTCCTCCCCATCACCTCCCCTGGCTTCTGGCTTAGGAGACTCTGTGGCAAGAACAGCATAATCCCACTTTCAGACTTCTATCTCGAAGAAACCCTCAACCTTGCTGCAAAACATTGTGAATCCTCCATCTCCTGAGATATGGGGTGGGGTCCCCCGGGCAAAAATGTCTTTGGGGGGGTCACCCCCTTTACATTTACCAGGTCTCAGGAGGTGGGGTGCCTGGGACCCTAAATGACCTGGGTTCTATATAAATATTACTTCAACAAAATTAGTCATCACAGACCTGTGATCAAGACCTGTTTAGGTTGAAACGTGTTGGTTGCCGGAAGCACTGATATACAGAATAAGAATTAAAGACTGAGGCAAGAACTTTGACTAATTTTGTTGAAGTAATTTATGGGAGTGTTGGTCGCTAACTCCTTCATCGGCACGGCAGTAGGAGTGCGCAATTTCACATGCGGCCAATCGGTGACTTTATATACATATATATAATAAAATGATGGCATTAGTTTTTATCTTGCCGCTGGATCATGCCAAGAACCACTGATTTATTTATTGTGGCCCAGGAAGGTCCCTCTGGCGGCCACGCCCAGCCCCCCTAGGGGCCAGGGTATCCCACCCCTCCCCACTTATATCATTTTTAAAAATGTTTTTTTTTTTTACTTCAGGGAGGAGACGAAGCCCCCTAGTCCTGTAATGTCTGACACCCACATTTTTCTCATGTTGCCGGCAGCCAATCAGAGCACTTGCTTCCTCAGGAGTCTGACCCCCGTGCGGGCGAGATGGCCCAAGTGAAAAAGCCTCGTCTATGGAAAAGCAATCCTAGCTATAACTACCGAGTGGCGACCGACATACGGTTATATGTAGATCTATCTATATGTGCATTTTTCTACTGAAGAAACAAACGGTTAAAGGGAAGCTATGATCCAGTTTTGGGACCTAAGAAGGCGTTGAAAAGACTAAAGGAACACGGAATTATGCCCGTTCTAGACAATAAACTCACTCTAACGTGCGCCCCGTCGTGCACCGTTACTCCAGAATAGAGCTGTGTACATGGTACATGGTGTGGTACTGAGGTGCCCTCGCGGGATACGGGGGTGCCAAATGTGCTGAGCCATCTGCAATGAAACAGTGTGTATATTTTTTAATTTGACATAAAGGAGGGTCCCTTCGGGCCCCCCCATGGGCCAGGGTGTGACCACCCGCTCCCTCCTGTGGCCTTTGTGGGTTTTTTTTTCCAACACACTTAAACTGAGTCCCGTAGTGGCCATCACAAGATATTCCACATCTTGTGGCCGGCCAATCAGGATCTGCAAATCCACTTTGAATGGGCGAATCAGAGCCTCTCTGTAAACGGTCCAATTACCGCTGAGGTATTACCAGCATTACCCTGAGTGTCTTTTTAAACTCTTAATTTTTTGAAAACCACTAAACCACAAAAAGTGTGCTTTCTGAGTAAAGCGGTAGGTTTTTGGAATGACAGTTCATGCAATGTCCAGAGAGACTGAGTTCCCGTCCATAGAGACTGTGCGCATATCTGGAGAGAGTGAGTTCATGCCTGAAGAGAATGATGTCTGATTAGTGGTCAGTGAAGCTTTCCCTCAAAGTAGATAGAGTGAAGGAAAGAACTGAGTGCAACATGGGTTTCTAAAACAAACTAACATTTTGGCGTCTTTGAAAAGAGATGCTTTGTTTTCTGGGCGCCAAAAGCACAGCCTAAAACTAAGGTTTAAAAAGAAAAAGGCTTTAAAAGTACAATTATTCGCTCATCTCACCATCGTAAATTTAGAAGAGGACACTGAGGGTTATACAGTGGGTGATAGTCAGTCCATGCGTTGTTAGGTCTCGTCTGCGACTGAGCATGTGCTCTCACGAGGTGTTGTATACAACGAGGGGCCTGCAGCCGCCCATTCCTTATTGTTCGTTGGCTTCACTGTCACTCTTATTTGCTGCCTTCTAATTGGCCGGTGTGTGCTGGCTTCACTTCCTCTTCTTTCGGCTGGAGCATGGACCAAGTGCTGATTGCGTCAGCTAGACTGATGTCCTTCCACTGATCGTGCTGTGATTGAGTGCTACATTTATTTTTTCTTCTCGGTTATTGTGGTGGAGCCTCTTGCAGTCTATAGGTCTGTTTCACGCACTCCAAAGAAGCCCTTTTCTCCTTTGAAATTGATGTTTTTTGTGACAATAGATTGTATCTGCTTCCAGGTGTATTTTCACTAAGACATGGACGTGGGTTCACTTAGGTTTTGTGTTATTTTTTCTTTTTCACGCTTGGGGAGATTAACTGATTTGCTCAGAATCACAGGGTTTTGTGCCAAGACCTAACAAGCATTTGCAAAGCCAATAGCCATTGCCTTTCAGATTATTGGCTCTGTCTTTGCTTTTTGTTCATGCTGTGCAGCATGGACGTTTCTTGGCAATGATTTGTAGCTGTGCTGCACGGCGGGGGAGTGCTGTGCAGCACGGCTAAAATAATAATTAAAAAGGGCTATGATGCACCCAGCGCTAATGAACTTAAAAAGAAGTACATTACCCTGGCTGCTTCACAGCGCTTTTTAAAAGTTTAGTTTTATTCACGCTGCAAAGCCTCCATTGCTGCTAGACCGCATGACTACAAAACATTGCCAAATCCAATAGCTCTCATAGGCGAGACCTACTGGCTTTGTCCGTCAACCCGAGAAATAAACCTGTGCCGCCCCTCTGCGTTCCCCAGACTGTCTGAGACCCATCCTGTGCCTCGTGTGAACACGGTTACAAGAAAGCAGAGAAATGCAGGGAGACTGCTGTGCGAGAAGTAATGTACAATAAAATGTCTAAGAGAGAAAATCTCTGGCAAAGGCGCCCTCTAGCGGCAGTATTTCACCAGCCGGACCCAGGCACCCTGCAGGCCAGTGGGTGGGGGGGGGAGCTGACCTCAGGGACCCTGGTGAGTGTTTGATGTGCCTCTGTAGAGAGGTCGCAGGTTTCCAGGATGGACTCTGAGTAGATTATTGTGCGGGCTTCCATTGGTGCAGCAGGTGCAGTGACACCGGGCCCACTGAACCCTGATTATTGCTGTATTTCATAGTTCAGACAGAGTCCAAGGGGCCCATGGCATACAAGCTACTCCTCTGGTCTCCCGGGGCCGGGTGTAGTGAACCCACGACTAGAAGAAGTCTACAAAGACCTCCCAGCTCTAGTTCCCTGTGAGTCATTCACCCGCAGCCTAGTGCCCTCTGCAGGGGTAGTGCCCACGGGCCTCGCAAGCTGCCACTGCTGCTCACTGTCCTCAGGTTTGTGTGCCACTCCCAGAGCGCAGGGGCAGCCACCAGAGCTCGCCAGCCCAAGAACTCAGCAGGGAACCGGCCAAAGCACCTGGGGGTGAGCACTGCTGGGCAGGCCAACGCACACCGCCCAGGTGCATTGTGGTAAACGCAGTGCATGATAACTCATACTGCAGGATTCACCATTGTTGGTGCAGCCAGTGCTGGGTATCTCTAGACATGTGTTTCAGGATTGTGATCCTTCAGTAGAGTACCCCTTCAGTTTGGGGGTGCTGTCGGAGCTGCTCGCAGTCTTCTCAGGGGCAGTGCCACTCCAAGGGCACAGGTGCGCCCCAGGGCACCTCAGTCCCAGCCACAAAAGGACAGCACCCCAAGGCCTTTGCAAGCACAAAGAAAGGCCTTTCCACCCCAATGCTGACGCCCCCCTCCAGCAACCAACCCAAGTGTCCGAAGTAGAACAGCCCATCACCCAGAGGGACAGTATCTGAAGAGGCAAGTGACACGCAACACACACCACCGCTGTGAGGTGGGAATGACATGCCAGCTTCCTGGGACATGCACACACCTTACACACACACGCATGCACACCCCCACCCACACATGCACTGTCACACACACTCTCTCACACACACAAGCATACATGCACACACTCCCACCCACACATGCGCTGTCACACACACACACACACAAGCATACATACACACACTTCGACCCACACATGCGCTCTCACACACTCGCTCACAAAAACACACAAAAGCATACATACACCCCCCCACACACACACGCAAGCACACCCCCACCCACACATGCACTGTCACATACACACGCACTGTCACCCACTTTTACACACACAAGCACATCCCCACACCCACATGCACTGTCACACACACACATTCTTACACACACACACTCACAAACATACATACACACCCCCCACCCACACATGCACACACTACCACCCACACACGCACTGTCACACAGTTGCACACAAAAACACACAAACGCATACATACACACACCCCCAACCACACATGCACTGTCTCACACACACACACACGCACATAAGCACACACACACATTCAGTCACACACTCACACAAGCAGGCATACAGACACTTTCACACACCCCACACATGCGCTTTCACTCGCACACCTCCACACATTCACTTTTACTCACACACACTCAGGCACCCTGTAGGAAAGTACCATCTTGCCTGGCATCTTACCCCCATATTTCACTGTATATATGTTGTTTTAGTCTATGTGTCACTGGGACCCTGCCAGCCAGGGCCCCAGTGCTCATAAGTGTGCCCTGTATGTGTTACCTGTGTGATGCCGAACCGTCTCACTGGGGCTCTGCTAATCAATCAGTCATATGAATCAATAAATCATAGGATTTATAAAGCGCACTACGTACCCATGAGGGCTTCAAGGCGCTTGGGGGGGGGGGGGGGGGAGCTGTTGTTACTGATCGAAGAGCCAGGTCTTGAGGAGTCTTCTGAAGGTGAGCAGGTCCTGGGTCTGTCGCAGGGAGGTCGGGAGGGTGTTCCAGGTTTTGGCTGCGAGGTATGAGAAGGATCTGCCGCCAGAGGTCTTTCTTCGGATGAGGGGGACGACGGCGAGGGCGAGGTTAGAGGAGCGGAGATGACTGGTGGGGGTGTAGAAGCTGAGTCTGTTGTTCAGGTAGGCTGGTCCGGTGTCGTGGAGCGCTTTGTGAGCGTGGGTAAGAAGCTTGAAAGTGATCCTTTTGTCCACGGGGAGCCAGTGAAGGTTTCTCAGGTGATGGGAGATGTGGCTGTGGCGGGATACGTTGAGGATCAGTCGGGCGGAGGCATTTTGGATGCGTTGGAGGCGTAGTAGGTCTTTTGCTGCGATGCCTGTGTAGAGTGCGTTGCCGTAGTCCAGCCTGCTGCTGACGAGGGCCTGTGTTACTGTCCTTCTTGTTTCTGTCGGGATCCACTTGTAGATTCTGCGGAGCATGCGGAGGAGGAGACTGCGTTGACCTGTTTAGGCAAGGTGAGGGAGGAGTCGAGGATGAAGTCCATGCGGCGAGCGTGGTCGGACGGTGTCGGTGGGGTCCCTAGTGCGGTGGGCCACCAGGAGTCGTCCCAGGCGGAGGGGGTGGGTCCGAGGATAAGGACTTCCGTCTTGTCCGAGCTCAGTTTCAGACGGCTGTTTCTCATCCATTCGGCGATGGATTTCATTCCCTCGTGGAGGTTGGTTTTGGCGGTGCGCGGGTCTTTGGTGAGTGAGAGGATGAGCTGGGTGTCGTCGGCGTAGGTGAGAATGTTGAGGTTGTGTTGTCAGGCCACCTGTGCGAGGGGGGCCATGTAGATGTTGAACAGCGTTGGGCTGAGGGATGAGCCTCACGGGACGCCGCAGATGATGTCGGTGGCTTCGGAGTGGAAGGGGGAGGCGGACTCTCTGGGTTCTGCCGGAGAGGAATGAGACGATCCAGTCGAGGGCTTTTCCTTGAATTCCGGTTTCGTGGAGGCGTGATTTCAGGGTGCGGTGGCAGACTGTGTCGAAAGCAGCAGATAGGTCCAGGAGGATGAGGGCTGATGTTTCGCCGTTGTCCATTTGGCGTCTGTGGCGGCGAGAAGGGCGGTTTCGGTGCTGTGGTTTCGTCTGAAGCCGGACTTGGAGGAGTCTAGGATGCCGTTGTCTTCGAGGTGGCTGGTTAGTTGTGTGTTGACGATTTTTTCAATCACCTCTGCTGGGAAAGGGAGCAGGGAGATGGGTCGGAAGTTCTTGAGGTCGTTGGAGTCTGCTTTGGGCTTCTTGAGGAGGGCGCGGATTTTGGCGTGTTTCCATTTTTCAGGGAATGTCGCTGTTTTGAAGGAGATGTTGATGACCTTCCGTAGTTGGGGGGCGATGGCGGAGTCGGCTTTATTGTATACGTGGTGGGGGCAGTGGTCTGATGGAGATTCTGAGTGGATGGAGTTCATGATCTTGCGTGTCTCTGTGTCGTTCACGTTGGTCTAGGAGGTCAGGAGGTTTGCACATGTGGAGTGTTCGGGGGTGGGGTCTGGCGTGGGGGTGGTGTCGAAGCTGTCGTGGATGTCGGTGATCTTCCTGTGGAAGAAGGTGGACAGTGCGTTGCAGAGTTCTTGGGATGGAGGGATGTCGTTGATGTTGGCGCTGGGGTTGGAGAGTTCTTTCACGATGCTGAAGAGCTCTTTGCTGTCGTGTGCGTTGTTGTCCAGGCGGTCTTTGAAGTGGGATCGTTTGGCTTGTCTGATGAGTTGGTGGTGCTTGCGGGTGGCGTCCTTGTGGGCTGTGAGGCTGTCAGGTGTGCGTTTGAGGAGCCATTCCTTTTTTAGCTTCCGGCAGTTGCGTTTGGAGTTTAGGAGCTCGTCGGTGAACCAGGTGGCTTTTCTTCTGGCTTGGTTGTCGGTGGGTGTTTTGAGTGGTGCGAGGGTGTTGGCGCAGTTGTTGATCCACAGGGTGAGGTTGTGGGTGGCGGTGTCTGGGTCGGTGGAGTCGGGGGGTGGGTTCTGGGCGAGGGCGTTGGTAAGCTGGTCTTCCGTAACTTTGCTCCAGCATCGGCGGGGTGGTTGTTGGGAGCGATGGTGCTCGGTATGTTTCTTGTAGGTGAAGTGGATGCAGTGGTGGTGGGTCCAGTGGAGTACGGTGGTATGGTTAAAGGTGATGTGGGTGCTTGAGGAGAAGATGGGATCAAGCGTGTGGCCGGCGATGTGGATTTGTGTGTTGACGAGTTGTCTGAGGCCGTGGTTGGTGAGGTTGTCGATCAGAGTAGTGGTGTTGGTGTCGTTGTTGTTTTCCAGGTGGAAATTTAGGTCCCTGAGGAGGATGTAATCCGTTAAGGTGAGTGCGTGGGTGCTGGTGAGGTCGGCAAGGGATTTGCTGAATGGTGCTTGTGGTCCGGGGGGGTCTGTAGATGAGCGTTCCTCTGAGAGTGGTGTTGGGGTCGGTGTGGATGCGGAAGTGTAGGTGTTCGGCAGTCTTGAGGGAGTCGTCAGTGTGGGTGTCGACCTTGAGGGAGGATTTGTGGGCGATGGCTATGCCTCCTCCGATTCCGTTGTTGCGGTCCCTACGGATGATCTTGTAGCCATCCGGGATGGCTATTGCGATGTCGGGCCCCGAGGAGTCGTTCCACCAGGTTTCGGTCAGGAAGGCTACGTCTGGGGCGGTGGAGTCGAGCAGGTCCCAGAGCTCGATGGCGTGCTTGCGTGCGGAGCGGGTGTTGAGGAGTATGCAGTGGAGGTGGTTAGTTTCGGATGGGACCACCCCCAGGCTCAGTGGTACTTTCCACAGATGAGTAGTCATCATCTGGGGCCAGCGCCATCGTGGACAGATGGGACCACCCCCAGGGTCAGTGGTACTTTCCACGGATGAGTAGTCATGATCTTGGACAGATGGGACCACCCCAGGCTCAGTGGTACTTTCCACAGATGAGTAGTCATGATCTTGGACAGATGGGACCACCCCCAGGCTCAGTGGTACTTTCCACGAATGAGTAGTCATGATCTTGGACAGATGGGACCACCCCCAGGCTCAGTGGTACTTTCCACGAATGAGTAGTCATGATCTTGGACAGATGGGACCACCCCAGGGTCAGTGGTACTTTCCACGGATGAGTAGTCATGATCTTGGACAGATGGGACCACCCCAGGGTCAGTGGTACTTTCCACGGATGAGTAGTCATGATCTTGGACAGATGGGACCACCGCCAGGCCCAGTGGTACTTTCCATGGATGAGTAGTCATCATCTGGGGCCAGCGCCATCTTGGACAGATGGGACCACCCCCAGGCTGAGTGGTACTTTCCAGGGAGGAGTGGCCAAGCACTGGACATCTTCCGGTGGATGGCCCTCCCTGGGCTCAGCGGTCCTTCCCGCAGAGTGGTCAGATGTCGCACCTCCTTCGCCTCCATCAGGGGGTCCTAAGAGCCGCCTCCCCCTGCATGCAGGGCAGCTTCAGTCGCACCGCTCCAGTAAGCGGAGCCAGGCCCCGCATCCGCCTAGATCCATCCTACTTAAACAATCTGACAGTCCTGTTTCTAAATTTGAAAGATATCTGGAGCGATCTAAATATTTAAAATTCATACGCTGCACCCACAGCTGATTTGTCTGCGCATATTAAACCAATTTATATTTATTTATGGATTAATACACATTCTGTCCCCTCGAGCAAAAATGCACTTCATTTTCAGACAAATTAATTTCCACAGAATAAACTAAACCTCGGCTGAGCAGAAGCCCCCCCTCTGCTCTGTGCGTCTAGAGGGCCTTGCTGCGCCCAGGAGCTCCGGGTGCGAAGCGCTTTAGCTTTCTCGGGTTCTCTCAGTGGTGGATTTTTCCCTCCCACGCAGCTTGTTTGGTGTTTTTAGTCCAAGAGCCTAAGAGGCAGCAGGAGATGTCTGGCTGGAAAGGACCAGGGCCAGATTCAGGAAGCCTCTGCGTCTCCCACAGTGCAAAGGCTTCAGTAATACTTAGGAGGCCTTTCCAGCCCTGACTTGTAAAGAAGTGTTTAGCTGAGTGGCTGCTTTGAAGGGCACATTTGATGCCCTCCTTGCACAATCCGGTTTGCACCAGTTTAGGAACCCCCGGTTCCCGCTGTGGCGTGAAACTGGACAAAGGACAGGAGAGCGACCACCCCCCTGTCCAACTCCTCCGCTAGGGAGGTGCCCAGAGCTCTGGCAGGTGGCCACCTGATTCTGCCATCTTGAAAATAGGATGTGCAGAGGCCCCGGGAGCATCTGATTGGTTATGCCAGGTAGAGGATGCCCCTGACACCCTCTGATAGGTGGGTCACTTCAGAGAGTGACTAACCCCCTTTTAGAGTTATTTAAGTGCATTTCTGCTGTCTCTCTTTCACGCAGCGCAGCGCTCCAACCCTGTTATCCTGTGTTGGCGCTAGGCAGCACACGGGGCACCAGTGCTCGGACACAGCAGGAATGGGCCAAGTCTCAGTTGGTGCAGCACATTTGTGCGGTCTCCCTCTCTCGCAGCGCTCCAACTTCATGTGCTGACCTGTGTTGTGTGAAATGTAAGTAAATAAGCCCCAAACATTTTCATAAGATCAGAACCAATTTGCCATTTCAGTGTAAAATGTGCTGTGGGTGACGGCCGGGGCTACACACCGCGCGCTTTAGTGACAGATTCGCGACAGCGCGCCCCAAACCTCGCCACTGGCACCTATCACTCCCTTACCACCCCGCTGTACTTGTTCTTTGTGTAACATGGATTTTTCACCACCCCTATGACGTTAGACTGATAGCAGCCCCCCCACTCTGAACATTGCACCAGTGGACAAGGAAAAGGGGGAGTGCCCGAGGAAAGAGAACAAGGGAAGGACGAAAATGGAAAATGCAGCACAGGAAAGACTATAAGAAAGAGAGAGAGCGCAGGCCCCCAGCCTGCTGAGCCACCAGCAGCAGTGTGTGAGCAGGGATAGGGCTTCTGAGGCGCAGGAGAGGGGCCGTCCCTCTCCCCTCCCATGGCTCTCAGTCTTGGTCCAGCTCTGTGCGTAAATATCACCCCCCATGGGGCGAGCAGGTCTGGTGCGAAATGGTAGATTCCTGCAGGTGCCATGTGCCCAAACACCCTCAGGTCTGTGCCATGTGCCCGGACACTCAGGTCTGCACCATCCCATGTGCCCGGACACTCAGGTCTGCACCATCCCATGTGCCCGGGCTCTCAGGTTTGTGCCATCCCATGTGCCCAAACACCCTCAGGTCTGTGCCATCCCTTGTGCCCAGACTGTCAGGTCTGTGCCATGTGCCCAAACACCCTCAAGTCTGTGCCATGCCATGTGCCCAAACACCCTCAGGTCTGCGCCATCCCATGTGCCCAAACACCCTCAGGTCTGTGCCATCCCTTGTGCCCAGACTGTCAGGTCTGTGCCATGTGCCCAAACACCCTCAAGTCTGTGCCATGCCATGTGCCCAAACACCCTCAGGTCTGTGCCATCCCATGTGCCCAAACACCCTCAGGTCTGTGTCATGCCATGTGCCCAAACACCCTCAGGTCTGCGCCATCCCATGTGCCCGGACTCTCAGGTCTGTGCCATCCCATGTGCCCAAACACCCTCGGGCTGTGCCATGCCATGTGCCCAAACACCGTCAGGTCTGTGCCATGCCATGTGCCCAAACACCCTCAGGTCTGCGCCATCCCATGTGCCCGGACTCTCAGGTCTGTGCCATCCCATGTGCCCAAACACCCTCGGGCTGTGCCATGCCATGTGCCCAAATGCCATGCCATGTGCTCAAACACCGTCAGGTCTGTGCCATGCCATGTGCCCAAACACCCTCAGGTCTGCGCCATCCCATGTGCCCAGACTCTCAGGTATGTGCCATGCGATGGGCCCGGACACTCAGGTCTGCGCCATCCCATGCGCCAGGACACTCTCAGGTCTGCGCCATGCAGTGTGCTAGGACACTCTCAGGTCTGCGCCATGCAGTGTGCTAGGACACTCTCAGGTCTGCGCCATACCATGTGCCTGGGCACTCGGGTCTGGTGTAAAATGCAGATTTCTGCAGGCACCATGTGCCCAAACACCCTCAGGTCTGTGCCATCCCTTGTGCCAAAACTGTCAGGTCTGTGCCATGTGCCCAAACACCCTCAAGTCTGTGCCATGCCATGTGCCCAAACACTCTCAGGTCTGCGCCATCCCATGTGCCCAAACACCCTCAGGTCTGTGTCATGCCATGTGCCCAAACACCCTCAGGTCTGCGCCATCCCATGTGCCCGGACTCTCAGGTCTGTGCCATCCCATGTGCCCAAACACCCTCGGGCTGTGCCATGCCATGTGCCCAAACACCGTCAGGTCTGTGCCATGCCATGTGCCCAAACACCCTCAGGTCTGCGCCATCCCATGTGCCCGGACTCTCAGGTCTGTGCCATCCCATGTGCCCAAACACCCTCGGGCTGTGCCATGCCATGTGCCCAAACACCGTGCCATGCCATGTGCTCAAACACCGTCAGGTCTGTGCCATGCCATGTGCCCAAACACCCTCAGGTCTGCGCCATCCCATGTGCCCAGACTCTCAGGTATGTGCCATGCGATGGGCCCGGACACTCAGGTCTGCGCCATCCCATGCGCCAGGACACTCTCAGGTCTGCGCCATGCAGTGTGCTAGGACACTCTCAGGTCTGCGCCATGCAGTGTGCTAGGACACTCTCAGGTCTGCGCCATACCATGTGCCTGGGCACTCGGGTCTGGTGTAAAATGCAGATTTCTGCAGGCACCATGTGCCCAAACACCCTCAGGTCTGTGCCATCCCTTGTGCCAAAACTGTCAGGTCTGTGCCATGTGCCCAAACACCCTCAAGTCTGTGCCATGCCATGTGCCCAAACACTCTCAGGTCTGCGCCATCCCATGTGCCCAAACACCCTCAGGTCTGTGTCATGCCATGTGCCCAAACTCCCTCAGGTCTGCGCCATCCCATGTGCCCGGACTCTCAGGTCTGTGCCATCCCATGTGCCCAAACACCCTCGGGCTGTGCCATGCCATGTGCCCAAACACCGTCAGGTCTGTGCCATGCCATGTGCCCAAACACCCTCAGGTCTGCGCCATCCCATGTGCCCGGACTCTCAGGTCTGTGCCATCCCATGTGCCCAAACACCCTCGGGCTGTGCCATGCCATGTGCCCAAACACCGTGCCATGCCATGTGCTCAAACACCGTCAGGTCTGTGCCATGCCATGTGCCCAAACACCCTCAGGTCTGCGCCATCCCATGTGCCCAGACTCTCAGGTATGTGCCATGCGATGGGCCCGGACACTCAGGTCTGCGCCATCCCATGCGCCAGGACACTCTCAGGTCTGCGCCATGCAGTGTGCTAGGACACTCTCAGGTCTGCGCCATACCATGTGCCTGGGCACTCTCGGGTCTGGTGTAAAATGCAGATTTCTGCAGGCACCATGTGCCCAAACACCCTCAGGTCTGTGCCATCCCTTGTGCCAAAACTGTCAGGTCTGTGCCATGTGCCCAAACACCCTCAAGTCTGTGCCATGCCATGTGCCCAAACACTCTCAGGTCTGCGCCATCCCATGTGCCCAAACACCCTCAGGTCTGTGTCATCCCTTGTGCCAAAACTGTCAGGTCTGTGCCATGTGCCCAAACACCCTCAAGTCTGTGCCATGCCATGTGCCCAAACACCCTCAGGTCTGCGCCGTGCCATGTGCCAGGACACTCTCAGGTCTGTGCCATGCCATTTGCCAGGCAACTCAGGTCTGCGCCATGCAGTGTGCCCGGAGACTTTTCGGTCTGCCCTATGCATGTGCCAGGACACTCTCAGGTGTGCTCCGTCCATGTGCGATGACACTCTGAGATCTGCGCCATGCATGTGCCGGACACTCTCAGGTCTGGTGTATCCCCTGTGCCAGGACACTTTTAGGTCTGCACCATGCCATGTGCCAGAACACTCTCACGTCTGGTGTACACCATGTGCCAGGATATTCTGCGGTCTGCAGCATGTATGTGCCAGGGCACTCTTGTTTGCACCGTGCATGTGCCGGGACACTCTCAGGTGTGGTGTAAACCCAGTGCCAGGACACTCTTAGGTCTCACCATGCCATGTACCAGGACACTCTCAGATCTGCACCATGCATGTGCCAGGACACACTCCGGTCTGGTGTACACCCTGTGCCAGGACACTCTCAGGTCTGGCCATCCTATGTGCCAGAACACTCTCCGGTCTGCCCATGCCATGTGCCAGGACAAACTCCGGTCTGCTCTATACCATGTGCCAGGACACTCTCCGGTCTGGCCATCCTATGTGGCAGGACACTCTCCGGTCTGCTCTATGCCACATGCCAGGGCACTCTCAGGTCTGCTATGTACCATGTGCCAGGACACTCTCCGGTCTGCTCTATGCCACATGCCAGGGCACTCTCAGGTCTGCTATGTACCCTGTGCCAGGACACTCTCCGGTCTGCTCTATGCCACGTGCCAGGACACTCTCCGGTCTGCTCTGTGCCATGTGCCAGGACACTCTCCGGTCTGCTGTGTGCCATGTGCCATGTGCCAGGACACTCTCAGGTCTGGCCATCCTATGTGGCAGGACACTCTCAGATCTGCACCATGCATGTGCCAGGACACACTCAGGTCTGGTGTACACCCTGTGCCAGGACACTCTCAGGTCTGGCCATCCTATGTGCCAGAACACTCTCCGGTCTGCCCATGCCATGTGCCAGGACACTCTCCGGTCTGCCCATGCCATGTGCCAGGACACTCTCAGGTCTGCTCTATACCATGTGCCAGGACACTCTCCGGTCTGGCCATCCTATGTGGCAGGACACTCTCCGGTCTGCTCTATGCCACATGCCAGGGCACTCTCAGGTCTGCTATGTACCATGTGCCAGGACACTCTCCGGTCTGCTCTATGCCATGTGCCAGGACACTCTCCGGTCTGCTCTGTGCCATGTGCCAGGACACTCTCCGGTCTGCTCTGTGCCATGTGGCAGGACACTCTCCGGTCTGGCCATCCTATGTGGCAGGACACTCTCCGGTCTGGCCATCCTATGTGGCAGGACACTCTCAGGTCTGGCCATCCTATGTGGCAGGACACTCTCCGGTCTGCTCTGTGCCATGTGCCAGGACACTCTCCGGTCTGGCCATCCTATGAGGCAGGACACTCTCCGGTCTGCTCTGTGCCATGTGCCAGGACACTCTCCGGTCTGGCCATCCTATGTGGCAGGACACTCTCCGGTCTGGCCATCCTATGTGGCAGGACACTCTCCGGTCTGCTCTATGCCACATGCCAGGGCACTCTCAGGTCTGCTATGTACCATGTGCCAGGACACTCTCCGGTCTGCTCTATGCCACGTGCCAGGACACTCTCCGGTCTGCTCTGTGCCATGTGCCAGGACACTCTCAGGTCTGGCCATCCTATGTGGCAGGACACTCTCCGGTCTGCTCTGTGCCATGTGCCAGGACACTCTCCGGTCTGGCCATCCTATGTGGCAGGACACTCTCCGGTCTGGCCATCCTATGTGGCAGGACACTCTCCGGTCTGCTCTGTGCCATGTGGCAGGACACTCTCCGGTCTGGCCATCCTATGTGGCAGGACACTCTCCGGTCTGGCCATCCTATGTGGCAGGACACTCTCCGGTCTGCTCTGTGCCATGTGCCAGGACACTCTCCGGTCTGGCCATCCTATGTGGCAGGACACTCTCCGGTCTGCTCTGTGCCACATGCCAGGGCACTCTCAGGTCTGCTCTATACCTTGTGCCAGGACACTCTCAGGTCTGCCTGTGCCATGTGCCAGGACAGGCCTGGCCGCCGGAGGGCAGCAGAAACCCGCACAGCGCCCAGGACAGGCTCCATTTATTTCATTTAACAGCCAGGCTGTAATTTTAGAAACGTTCCGGGGTTGAAGCGCTTTATTCTGATAAATGTCCCCCCGGCCTCGAGAACACAGATCTCTATTCAGAGTCCGAGCATCTCTCAGAGACGGAGAGGAGCGGATCGTGCCGGGGACGGGTCTCCATCTGACCTCACGGCTGTTTGTCTTCATAGCGCTGCGAGCAGGCGCTTTACCTACAGGACCCGGGGCTCGGGCCTGGACTGACCTCATTCCGCACCGGCCGGGGATCCGCCATGTGTTTGTATGTCTGCAAGCGAGGCGCCCTGTGCGAGAATCCCATGCGGCCGCAGTGCCCCTCACCCCCCATAGCGCCTCTCACATACATGGCATTTATTATAAAGCGCTGGTGACGGCCGGCTCTTCTAACCCACTCACCACCCCCTCTGTTCTTTACAGCAGCTGCATTAACCCTCTGCGCTGCCTGAGTCCGAACGCACTCCGTCTCTCACCCGCAGGAACATTAGTCACCGGAGCTACCTTAACATTTTGATTGGGCACTCTGCAGCCACACTTTGCTACACACTGCGCCCACCCGCAGGTCAGCGCCCTGTGCGGCTGCACCCGTCGCACAGCCCTAGACCTACATGTCCATGTGATGTGTGTGACTCTTGAGTGACAACTTATTGTAGGCGCTAGGGCAGTGAGGGTCTGGGGCGTATTTTTAGGCCTCTCTAGAGACAACTTCATCTCTTTCTAGGCTCATGTTCACATGCAAGAAATTAGCAATGGCAAAGCCAATAGGGCTTGCCCCTTGGACCTATTGTTCTTGCCAATGCAGCTTGCCCATGCTGCACAGCATCAGGAAAAAGTGAGTAGTTGTGCTTTATAAAAACGGATTTATTGATTGCAGGAGTGCTTGCGTCACCACTCGCTTCTGCGCCTACAGATTGTTGTGGGTGCCATGTTCCTTCTTTTTGTTTATCAATCCAAGATGGTGCACACCACTTGGCAAACAAATGTTTTTGCAGAAAGCAAAAAAGAAAAGGAAAAAAGGGGTGCGAGGTGGAAAGGAAACATTGATCGGGTGGGGGGAGCAGATGGGGAAGGAGGGAAGTAGCACACGAGGGAGAGAGCAACACAGTGTGGGGGCAGCAGTGAAGCATTCCGAGAGACAGCAACCAGCACATGAGGAAGAGAGGAACACAACTGAAGGAGTAAATGTGCACAATGGACAGAGCAAACAGCACACGAGGGAGAGAGCAACACATAGTGTGGAGGCAGCAGCGAAGCATTCACGGGAGACAGCAAACAGCACATGAGGAAGAGAGCAACACAACTGCAGGGGTAAATGTGCACAATGGACAGAGCAAACAGCACATGAGGGAGAGAGCAACACAGTGTGGGGGCAGGGGGGAAGCAAACACGAGAGACAGCAAACAGCACATGAGGAAGAGAGCAACACAACATCAGGGGAAAATGCGCACAATGAAGAGAGCAAACAGCACACAAGGGAGAGAGCAACACAGTGTGGGGGCAGGGGCGAAGCATACACAAGAGACAGCAAACAGGACGTGAGGAAGAGAGCAACACAACAGTAGGGGTAAATGTGCACAATGGACAGAGCAAACAGCACACGAGGGAGAGAGCAATACATAGTGTGAGGGCAGGGGCGAAGCATACATGAGAGACAGCAAACAGCACATAAGAAAGAGAGCAATACAACAGCAGGGGTAAATGTGCACAATGGAGAGAGCACACAGCACACGAGGGAGAGCGCAACACAGTGTGGCGACAGGGGACGAAGCATACATGAGAGACAGCAAACGGCACACGAAGAAGAGAGCCACACAGTGACGGGTAAAAGTGCACAATGGAGATAACAGCACAGCACACGAGGGAGAGTGCAACACCGCTGCAGGGGTAAAAGCGCACGATGGACAGAGCAACACAGCACACAAGGGTGAGCACAACACTGCGGCAGGGGTAAAAGCTCACAATGGAAATAGCAACAAAGCACATAGGGAGAGAGCAACACAGTGTGGGGGCAGGGGTGAAGCAAACACAAGAGACAGCAAACAGCACATGAGGAAGAGAGCAACACAGCAGGGGTAAATGTGCACAATGGAGAGAGCAAACAACACACAAGGGAGAGAGCAACACATAGTGTGGGGGCAGGGGCGAAGCATACACGAGAGACAGCAAACAGCACTTGAGGAAGAGAGCAACATAACAGTAGAGGTAAATGTGCACAATGGATAGAGCAAACAGGACACGAGGGAGAGAGCAACACATAGTGTGGGGGCAGGGGTGAAGCATACATGAGAGACAGCAAACAGCACATAAGAAAGAGAGCAATACAACAGCAGGGGTAAATGTGCACAATGGAGAGAGCAAACAGCACACGAGGGAGAGCGCAACACAGTGTGGCGGCAGGGACGAAGCATACATGAGAGATGGCGAACAGCACACGAAGAAGAGAGCAACACAGTGACGGGTAAAAGTGCACGATGGAGATAACAACACAGCACATGAGGGAGAGTGCAACACCGCTGCAGGGGTAAAAGCGCACAATGGAGAGAGCAACACAGCACACAAGGGAGAGTGCAACACCGCGGCAGGGGTTAAAGCTCACAATGGAAATAGCAACACAGCACATGAGGGAGAGCGCAACACTGCAGCAGGGGTAAAAGCGCATGATGGAGAGAGCAAACAGCACACGAAGAAGAGAGCAACACAGTGACAGGTAAAAGTGCACGATTGAGAGAACACAGCACACGAGGGAGAGTGCAACACCGCTTCAGGGATAAAAGCGCACGATGGAGAGAGCAACACAGCACATGAGGGAGAGCACAACACTGCAGCAGAGGTAAAAGTGCACAATGGAGAGAGCAAAACAGCACACGAGGGAGAGTGCAACACCACAGCAAGGGTAAAAGCTCACAATGGAAATAGCAACACAGCACATGTGGGAGAGCACAACACTGCAGCAGGGTTAAAAGCGCACAATGGAGAGCACAAAACAGCACATAAGAGAGAGTGTAACACTGTGGCAGGGGCAACAGCACACAATGGAGAGTGCAAACAGCACAAAAGGAAGAGAGCAGCACAGCAACGGGGTAAAGCATTCGATGGAGAGACCAACACAGCGTCAGGGTGTTTGGAGAAGCACATGAGCGAGAGAAAGTGAACAGCACAGGAAGGAGAGAAGAGCACAGACAGCAAGGGTGGTATTTGTCAGGAAGACAAGCACAAGATAAAGAGCTGGAAAACACATGCACTCTCTTGGAGCACTTAACCAAGAAGAAAAACGTAGTTCTCTAAAAGTGAGCAGTGGAAGGCTACAAGTCAGATTGTAAAGAGGCTAAGCTCCAGGGGAGGGAAAAAGAGGAAGCAAACTATCCAAAAAGGAGCAAGCAAATGAGAGAGACAATAAAGACAGCCAATGGGAGGCAGTGGGCAGGCTCTAAGCTGTCTGGTAGGCGAGGTCTGAAGTAAAGATTACTGTTGATTAACCTCTCAATAGGTGCTGACCACGTGATTGGCTACTAAGAGTGTGATGTGCCCTGGGTAGAGACCCGTCCACCAGTCTCATAATTAGTAAAAAAGAAACCGAGGGGCTTTGAGACAGGATCCTTGTCCTCAGCCCCCATGCATCAACCACAGCTGGAAGGACAAGAGGTGATCAGAGTAGTAACCACAGCTGTAATGACTGAGGTGATCAGAGTAGTAACCACAGACATAATGACAGAGGTGATCACAGTAGTAACCACAGCTGTAATGAAAGAGGTGATCAGACAAGTATCCACAGCTGTAATGACCGAGGTGATCAGACAAGTATCCACAGCTGTAATGACCGAGGTGATCAGAGAATTAATCACAGCTGTAATGAGTGAGGTGATCAGGGAAATAACCACAGCTGTAATGACAGACTTGATGAGAGAAGTAACCACAGCTGTAATGACACAGGTGATCAGAGAAGTACCTACAGCTGTAATGACACATGATCAGAGTAGTAACCACAGCTGTAATCACTTGGGTGATCAGGGAAGTAACCACAGCTGTAATGACCGAGGTGATCACAGTAGTAACCACAGCTGTAATGACCGAGGTGATCAGAGAATTAATCACAGCTGTAATGACTGAGGCGATGAGGGAAGTATCCACAGCTGTAATGACACATGAGATCAGAGAAGTAACCACAGCTGTAACAACACAGGTGATCAAAGTACCCACAGCTGTAATGACACATGATCAGAGTAGTAACCACAGCTGTAATGACATAGGTGATCAGAGAAGCTACCACAGCTGTAATGAAAGAGGTAATGGGTGATCAGAGAAGTAACAACAGCTGTAATGACAGGTGATCAGAGGAGTAACCACAGCTGTAATGATCGAGGTGATCAGAGTATTAACCACACCTGTAATGACATAGGTGATCAGAGAAGTAACAACAGCTGTAATGATAGAGGTGATCAGAGAAGTAATGACCGAGGTGATCAGAGAAGTAACCATAGCTGTAATGACACAGGTGATCGGAGAAGTAACCACAGCTGTAATGACAGAGATGAAGAGAGAAGCAACAACAGCTGTAATGACAGAGGGGATCAGAGAAGTAATGACCGAGGTGATCAGATAAGTAATTACAGCTGTTATGACCAAGGTGATTAGAGAAGTAACCACAGCTGTAATGACCGAAGTGATCAGAGAAGTAATCATAGCTGTAACAACAAAGGTGATCAGAGAAGTAACCACAGCTGTAATGACACATGGTCAGAGTAGTAACCACAGTTGTAATGACAGGTGATCAGAGGAGTAACTACAGCTGTAATGAACGAGGTGATCAGAGAAGTAATGACTGAGGTGATCAGAGAAGTAACCACAGCTGTAATGACAGAGGTGATCAGAGAAGTAACCACAGCTGTAATGACTGAGGTGATCAGAGAAGTAATGACTGAGGTGACCAGAGTAGTAACCACACGTGTAATGACATAGGTGATCAGTGAAGCAACAACAGCTGTAATGACTGAGGTGATCAGAGAAGTAATGACTGAGGTGATCAGAGAAGTAACATCAGCTGTAATGACTGAGGTGATCAGAGAAGTAATGACTGAGGTGATCAGAGAAGCAACAACAGCTGTAATGACTGAGGTGATCAGAGAAGTAACAACAGCTGTAATGACTGGGGTGATCAGAGAAGTAATGACTGAGGTGATCAGAGAAGTAACCACAGCTGTAATGACAGGTGATCACAGTAGTAACCACAGCTGTAATGATCGAGGTGATCTGAGTAGTAACCACACCTGTAATGACAGAGGTGATCAGAGAAGCAACCACAGCTGAAATGAAAGAGGTGATCAGAGAAGCAACAACAGCTGTAATGAAAGAGGTGATGGGTGACCAGAAAAGCAACAACAGCTGTAATGACAGAGGTGATCAAAGAAGCACCAACAGCTGTAATGACCGTGGTGATTAGAGAAGTAACCACAGCTGTAATGACACAGGTCATCAGAGAAGTAATGACCAAGGTAATCAGAGAATTAACCACAGCTGTAATGACAGGCATGATCAGAGGAGTAAGCACAGCTGTAATTACAGAGATGATCAGAGGAGTAATCACAGCTGTAATGACAGGCATGATCAGAGAAGTAACCACAGCTGTAATGACAGAGATGATCAGAGGAGTAAGCACAGCTGTAATGACAGGCATGATCAGAGAAGTAACCACAGCTGTAATGACAGGTGATCAGAGGAGTAACTACAGCTGTAATGAACGAGGTGATCAGAGAAGTAATGACTGAGGTGATCAGAGAAGTAACCACAGCTGTAATGACAGAGGTGATCAGAGAAGTAACCACAGCTGTAATGACAGGTGATCACAGTAGTAACCACAGCTGTAATGTTAGAGGTGATCAGAGTAGTAACCACACCTGTAATGACAGAGGTGATCAGAGAAGCAACCACAGCTGAAATGAAAGAGGTGATCAGAGAAGCAACAACAGCTGTAATGAAAGAGGTGATGGGTGACCAGAAAAGCAACAACAGCTGTAATGACAGAGGTGATCAAAGAAGTACCAACAGCTGTAATGACCGTGGTGATTAGAGAAGTAACCACAGCTGTAATGACACAGGTAATCAGAGAAGTAATGACAAAGGTAATCAGAGAATTAACCACAGCTGTAATGACAGGCATGATCAGAGGAGTAAGCACAGCTGTAATGACAGAGATGATCAGAGGAGTAATTACAGCTGTAATGACAGGCCTGATCAGAGAAGTAACCACAGCTGTAATGACAGAGATGATCAGAGGAGTAAGCACAGCTGTAATGACAGGCATGATCAGAGAAGTAACCACAGCTGTAATGACAGGTGATCAGAGGAGTAACTACAGCTGTAATGAACGAGGTGATCAGAGAAGTAATGACTGAGGTGATCAGAGAAGTAACCACAGCTGTAATGATAGAGGTGATCAGAGAAGTAACCACAGCTGTAATGACTGAGGTGATCAGAGAAGTAATGACTGAGGTGATCTGAGAAGTAACAACAGCTGTAATGACTGAGGTGATCAGAGAAGTAATGACTGAGGTGATCAGAGAAGCAACAACAGCTGTAATGACTAAGGTGATCAGAGAAGTAATGACTGAGGTGATCAGAGAAGTAACCACAGCTGTAATGACAGAGGTGATCAGAGAAGTAACCACAGCTGTAATGACAGGTGATCACAGTAGTAACCACAGCTGTAATGATCGAGGTGATCAGAGTAGTAACCACACCTGTAATGACAGAGGTGATCAGAGAAGCAACCACAGCTGAAATGAAAGAGGTGATCAGAGAAGCAACAACAGCTGTAATGAAAGAGGTGATGGGTGACCAGAAAAGCAACAACAGCTGTAATGACAGAGGTGATCAAAGAAGCACCAACAGCTGTAATGACCGTGGTGATTAGAGAAGTAACCACAGCTGTAATGACACAGGTCATCAGAGAAGTAATAACCAAGGTAATCAGAGAATTAACCACAGCTGTAATGACAGGCATGATCAGAGGAGTAAGCACAGCTGTAATGACAGAGATGATCAGAGGAGTAATCACAGCTGTAATGACAGGCATGACCAGAGAAGTAACCACAGCTGTAATGACAGAGATGATCAGAGGAGTAAGCACAGCTGTAATGACAGGCATGATCAGAGAAGTAACCACAGCTGTAATGACAGAGATGATCAGAGGAGTAAGCACAGCTGTAATGACAGGCATGATCAGAGATGTAACTACAGCTGTAATGACAGAGATGATCAGCGGAGTAAGCACAGCTGTATCGACTTAGGTGATCCGAGTAGTGGCCACACCTGTAACAACAGAGGTGATTAACCACAGCTGTAATGACAGAGGTCATCAGAGAAGTAGCCACAGCTGTGATCACATATACTCCCACGGAACAATGGCTGGAACTAAAGCAAACACCACAACTTCAACCACAGCAGAGATAACAGCAGCAATAGATGTTACCACAGCAGGAACCACAGCAGAGATAACAGCAGCAATAGATGCTACCACAGCAGGGACCATAGCAGAGATAACAGCAACAACAATAGATACTAAAACAGCTGGAACCACAGCAGAGGTAACAGCAGCAACGATAGATGGTACAAAAGCAGGCACCACGGCAGAGATAACAGCAACAATTGATGATACCACAGCACGGACCACAGAAGAGCTAGCAGCAAGAATAGATGCTACAACAGCAGGAACCACAGCAGAGATAGCAGCAATGCCTGATGCTACAACTGCAGAAACTACAGCAGAGATAACAGCAGCATCAATAGATGGTAACGCAGCTGGAACCACCGCAGAGATAGGAGCAAGAATAGATGCTACAACAGCAGGAACCACAGCAGAGATAGCAGCAATGCCTGATGCTAGCACTACAGGAACCACAGCAGAGATAACAGCAGCAACAATATATGGTACCGCAGCTGGAACCACAGGAGAGATAGTAGCAATAATAGATGCTACCCCTGCAGGAACCACAGCAGAGATAACAGCAGCAATGATAGATGTTACCACAGGAGGAAACACAGAAGAGATAACAGCAGCAATGATTTATGCTAGCACCGCAGGAACCACAGCAGAGATAGCAACAGCAACAATAGATATTACCACACCAGGAACCACAGCACAGATAGCAGCAGCAATGATGGATGCTACAACAGCAGGAACCGCAAGAGAGATAACAACAGCAACAATAGAGGCTACCACAGCAGGAACCACAGCAGAGATACCAGCAGCAATAGATGCCACCACAGCAAAGATAACATGAACAATAGATGCTACCACAGCAGGCACCACAGCATATACAACAGCTGCAACAATAGATGGTATAACAACAGAGATGACAGCAGCAACAGTAGCAGCTGGGAGCACAGCAGAGAAAACAACATGAACAATAGGTGCTACCACAGCAGGAACCACAGCAGATATAGCAGCAGCAACGATAGGTGTTACAACAGCAGGAAGCACAGCAGAGATAGAAGCAGCAATAGATGCTCCCACAGCAGGAACAACAGCAGAGATAGAAGCAACAAAAGATGGTCCCACAGCAGGAACCACAGCAGAGATAAGAGAAGCAGCAATAGAGGCTACCACAGTAGGAACCACAGCAGAGATAACAACAGCAACAATAGAGGCTACCACAGCAGGAACCACAGCAGAGATACCAGCAGCAATAGAGGCTACCACAGCAGGAACCACAGCAGAGATACCAGCAGCAATAGATGCCACCACAATAAAGATAACATGAACAATAGATGCTACCACAGCAGGCACCACAGCATATACAACAGCTGCAACAATAGATGGTATAACAACAGAGATGACAGCAGCAACAGTAGCAGCTGGGAGCACAGCAGAGAAAACAACATGAACAATAGGTGCTACCACAGCAGGAACCACAGCAGATATAGCAGCAGCAACGATAGGTGTTACAACAGCAGGAAGCACAGCAGAGATAGAAGCAGCAATAGATGCTCCCACAGCAGGAACCACAGCAGAGATAGAAGCAACAAAAGATGGTCCCACAGCAGGAACCACAGCAGAGATAGCAGCAGCAACGATAGGTGTTACAACAGCAGGAAGCACAGCAGAGATAGAAGCAGCAATAGATGCTCCCACAGCAGGAACCACAGCAGAGATAGAAGCAACAATAGATGGTCCCACAGCAGGAACCACAGCGGAGATAAGAGAAGCAGCAATAGAGGCTACCACAGCAGGAACCACAGCAGAGATACCAGCAGCAACAATAGAGGCTACCACAGCAGGAACCACAGCAGAGATACCAGCAGCAACAATAGAGGCTACCACAGCAGGAACCACAGCAGAGATAGCAGCAGCAACGATAGGTGTTACAACAGCAGGAAGCACAGCAGAGATAGAAGCAGCAATAGATGCTCCCACAGCAGGAACCACAGCAGAGATAGAAGCAACAATAGATGGTCCCACAGCAGGAACCACAACAGAGATAAGAGAAGCAGCAATAGAGGCTACCACAGCAGGAACCACAGCAGAGATAACAACAGCAGCAATAGAGGCTACCACAGCAGGAACCACAGCAGAGATACCAGCAGCAACAATAGAGGCTACCACAGCAGGAACCACAGCAGAGATACCAGCAGCAATAGATGCCACCACAATAAAGATAACATGAACAATAGATGCTACCACAGCAGGCACCACAGCATATACAACAGCTGCAACAATAGATGGTATAACAACAGAGATGACAGCAGCAACAGTAGCAGCTGGGAGCACAGCAGAGAAAACAACATGAACAATAGGTGTTACCACAGCAGGAACCACAGCAGATATAGCAGCAGCAATAGATGCTACCACAGCAGGGACCATAGCAGAGATAACAGCAACAACAATAGATACTAAAACAGCTGGAACCACAGCAGAGGTAACAGCAGCAACAATAGGTGTTACAACAGCAGGAAGCACAGCAGAGATAGAAGCAGCAATAGATGCTCACACAGCAGGAACCACAGCAGAGATAAGAGAAGCAGCAATATAGGCTACCACAGTAGGAACCACAGCAGAGATAACAACAGCAACAATAGAGGCTACCACAGCAGGAACCACAGCAGAGATACCAGCAGCAATAGATGCCACCACAGCAAAGATAACATGAACAATAGATGCTACCACAGCAGGCACCACAGCATATACAACAGCTGCAACAATAGATGGTATAACAACAGAGATGACAGCAGCAACAGTAGCAGCTGGGAGCACAGCAGAGAAAACAACATGAACAATAGGTGCTACCACAGCAGGAACCACAGCAGATATAGCAGCAGCAACGATAGGTGTTACAACAGCAGGAAGCACAGCAGAGATAGAAGCAGCAATAGATGCTCCCACAGCAGGAACCACAGCAGAGATAGAAGCAGCAACGATAGGTGTTACAACAGCAGGAAGCACAGCAGAGATAGAAGCAGCAATAGATGCTCACACAGCAGGAACCAAAGCAGAGATAAGAGAAGCAGCAATAGAGGCTACCACAGTAGGAACCACAGCAGAGATAACAACAGCAACAATAGAGGCTACCACAGCAGGAACCACAGCAGAGATAACAACAGCAACAATAGAGGCTACCACAGCAGGAACCACAGCAGAGATACCAGCAGCAATAGATGCCACCACAGCAAAGATAACATGAACAATAGATGCTACCACAGCAGGCACCACAGCATATACAACAGCTGCAACAATAGATGGTATAACAACAGAGATGACAGCAGCAACAGTAGCAGCTGGGAGCACAGCAGAGAAAACAACATGAACAATAGGTGCTACCACAGCAGGAACCACAGCAGAGATAGCAGCAGCAACGATAGGTGTTACAACAGCAGGAAGCACAGCAGAGATAGAAGCAGCAATAGATGCTCACACAGCAGGAACCACAGCAGAGATAAGAGAAGCAGCAATAGAGGCTACCACAGTAGGAACCACAGCAGAGATAACAACAGCAACAATAGAGGCTACCACAGCAGGAACCACAGCAGAGATACCAGCAGCAACGATAGGTGTTACAACAGCAGGAAGCACAGCAGAGATAGAAGCAGCAATAGATGCTCCCACAGCAGGAACCACAGCAGAGATAGAAGCAACAATAGATGGTCCCACAGCAGGAACCACAGCAGAGATAAGAGAAGCAGCAATAGAGGCTACCACACCAGAGAAAACACCATGAACAATAGATGCTACAACAGCAGCAAACACAGGAGAGATAAAAGGAGCAACAATAGATGCTATTGCGGCAGGAACCACAGCAGATATAGCAGCAATGGTAGATGCTACCACAGCAGGAACCACAACAGAGATAGAGAAGCAGCAATAGAGGCTACCACAGTAGGAACCACAGCAGAGATAACAACAGCAACAATAGAGGCTACCACAGCAGGAACCACAGCAGAGATACCAGCAGCAATAGATGCTACCACAGCAAAGATAACATGAACAATAGATGCTACCACAGCAGGCACCACAGCATATACAACAGCTGCAACAATAGATGGTATAACAACAGAGATGACAGCAGCAACAGTAGCAGCTGGGAGCACAGCAGAGAAAACAACATGAACAATAGGTGCTACCACAGCAGGAACCACAGCAGATATAGCAGCAGCAACGATAGGTGTTACAACAGCAGGAAGCACAGCAGAGATAGAAGCAGCAATAGATGCTCCCACAGCAGGAACCACAGCAGAGATAGAAGCAACAATAGATGGTCCCACAGCAGGAACCACAGCAGAGATAAGAGAAGCAGCAATAGAGGCTACCACACCAGAGAAAACACCATGAACAATAGATGCTACAACAGCAGCAAACACAGGAGAGATAAAAGGAGCAACAATAGATGCTATTGCGGCAGGAACCACAGCAGATATAGCAGCAATGGTAGATGCTACCACAGCAGGAACCACAACAGAGATAAGAGCAGCAATATATGCTACCACAGCAGGAACCACAACAGAGATAGCAGCAATAGATGCTACCACAGCAGGGACAACAGCAGAGATAACAGCAGCAACAATATATGCTACCACAGCAGGAACCACAGCAGAGATAAGAGCAGCAGCAATAGATGCTCCCACCGCAGGAACCACAGCAGAGATAAGAGCAGCAGCAATAGATGCTACCACACCAGAGATAACACCATGAACAATAGATGCTACAACAGCAACAACCACAGGAGAGATAACAGGAGCAACAATAGATGCTATCGCAGCAGGAACCACAGCAGATATAGCATCAATGATAGATGCCACCACAGCAGGAACCACAGCAGATATAGCAGCAATGATAGATGCTACCACACCAGGAACCACAGCAGAGATAAGAGCAGCAGCAATAGATGCTACCACAGCAGGAACCACAGCAGAGATAACAGCAATAATAGATGCTACAACAGCAGGAAGCACAGCAGAGATAACAGCAATAATAGATGCTATAACAGCAGGAAGCACAGCGGAGATAACAGGAGCAACAATAGATTGTATAAAAGCAGGAACCACAGCAGAGATAACAGCAACAATAGATGCTACTACTGCAGGAACCACAGCAGAGATAACGGCAACAATACTTGATGCTACCACTGAAGGAACCACAGAAGAAATAACAGCAGCAAGAATAGATGCTACCACAGCAGGAACCACAGCAGAAACAACAGCAGGAACAATAGATGGTACCACAGCAGGAAACTACAGCAGAGATGAGAGCAGCAACAATAGATGCTACCGCAGCAGGAACCACAGCATAGATAACAGCAGCAATAGATGCTACCACAGCAGAGACAACAGCAGCAACAATAGAAGCTACCACAGCAGGAACCACAGACACTGGTAATTACTGCAGCTTGCATTCCACTCCATCATATTTTTGCTCAGTGTGGCCCTGCAGATGGGGGGCAGGAGCTCAGGGGGCCCTCTCAGCACACTTCACTGTGCACGGCCCCCCTGACTAGTTATATGGGGATGGGCCCCTCCAGGTACTTTGCAGGGCCCACTCAGGTTTCCCTACTCCGACGCCCTCTGCAGGTCTGCCACCCGGCAGTGTGGTCCAGAGCATCCCTTCTGGGGTGGGCTGGAGCTGACCTGCATCTGCGTGGACCTGAGCGCTGAAGGGGCCTTGGCCTGTGGCCTAGCGTGTTTACTGTGGGGCTCCTGCATCCATCCATCAGGCTTTGTGCTGCCTGGGACACTTATCCTCCATTCTGGCGTTCACTTTCAAGCTGTGAGTGTGGCTGACAGGGCATCTGCATCAACCACTGAGGTGCTCACAGGGTCCTCAGGGGTGCAGGGCTCAGGGACCTGTGCAAACACCACCCACATAACAATAGAAAACCTGTGTTGTGCTGCCTCCCTGAATAATCAGGCCTCATGGTTTTGACTTCTTATTTTTTTGTATTTGCCATTCCATGTTCTATAGATCTGCACCGTTAAAATAAATGTGTAAAGTGTTCACTACTAAAATTACAGCTGCTGTGGCCTCTGCGCTGCTGACCGCTCTTAATGCTGCTGTGGTCTCTGCACTGCTGACAGCTGTTAATGCTGCCCAGGAGGGCAGAAACCTGTCTGAGGGGTTGGCAGCAGCAGCAGCTGCAGTGGAGACCCCAGAAAGGCAGTTTGGCAGTACTCGGGTCTGTGCTAGAGACTCGGGGGAACATGGAATTGTCCCCCCAATGCCAGAATGGTATTGGGGTGACAATTCCATGATCTTAGATATGTTACATGGCCATGTTCGGAGTTACCATTGTGACGCTGTACATAGGTAGTGACCTATGTATAGTGAATGCGTGTAATGGTGTCCCCGCACTCACAAAGTCTGGGGAATTTGCCCTGAACGATGTGGGGGCACCCTGGCTAGTGCCAGGGTGCCCACACACTAAGTAACTTAGCACCCAACCTTTACCAGGTAAAGGTTAGACATATAGGTGACTTATAAGTTACTTAAGTGCAGTGGTAAATGGCTGTGAAATAACGTGGACGTTATTTCACTCAGGCTGCAGTGGCAGGCCTATGTAAGAATTGCCAGAGCTCCCTATGGGTGGCAAAAGAAATGCTGCAGCCCATAGGGATCTCCTGGAACCCCAATACCCTGGGTACCTCAGTACCATATACTAGGGAATTATAAGGGTGTTCCAGTATGCCAATGTGAATTGGTGAAATTGGTCACTAGCCTGTTAGTGACAATTTGGAAAGAAATGAGAGAGCATAACCACTGATGTTCTGGTTAGCAGAGCCTCAGTGAGACAGTTAGTCATCACACAGGGAACACATACAGGGCACATACTTATGAGCACTGGGGCCCTGGCTGGCAGGGTCCCAGTGACACATACAACTAAAGAACATATATACAGTGAAATATGGGTGTAACATGCCAGGCAAGATGGTACTTTCCTACAGTCCCTGCTAAGGTTACAGCTATTAGTGCTGCTGTGGTCTCTGCGGTGCTGACAGCTGTTAATGCTGCTGTGGTCCCTGCTGAGGTTACAGCTGTTAGTGCTGCTGTGGCCTCTGCTGAGGTTACAGCAGTTAGTGCTGCTGTGGTCCCTGCTGAGGTTACAGCTGTTAGTGCTGCTGAGGTTACAGCTGTTAGTGCTGCTGTGGTTGCTGCTGAGGTTATAAGTGGTGTGATGACAGCAATGGTCACTGCTCTGGTTCTTACTGTTGTGGCAGCTGTTGTCACAGTTTTTGTTGCTGTCCTTGCTGTGGTAACCACCGCTGTGGTTCTGACACACAGCTTTTATTGCTGTGTCTACTGTGGTGACAGCTGTGGTCCCTGCTGTGGTTCCTCATGCTTGCAGCTGTTATGACATGTGAAGGACTGGACACTGATAAGGACTAATGAGCCTCCTCCTCCACGGGTCCAGGAAACGACCAGATGGCCCAGGAGCCAAATAACACTAGAGGGGTCCAGCGCCCCCCGCAGAGAGGCCCCCAAGGGAAGAAGCTGAGGGTGAAAAGCCTCCTTGGCCTCTTGGAGTTCTTGACGAAACATCAAGCAGCAAATACAACCCTAGTCAGGGAGGCATAAGGGATCCCCAAATTAACCTGTGCTTGGCACAGAGCAGTCAGGCTTAACTTAGAGGCAACGTGTAAAGTGTTTGTGCAACACTCCAACCAGTACCACAGTGAGAACACCACACAAAAGGAGCCCGACGCAGAGTTAGAGACATAGAGAAGGTTTCATTAAATAAAACAGGACCAAAATGACAAAAATACAGATATTAGAACTGGAGATATTACATATTAAAGTTTTAAATAAAATAAGTAAGCATAGCCCTAAGAAGTACAACGTCCTATGGGGTTGTCTGGGTGTGCTGGACCGGGCCAAAGTCACAAGTTGAGACCGACCATGATGGAGCGCGGGCCGGCTATCTGGACCCAGTTAGGCTGCTGACTGAAGTACCTGAAATCCTGGTTGTGGAGCGTTGTGTGAATCCACATTGAAGATGTGCTGTGAAGTCGGAGGGATGTGTCGGTTTCGAGATGCAGCAAGGCTGCTGTGTGAAGTCCTGCTGACCCGTCGAGGTTCCCATTGACAGGACTTGCAATGCAAACTCTGGCGTCAGGGATGCAACGCACAGTCAGGGCGATGCATCGGTTCTGAAGAGCTGTGAGGATGCAATGTGGAGTCCGTGGCGTCTTTGAGACTGTTGTTGACAAGAGATGGGAGGACTGGGTATGTGGATGCACTGCGCTGCTGGTGCAGTGCGTTGGTTCCGAGGACTGCAGTGGGCAGTGCGGGTCTTTGTGACTGGTCCAATCCACTCAACAGAGCGATGCGTTGGTTCTGCTTGGGGATGCTCCACTCAGCCGAGGAGATGCATGGGTTCTGTTTGGCGATGTGTCACTCAGCAGAGAAGATACATTGGTTCCACGGGCAAGCACCTTAGGTCCATTTCCAAAGGTGCAAACCTCGGGTGGCACCAATTGGAAGGGTGGACTCGCAGATGGTAGAGTTCAGGTGCAGATGCAAGGTTGCTGGGAGCCTGTTATGTCCGTGAGGCTTCAGATCAGGAGGTCAGTCAGCTAGCTCTTGAAGTCACTCTGGGTTATTGGTTCAAGAGATGCAGATCCAGCCCTTCTGACCCAGGCAAGAGGGCAGCAGGCAGCAGGTCAGCATGGCAAAGCAGGAGTCCAGCAGGGTGGCAGTCCTTGTAGCAGCACTGCGTTCCTCCTTCCTGGCAGAGTACTCACTGGTCCGGAAGTGGACTGGAGTCGAGATGTCTGAGGTCCAGCATTTATACATTGGTGCCCTTGTTCTGGAAGGTGGGGGAAGCATCTAGACAGTGGCTTTCATGTGCAAGGAATCCCCTTCCTCCCCTGCCCTGGCTCCAAGCTGGCTGGAGTGACAATACAGGGTTGTTAAACCCTTTGTGTGTGGCCAGGACACAGCCTATTCAGGTGTACGTGAGGCTCTGTCCAGCTCCTGCCTCCCATCCTGCCACAGCCTATTCAGGTGTAAGTGAGGGTCTGTCCAGCTACTGCCTCCCATCCTGCCCAGGATGGCCCATCAAGTCACACCTGATCTCCCATTGTGTGTGTGGCCAGGCCACAGCCTATTCAGGAGTAAGTGAGGCTCTGTCCAGCTCCTGCCTTCCATCCTGCCAAGGATGGCCCATCAGGTCACACCTAAGCTCCTTTGTGTGTGTGGCTGCCTATTGGCCAGAGACAGGGTGCAGGCACCAATGGTTTAGGTAAGAAAATGCCAACTTTCAGAAAGTAGCATTTTGAGGATGTAGGAAAGTGGAGTATTATGTGGTGTGGGGAGTCGGTCCTCACCATCTAATCATCTGACATTACCCCGGGGATGGTCCTTGGAGTCGGTCGTGTGGCAAAGAGCAGTCAGGCTTTACTTTAGTATTTCACAGCACAAACATGGGCGATAAGTAATTGCACAACTCAAAATAATTTATAAAAATAGAGCTTATTTTTATATGAATTTAGACACCAATATGAGCAGTATTGGTTGAGGAGAACCGCAAATATCAATTTCAGAAGCAATAGAAAACCACGGCACAAAAGGCATTTAACAATGGATTGAATGGGAAATGTCACATGTAGCACAAATGCACTTAACAAACAAGTTGCATGCACCCCTTGGGGGCTTAAGTAACTGCAGTCCCTGGGACCAGATCACAACAGTCAGAGCACTTTTACCCGGCCCGTGGAGTCCGGTGCAGAGGGGTTCTGGCTGTCCATGGTGTGAACGGGACTTGCGTTGAAGTCAAAGGCAGGAAGCCACTGGTGAGAAACGAACACGTGAAGGTCAAGATGCGGGGAACTCTTACAGGATTAAGGTAGTGCGGTCCTGGGATCAGGCCACACCAGTCAGTTCACGCTGAGCAGATCCGTGGGATCTGGGTGCAGATATGTCTTCTCTGTCCGTGGTGCTGAACGAGACTTGCACCAAAGCAGTTTTGCCACTGGCACGACGTTGCTGACAAAGGGATGCAAAATCTCAGCTTGGGTGGGGTTGGTGATGTCGGATGCAGATTCCACATTGTGCCCTGCACCTGCAGCATCGAGTAAAGTTATTAGCCACTGGGCTGGCGGCCAACAAGCCTGGGCAGCGGAAGGGGTGCTGGAATCATTTGGGAAGTAGCAGGGGTCCAAGGGAGTGAGTTAGCAGCCTGGAATTTTGAGGCAGGCTAGACTACAACTCCCAGAAGACACTGGACCATCTAATTTTTAAAGATCCCACAGTGAACCTGATGGTCGATGCAACTTCAGATTCAGGGGTCATTTTTACCTGCAGTTTGCAGGAGACTAGTGCCACTAATCCAAGGGAGACTGATGGTGCTTCTGGTTTGCACAGGTGTCCCTCTGGTTAGGAGTGACGAGTTCCAGCCACGGATGAATGTTGATTACGCAGTTTGTTACCTCAGGGACAGAGTTTCCCTCTTTTGCTTTTTAGCACAGTCTGGTTGTCGGTGATGCAGAACTTCTTCTGATCCTTCTTTGGAATAAGTCAATCACATTTGAGGTTCTGGTGTCAGGGTATCACTTAAATCCTGGATTTAGGTGAGTCAGGGATGTGGAGACTAGTGGCCAATGGGCAGCTAGCTCCTACAGCTAATCCGCCGCTGAGGTGACCACGTCCGGTGGGACAGGTCACCTTTAGCTAACTAGAACCCTCTATTCTATCCCTCTTCAGATGGCCAAAACTAATATTTAGTGCACAGACCGGGCTGCTCACCCTAGAGGTGTGGTCAGCCTGCTGCGGGTGCGCACATTCCTGCAAACCTAATTTCCTTGCTGTCCAGGAGGACAAGTGCCTGGGGATGGAGGGAGGGATACTTCCTCACTGGAGGACAGTCCTGATGTCTATCAGGGGTGGTGCAGCCTTTGGAGGTCACCGCCCTGATGACCCTATTCACTAGCCCAGCAGAGGGGTGGGAGGTGTGACCTCCTGCTCACCTCAACCTTTGTTCTGACCTCTGTGAGCACCCAGGCTGCCTGGCAGGAGGCCAAACCTCTGTCTTGGTGGCAGCAAGTGCGGGGACAAAGCATGGGCTGCTTGGCCAGAGCAAAGGAGGGTGGCAAACAGGTGGAAATGCCTAGAGTGCCTCCCGGGTACATGCCAGCCATCCCTTGACACAAAAATCATATAGGGGAGAGAAGGCAAGTTGTTTGCCACCAAACTCAACATATCGACGTGGTACCATAATGGAGCTAGCAGCCCTGATCAACTGGGATGCAAGTCCTACGTTATCCTATGGACCGGCCTGCACTTATAGCGTTCCTTAAAGGAAAGGACGCTATAGGGACATAGAAGCTTGTGCTTATATGTCAGCACCTTAAATGTACTGCACCCAGCCTCCTGGGCTGCAGAAGCCTTCTTTAGGGGTGTCTGATATACATTTATACATTTAAGGCAGTGCATAGGGCTTGGTGAGGGCACAGTTGAACTCAAGCAGTTTGCCTCGCTCTGCCAGTCTGCAATTGCACGCCTGCCATCAGCAATTTGTGTGGGTCACACAGAGTGGCACAAACTCATGCTGCAGCCCTGGGGACCTCTTTATCACCTATGCCCTGGGTACCATTTACTAGGGGCTTACGAAGGGGGTAAGGCTTTTGACAATCAAGTAATGACCATATCAACAATAATTTAGGGAAAGAACACATACACTGGGGCCTGATTAGAAGGTCTCAGTGCGCTATCAGAGCTGAAAAGCCAGCATCTACTACAGCTCATCTCAACTCATCCATGAGAGTGCATCTCATCTCAGCCACTAAATCACATCTCATATCAACCATTGGATCGCTTCTCACCTCAGCCACTAGATCTCATCTCAGTTCAACCATGAGAATACACCCCAGATCAACCACTAAAACACTTCTCAACTCAACCACCAGATCACACCTCAACTCAACCACTAAGACACATCTCATATCAACCACTAAAACACTTCTCAACTCAACCACCAGATCACATCTCAACCACTAAATAAAACACTTCTCAAATCAACCATTGAAACACCTCTCAACTCAACTACTACAACACATCTCTACTCAACCACTAGAATGCATCTCAACTCAACCACAAACATATATCTCAACTGTTGGAAAATGGGTTATTGGCAAGGGCAGGTAAGTACCTACACTTAGCAATAGGCCACTAACCTCCACTTAGGTCCAGTTAGGTCTCAGTAAATTAAACCCAGCTCAACCCTTGGTAGCTTGGCAACGAGCAACAAGGCTTAACTTAGGAGACAAACTTTCAAATATCACAAAACAGTAATTAAATAAAACACAGGAAACAGTTAAAAAATAAGAAAACAATTTATAAAAATAGGAAATATTTTTAGCTTTAAAATGACACCAAAACTAATAAAATCGGATAAGGGGAACCAGAGATATGAATTTTTAAGGAATTAATGCTTTCTAGTGCATAGAAACTAAGGCCCATATTTATACTTTTTGACGCTAAACTGCGCTAACGCAGTTTAGCGTCAAAAAGTTTTGCGCCGGCTAACGCCATTCTGAAGCGCCATGCGGGCGCCGTATTTATTGAATGGCGTTAGCCGGCGCAAGCAGACCGGCGCTGCCTGGTGTGCGCGAGAAAAACCACGTACACCAGGCAGCGCCGGCGTAGGGGGAAAATGGCGCATGGGCGTCTTAAAATGGGGCAAGTCAGGTTACGTCGAAAAAATCATCGTAACCCGACTTGCGCCATTTATTTTCGACGCCCATCCCCCATCAACATGACTCCTATCATTGTAAAGATAGGAGTCATGCCCCCTTGCCCAATGGCCATGCCCAGGGGACTTCTGTCCCCTGGGCATGGTCATTGGGCATAGTGGCATGTAGGGGGGCACAAATCAGGCCCCCCTATGCCACAAAAAAAAAAAAAAAATACTTACCTGAACTTACCTTAATGTCCATGGGATGGGTCCCTCCGTCCTTGGGTGTCCTCCTGGGGTGGGCAAGGGTGGCAGGGGGGGTCCCTGGGGGCAGGGGAGGGCACTCTGGGCTCATTTTGAGCCCACTTGTCCCTTAACGCCATGCCTGACCCAGGCGTTAAAAAGCGGCGCAAATGCGCCGTTTTTAGCCACGCCCACTCCCGGGCGTCTCTTTTGCCCGGGAGTATAAATACCACGTAAAGGCCTGGGAGTCATTTTTTAGACGGGAACGCCTCCCTTGCATATCATTAACGCAAGGAAGGGGTTCACGCTAAAAAATGACGCACATTCCGGGAACTTTGGCGCTATACGCCTCTAACGCCATAGTATAAATATGGCGTTAGTTGGCGTTAGTTTAGCGTCGAATTTGCGTCGAAAAAAACGACGCAAATTCGGCGCAAACGGAGTATAAATACGGCCCTAAAAGCGCCAATCTGGTTATCTGGTCGCACCTCGACCAGGGCAAAGTCAAAGTTTAAGGCCGACTGCGATGGAGCCCGGCTCGGTTACAGCCAGCGGGAGGCCTCGGTCAAAAGTTTACCTTAGGACTTAGTTGTTTTTCTGGAGATTTTCTTCAGCGGGGCGAACCTGCCAGTCCAATCCGACCTCCTGGAACTCTTCCTCGGATATGCATCGCGGGAGCCCTCGGTGGAGATTTTTACCTTCGGACTTAGGTGTTTTTTCTAGGTGAAAATCCTTCGACCGGGGCAAACCTGAATCTTGATCTGACGTCCCTGGAGCCCTCCTCGGATACGCTGGCTGAGAGGTCTCGTCAACTTCCTACATTTGGACTTAGTCACTTTTTGGGAGATTTTCTTCACCGGGAGACGAACCTGCAAGTCAGGCCGGGTCACGGTTGAGACAAGCCGGCTAGAGTTGCCGCGGCGGGTCGGTCCCACTATGGAGCTTTTTTCCAAAAGTTCTTCAAACTTCTGGATCTTCTTCAAGATGTTCTTTTAAGGTTCTTTTGGGGTCCACAGGTCACCCCAAAGTTATAGAAGCAATGAGATGCTCCTTGAGGGTGCGGACTCCAATTCCCAGAATGCACCTGGGGCAAACTGCTTTTTGGCCACTGGACAGTGGTCACCTGGTTGGTTTCTTCAGGAGTTGGTGCAGGGGATTAGCAATTTTTCACCTTTAGCAAAAACCAGTTGAAGCGAGGCAAAGTCCTTCTTGTGGTGATGCCCAAGTGTGCAGCTGGTGCAGTCCTTCAGAGTGCAGGGTCCAGGTTCAGGCCAGGGGTCCAGCAGGGCAGTCCTTCTTCTTCTGTAGTTCTTCTTGGTAGGGATGTGGTAGGGAACTGAGGTGTGGGTGCAGGTCTGCCAGTTTTATCCTTGCTCCTTGATGAAAAACAGGGGGGTCCTGGTTCTCCAATCAGGGGTAGGGTCCTTCCCCCTGTGATGACCACTTCCTGGGAGGTGTGGCAAAAATCAGTCCCAGGGAGAAACATTCCTCAAAAATCCATCATGGCTGAAAGTGATTTTTGGAGGTTACATCTGGCTGAGCCCACCCACTGGTGTGGCTAAAAATCATAAACACACCCCTCTCCTGCCCTCTCCTAATCTAATCAAGGGGGCACCTAATTGTCTGGGTTTGCAGGATGTGAGGGTGCTGCTGGGTTGCTCCAGATGTCCTTCCCTGCCTTTGAAGACCAGTTTGGCAGCCCTCCCCCTTCCTGCTTCACCATCTGCTGAGGGGAGATCTCCTCCCCCAGGCACATCTCTTTGTGTGGAGCCAGGCCACTTCACATCTCATCAAGGCAGCCTGGCCAGGCTGCCAGAGGCTGTCCAATTTAGAGCACAGCAGCAAAAACACTGCAGGGCTGAAGTTAGCAACTTTTCAGGTAAAGTTTAAAACTCTTTACCTGAACAAGTTATATTAAATCCCACAACTGGAAGTTGTGGAATTTATTATAACAATTAATTTGATACCAAACTTGTGGTACCTGTTACTTAAGCGGACTTTTAAAATTAAAATAAAGTCTCCCCATTCTAGCCTATTCACTACAATGAGGGAAAAGCGAATTTGGCAGTTTTACCTCAACAGGGCTTAGAAAACTATTTTTATAAGGCCCCTGCTTATAGTTAGGTGGCACCCAGCCGTAGGGGCACATAGGGCACGCCTTAGGGGTGACTTATATGTAAAAATATGGTAGTTTAAGGCTTTGGAACTACTTTTAATTCCAAAGTTGAATTTGCAAGTAACTTTAATTTAAAAGCAGCCAGCAAGGCAGGCCTGCCTTTAAAATGACACTGGGCACCTCAGCGGTGCACCTATGGGTGCACTATCTATGCTGGGTGCCCTAAATCTACATGCCCTACCACATACTAGGGACTTATGGGTAGGTTGACTTAGCCAATTATAATTAGCCTAATTTGCATACTGATTTTACTCCGAGCACGGGCCCTGGGACTGGTTAGCAGTACCCAGGGCACCATCAGAGTCAGGAAAACACCAGCAAAAAGTGAAAAATGGGGGCTTAAAGTTAGGGGGCCTCTGCAATCAGCCCTGTTTTTTCACATCAACTTAACTACTACAATACATCTTTACTCAAACATTAGATCACATCTCAACTCAACCACTAAAACAGCTCTCAACTCAACCACTAGATCATATCTCGGCCCTACCTCTAAATCTGTTATCGAATCACCCACTAAAACAGCTCTCAACTCAACCACTAGAACCCATCTCAACTCAACCATTAAAACATATCTCAACTCAACCACTACGTCACGTCTCAACTCAACTACTACAACACATTCCTACTCAAACATTAGAGCACATCTTAACTCAACCACTAGAACACATCGCAACACAACCTCTAAACATAACACTTCTCAAATCAACCATTGGAACACCTCTCAACTACTACAACACATCTCTACTCAAACATTAGATCACATCTCAACTCAACCACTAGAACATATCTCAACTCAACCACTAGATCACATCCCAGCCCAACCTCTAAAACAGTTATCAAATCACCCACTAAAACAGCTGTCAACTCAACCACTAGAAAACATCTCAACTCAACCATGAAAATATATCTCAACTCAATCACTAGATCACGTCTCAACTCAACTGCTACAACACATCTCTACTCAACCACTAGAACACATCTCAACCACAAACATATACCTCAACTCAAGTACTACAATAAATCTCTACTCAAATATTAGAACACATCTCAACTCAACCACTAAACAAAACACGTCTCAAATCGACCATTGGAACAACTTTCAACTCAACTACTACAACACATCTCAACTCAACCACTAGAACACATCTCAAATCAACCATTGGAATGCTTCTTACCTCAACCACTAGAACTCATCTAAGCTCAACCAATAGATAACATCTCAACTACTAAATCACATCTCAACTCAACCACTAGATCACATCTCAACTCAACCATTGTAACACATCGCAACACAACCATTGGATCACATCAATGCCGCCACTAGAACACATCTAAACGCAACCACTAAATCACATCTTAACTAAAAAACTAGCACACTTCTCAACTTAACCACTAGATCACATCGCAAAGTAACCATTAGCTCACATCCCAACTTAACGGCTCACTTCTCAACGTAAATCAGCTCACATCTCAACTTGACCACTAGCCCACATCCGAATGTATCTGCTAGAACTCCCTCTCAACCTCCCCTCTATACTACATCTGTGCTTGACCTCAACGTAACCACTGGGCTGCATCTTTACCCAACCAATTAACCACATCATGAGACGCACCCTATTCCCACCAAGATGACTGACCTACATCTGAAAAGAAACTCTAGGGCTCCTGTCAGACCCCTTTCAGAGCACCAGAAGCCTGCAGGGGTTACTGGACCCAACGGTGGAGGGCGAGGCCTTCACTCCTGATGCCCTGGGGCCCGATCTATTATAGATCTTGAGCAGCTGGGTCAAGTACCCCTTCAGCAATTGACTCTCAGTACTAGTGTGTGTCGAGCAGTCCAAGGCTTCTTGAGTGGGGGAGAGGAGAGTTAGACATAGGGGGGTGAACGCAGGTTCACATCTCAACATACCTGCAACAGCAGCAACAATAAATGATTGTCCAGCCAAATATTCACTTGTATGAAAACATTATTTTATTCAACTGCTACCACCACAAAGGGAAATAAGACATTCTCAAAAATCTTCCACAGTCCCCTGAAGACAGGGCTCTCATGTTTCTTTAGACAGTTCCTTGCGTTCCACTCTGTCCTCGTTTCAGTGATAGAGGTTATTCCTCATTATTCACTATAGGCGGCTTAGGTGAAGCCCTACTAGTAGTCCCGTCTTTGAGGTTCTTCCAAGCTGTGTAAATTCTTTGCTCCTTCCCATGGTGAGTGTGGGGGAAGCGGGGCGGGGTGAGGGTTAATAGCGTGAAGGTCCTGACGTTGATCACCAGTCATAGTGTAGGTCCATTAGGGTCCCCACAGCGGCCTCTCTCCTCCAGTGACAATCCTGACTAGGACACACTTCTCGCTTGGCCTGGTGGCCCCCTCTGGCATACGGGGGTCACCGTCTCCCTATTGCATTCAGGCCATGACCCACTTGGCACAGCAGATTTCCTCGCGGCGGCCTCTCCTGGCATACATGGTCACCGGTCCCTCACTGCGCATGGGCATTCACCCACTTGGCACAGCAGATTTCCTCTCGGCGGCCTCTCCTGGCATACATGGTCACTGGTCCCTCACTGCGCATGGGCCATCACCCACTTGGCACAGCAGATTTCCTCGCAGCGGCCTCTCCTGGCATACATGGTCACCGGTCCCTCACTGCGCATGGGCCATGACCCACTTGGCCCACTTGGCACAGCAGATTTCCTCGCGGCGGCCTCTCCTGGCATACATGGTCACCGGTCCCTCACTGCGCATGGGCCATGACCCACTTGGCACAGCAGATTTCCTCGCGGCGGCCTCTCCTGGCATACATGGTCACCGGTCCCTCACTGCGCATGGGCCATGACCCACTTGGCACAGCAGATTTCCTCGCGGCAGCCTCTCCTGGCATACATGGTCACCGGTCCCTCACTGCACATGGGCCATGACCCCCTCGGCACAGCAGATTTCCTCGCGGCAGCCTCTCCTGGCATACATGGTCACCGGTCCCTCACTGCACATGGGCCATGACCCCCTCGGCACAGCAGATTTCCTCGCGGCAGCCTCTCTTGGCATACAAGGTCACCGGTTCCTCACTGCACATGGGCCATGACCCATTTAGCACAGCGACGTTCACGGCTCACTTCACAGGGGCCCTCCTCTGGCATATGAGAGTCGCCAGCTTTCCCTACACATGGTCAACGACCCAATTGGTGCAGCAACTGTGTCCACACCTCACTCGAGGAATCTACTTGCCAACATTCCCCACTAGACCTCACTCCCTCCGATGCTCTCCTCTCCCTCAAAGGGCACACTGAATTTGCCAAGCAGGAAGGCACTGGTGCTCCAGGCTCCAGGGCAGGTGGTGTTGGTTTTCTGGGTGATGTCCCTGCTCCCAGCAGGGAGGGTAGCAGGCCGTGCCCCCAGTCGTGGTCACAGGCAGAAGTCTTACAGAGCTTCTCCACCACATCCTGGCTGATTGCTTAGTGGCGTCAATATTTTGGCGCTACTGCTGCAGAGTACATTAATAGTGTTATGGCGCATGGAAGGTGGCGGTAGGGGGCGCTAACGGGCGCACGAAGGTGGCGGTAGGGGACGCTAAGGGGCGCAGGGAAGGTGGCGGTAGGGGGTGCTAAGGGGCGCAGGGAAGGTGGCAGTAGGGGGTGCTAAGGGGCGCACGGAAGGTGGCGGTAGGGGGCGCTAAGAGGCGCAGGGAAGGTTTCGGTAGGGGGCGCTAAGGGTCGCAGGGAAGGTGGCGGTAGGGGGCGCTAAGGGGCGCAGGGAAGGTGGCGGTAGGGGCGCTAAGGGGTGCAGGGAAGGTGGCGGTACGGGGGCGCTAAGGGGCGCAGGGAAGGTGGCGGTAGGGGGCGCTAAGGGGCGCAGGGAAGGTGGCGGTAGGGGGCGCTAAGGGGCGCAGGGAAGGTGGCGGTAGGGGGTGCCTATGGGCGCAGGGAAGGTGGCAGTAGGGGGCGCTAAGGGGCGCGGGGAAGGTGGCGGTAGGGGGCGCTAACAGGTGTATGGAAGGTGGCGGTAGGGGGCGCTAAGGGGCGCACGGAAGGTGGCGGTAGGGGGCGCTACGGGGCGCAGGGAAGGTGGCGGTAGGGGGTGCTACGGGGTGCAGGTAAGGTGGCGGTAGGGGGCGCTAAGGGGCGCACGGAAGGTGGCGCTGCACACGGTGTAGTCCACTTTCCATAAATCTGAAATGTGATTTAGAGTCTTAGGTCCTGATGTAGGTTTCAGCGGATGGGTGACTCCATCACAACGGTGACCGATAGCCCGTCTGCTAAAATACAAGTCCTACTATATCCTACAAGCCCACATCTCAACCTACCAACCACTAATCCAAAATGTAACTACAGACTGTGTCTCAAGTTAACCAATAGGCCACGTGCCTAAGTAATGACTGAGTAGTAAGCTGAACCCCTAGACCAGAAGTAGAGAACGTCTAAACCTCATCGATGGATCACTTCTCGACTTATGGACTAGGCCATGGTTCAACGTCCCTCTCTAGTAGATGCTGAGACCCTTTGGGTGGAAAAGATGTAAGTCATGAGTGTCTCCTCCCCACAGATATGCATTGAGGGTGAGATAGACCTGTTTCCTTGGTAACCAGCAAACACTTCTCTGGATAGACTGTTGTTTAAAATGTTTTCTGACCTTCCTGTACATCACTTGTATCCTTTGATTCTGAATTTGTTCCAGGTGTGCTGTGCTGCTCACGGGTCCAGGCCCCAAGACATTGTTTGTTGGTTGAGCATGTGCAGTGCGCCATCCATCAGAGGTCACTGGCTCTCATGTGCACGGCCCCTGGGCTGCTGGTGCCCAAGCCTGGCATTGTACATTGGCAGCACATGCTGTGCTCCTGGGACGGCACCATCGGAGGCAAGTGACCGCTGGACACCCTGGGGCATGAACTCACAGGAGCCGGCGCTCTGGACTCCACCTAACGCCATGGACCCCAACAATACACAAGAGCGCTTGATGCACTGACATCTCAGAAGCTGCCCAGTTAGTGAAGGACCTCCCTGCGGGCAGGGGAACAGTCATACACACAGTTCCAAATCCTTTCACAAGTTCAGTCCTGATTGTGGCAGATGCCCGTGTATAGGGTCTCTGTGAGTGCAGTGAATGCGGCCGAGCACTGCCGAGGAAGGCTCACGCTGGTGACCACTGCCCCCTGGTGCACACTCATCACTCCAAGTGAGTGGACCCACTGTAATAAAGTGAATCCACACCAGATGAAGATATGTGGTAGGAGGTATTTATTACAGCCTCAACCAACAGCCAGCATATCAACTGTCATGTAGAGAACCCTGCATCACAGAACCTCAGAACAAGCTGGTTCCATGCCCAGTGTTCTGGCATGGAGCCATGTTACATCATTACACTTCTTCCTCTTTACATTAGAACAGAAGTAACATTAGAACAAAAAACACATTTGAACAGAAAGAAAAAGAGGGTAGAAAGAACTACACAAAATCACGTAAATGTAAAGGAAACCTGCGTGTTCTGACACTCCTACGAGTATTATCAGACCTTAAATCAATGTCCGAGGGAAAACAATAAGAAGTATCATCTCTCCTGTCGGCCACACCACACCCCCCAAAATGTGCTACACAACTATGATTCCAGATGCGACCATCATCCGTCTTGACAGCATTTTTAAACAGCTTAATGATAGTTTTTGGAGAGGTATATTTTGATCAATTTTGACACCCAACAGGAGCTTTGACCTTTACTTTATCTCCAACCTCAAAATTTGTAACTTTCGCATTATTCCTTTTATCAACATAAATCTTCCTTTTGCTTTGCAGAGACACTTCTTTGTCTCTCCATTCCCCAATACCATTGTTTTTCAAACCCTTCCCAGCAACCATCCAGCCAGGACACAAACAAGTATTTGGAGACCTTCCCCTGAGCAGTTCAAAAGGAGTCTTCCCCGTTGATGCATGAGGAGTGTACCTGTAAGCTGTTATACGACCCTGCAGTTCTTTTCTCCAATCTAAACAGTTTACCTTTGCTAATTGTATACTCTCCTTTAAAGTCCTGTTAAATCTCTCCAAAGCACCATTTGCCTCTGGATGATATAACGCCATTTTTTTATGTACAATTCCACATTTTACAAAATACTCCTCCATCTGAGCAGAACAGAACTGCAGACCATTGTCAGAAAGAATAGAGTTAGGAAAACTCTCGCGTTTGAACACAGATTCTAAAAAACTGATCACAGATTGAGAAGTGATCTCTCTCACCAAACTCACCTCCACCCATCGTGAATACAAATCCAGCAACACCAACAGGTAAGGAGTCTGATGTTCTCCATGCAATAGCCCCACAACATCGATAGCTAATTCATCCCATGGACTTTTTGGTAAACTTCTACAAACCATAGGTGAACATCTTGGTTTGAGCACCTTATCACTAGCTTGACAAGGTGTACACTCCCTAACAGTACGTTCCACCATCAAATCTAATCCAGGCCACCAGAAATCCTGACGGATGCGCTCTTTGGTTTTAGAAATGCCCATATGCCCTTCATGAGCCATGTTCATGATGACTTCTCTCAAACTCAATGGGGGAATCATTCTTGTGCCCCTCATTAGAACACCATCAACAACGGCTAACTCATTCGCAACTAACGACCAAGGTTTAACCAGACTTCGAGACTTATGCTGTTCCAAAAGAGACATCACAGAACACAATTCACTATCCTTTTGCAACTCATCCCTCCATTCATCTTCCTTTACAGCCCCCAGCGTAACATCACAAACTCTTATGCCACACTCAGCATCACATTGATCATTTTCATCCTGAGATTTATCATATTCTACCACCTCCACCAATCTCGACAGACAGTCTGCCGTTACATTTGTCTTTCCCGGAATGTATTCAAACATGAAGTTATACTCCTGTAAGGAAATGACCTATCTCCTGATCCTCGAGGAAATTGAGTCCAAACCCTTCTTCTCAAAAATTTCTTTCAGGGGTTTATGATCAGACCTGACTACGAAAGAAGATCCCCACACAAATTTTCTGAACTTGTTTATGGCCCAGAAAATTGCCAACGTTTCCTTCTCTATAACTGAATAACCTATCTCTGCCCCTTTCAAGCATCTTGAAGCACAAGCTATTAGCACCTCTTGGCCCTTCCTGATCTGAAAAAGAAGAGCACCCAGCCCCTTTATACTCGCATCAGTAACAATGAAAGTGGGATTCCCAGGTACAAAAGCTTGTAAGTTTGGTGCATTCCTGAGATCATTTTTTACTTGTTTAAATTCTGTACCACACTGTTCCGTCCAAACAAACTCTGCATTCTTACACATCAACTTCCTTAGATTTACTGTCTTATCTGCAAAATTTTGTATAAATTTGTTATAAAATTCTGCCATACCTAAGAATGAAGAAACCTCATCTTTTGTACACGGTTCTTTTAACATTTCGATAGTGTCCACCAAATCCTTTTTAGGACTCACTCCCTGCCGTGAAATATGATGACCCAAATAATCCAGTTCAGTGACTTCAAATTTACATTTGCTTCGTCTAAGAGATAACCCAGCATCAAGCATCCTTTTAAGCACAGCATGCACCCTCTCATCATGTTCTTTCACGTCTCTCCCACATATTAATACATCGTCCTGGTAGCACTTTACGCCTGAAATGCCTTTAAAAAGATCTTCCATAATCCTCTGGAATACTGAGGCCGCAGAAACCAGCCCAAACGGCATACGCAAAAACTTGAAGGCCCCCATTGGCGTAATAAAAGCCGTTAATTCTTGACACTCTTTACTCAACGGAACCTGATGGTATGCTGATGCCATATCCAGAGTGGTAAAATAACAAGCACCATCCAACGATGATACTAATTCCTCAATATTGGGAAGTGGGAACTTGTCAACCACCACTTCTTTATTTAAGGCACGAAGATCCACACACAGACGGATTTCATTATTTGGTTTACGTGCCACAACAATGGGAGCTAACCACTCCGTTGCCTCTACAGGCTGTATAACACCAGTGGACAACAATTTATCTATCTCTTTTTGTACAGCGTCTTGGACACAAATGGGAATGCGTCTAACTTTTGCCACAACTGGTACTGCGCCCTGTTTCAACTTAATATGGTGATTGTACCCCTTTAAACACCCCAAGGTGTCACTGAACAATTCACCAAAAGCTCTCACAAATTTGTTTTCGTCACCTTCAATAGATTGTACCTGAACAGATGGATGTGCATTAGGATTGAGAATGACACCCAAACGTGCTTGATGACTCCAGCTCAACAAATTATCACCCCTCTCAGCAACATAAATCCTAGCATCAGTGAACCTACCATTGTACTCAATGCAGTCATCAAAATAACCTAATAACTTAATTGGCAACCCACCAAAACCCATAGGTTAAATATTAAGTTTGAACAGTTTCTTCCTTCCTTGAAAATTCTTCATAAAAAGATCTTTTGAGAGAAACGTGATGTGAGAGCACGAATCAAATTTCATTTTGACTCTAACATCCCCCACCAAAACCCACTCAGAGGGATGTTCCACCTCACTCTCACTAACTTGAAAACTGACTTCCTTTATTTCTGATCTAGAATCTCTCCTATTCCTCATCCTACAATTTTTTCCAAAATGTCCTCTTTTCCCGCAAACATTACAAGTAATCCTATTAGCAGGACACTCACTTGTATTAGCCATGTGTCCAAATCTTCCACATCTGTAGCAATTTCCTTGAAAAGGTGTTGCAAACCTCCTATTCCCCTGTGTCTTTCCTGTGCTATTTTCTATTACAACACCTTTCTCACGGACACCCTCATACTTTTTTCTCTTCTCATCTTTTGTATGACTTGACACTCCACTTCTTGTGCTTTTACACTGACCTTGTCTTCTTTATGTGCTTTACTTAGTTCTCCAACACACTTTAACATATGCTCTACCTTTTTTGCAATACTAACAACCTCATCCAACGGTGGCTCGTCCTTTAGCCAGAGTTCTTCCCTCACTTTATCACTGCAACACCTCAGCACAAACTGATCTCTAATCCTTTCTTCTACCAACGCCCCAAATTTACAACTTGAAGCCAACTTCCGTAAAGCCGTAATATATTCTTCAACACTCTCCTCTTTCCCTTGCTCCCGCAAACCAAAATGGTACCTTTCCATAATAGTACTAATCTTTGGCAAGTAATGTAAATCTAGTTGTCTTGCACATATTTCATACTCATTCAACCCCCTCTGATCAGCTTGCGACAATGGAGGAAGATTTTCCAACACCTCCTGTCTTTCACCCCCTAAACAATGTAACAAAAGTGCCTGCTTCCTTTCACCACTCAAATTCGTACCACACACCCTGGCATAATTCTCAAAAATCTTTTTCCATTTCTTCCACTTAATAACCGGCTCTCCTGGATCCGACAAGAAAAACGGCGGCGCTGTAACATTCTGCATACTCACAAGAGGTGTAAAACACTTCTTCCCCACAATATATTCCAAACCTTACTAGTTGCTAAAAGTACTTAAAGTCCAAAAGGTGTGCCAGTCACCGTATGTCCCAGCACGCTGCCGCTATATCAAACACGGGTCTTCAGTTGTGTTTGTCACCGCAGAGACGACCTTTTCAGTTTAATTCATTTTACAACGCCCAATACTTGTATTCCACAAGTGCAATAAAGTTTCCAAAGAAATGTATATTCCTGTGACCACAAACCAATATAGTGATCCTTATCCAGTCTCCGTCTAAGTTTCAACTTCCAATAGACCGTCGATGTTCTTCTTCGATGTCCTCCAACAATTGCGCTGTAAAAAATTTTTTTTTTAAAAAAATAAAAACAATTCCTTCTTCCTCATCTAAGATGGCCGCCACAAAACATTTAGTCCGTTTTCTTCAGGCAGTTGGGCTTGCTTTCTCTTTGAGCAATCTCGGATCGTTTTCCTCACTCAAAATGGCCGCAACCAAACATCCAGTCTATTTTCTTTAGTCAATCTGGCTTGTTTTTCTCCTTTCACCACACTCAAGATGGCCGCCAACAATTCCCACAGCTTTCAGTCCTTTTCCAATTGCTCACGGACCTTCTGACGTCGTGAAGCATCCAGAGACCACTTTGATCCTCAGTAAACGCTCAAACAGCTTTCCACAAAGCCCCTACAACCGCAATTTCACACTTTTCTCCGCTGGAACATGCTGCACGACGCTCGATCCTCTCCCAGCACGTCTCTGTAAGTTATCTCTGTTTTTCTCTTAAATAATCCAAGCTCTTCCTTCTGTGTTGTTGTTGAGGCTGTCCCTTCCTCTGGGTTCCTTTCTCCACCCAAGCGTCGCCAGTGTAATAAAGTGAATCCACACCAGATGAAGATATGTGGTAGGAGGTATTTATTACAGCCTCAACCAACAGCCAGCATATCAACTCGTCCGCATATCAACTGTCATGCAGAGAACCCTGCATGACAGAACCTCAGAACAAGCCGGTTCCATGCCCAGTGTTCTGGCATGGAGCCATGTTACATCATTACACCCACCCGTCCCTGTGGCCTCTCCAGGAGTGGCCCCTCCTTATGGTGCTTTCCCAGAGCACTGGCCAGCTCTGGTGGGAGCTCTGAGCTGACAGATCCCTCCAGGCAGAAGGCGCTGTGGATGTCAGATTCTCCCCCCATGAGGGGCTGTGCGTGGACATCACCAGGGCAGAGCCTTTAAGTGGCAGGCGCGGCGCTGGACGAATGAGGCACATCTGTAGCCTTGTCTCCGGAGGGCATCTTTCATCAGGACGCCTCATCCTTCCAGACTTAGGAAGAGTTTGCATCCGGCTTGTGTTACTTTAACAGATGCCTGGCGCTGAGTGCAGTGGGGGGGTTTACAATCCGCCCACACCTCAGTTTGCTTTGGATTGGAATTAAAGGTGACGCGAAGCTACGCGATGCTCTCGCGTCAAGGGAGGGTACCATGGGGGGTGCAGGGGGTTTCCCGTCCATTTAAAGCATTGTAGCTGGGTCTGTGCTGCAACCCCTGAAGCAGGCATAGCAAGGGGTGCGCTTTCATTTCCCCTCGTTTCTTGTGTGCCACAGAGTGAAAGGCCTTAAGGCGCAGTCTGTGCTTTGAAGGGACCCCTCCTGTACAAAGCCAAGCTTATGACAGCGCAGACATCCCTGTACTATGGTGCAAAGGTGTCTGCGTGGGTGTTTGGCAGCCAAAGTGCCCCAGTGAAGGAGAGAGCAGGACTGTGCCAAGTCACTGAAAGTAAGGCCCAGATCTGCCCTCTCCCTTCACACAACACAGCGCTTTCCTGGCTGCACCAGTGGCTTTGTTAGTAAATCGGGGCCATCGTGGAGCCTCTGAAGTCGCACTCCACCATGGACACACCAGTTGTTCGAGGTCCTGGTGGGCGTCTGGTTGTAGCACCCGTTGTGCGCTCTGCGGGTGGGCTCCATGCAGCGCCGTGGGATAGCGCCTCGTTGGAGTGGTGTCACTCTACTCTGCACCTACATGGGCTGCCTTGTGGTGTCACAGGAGCCCAGACTGGTGCAATGGTCGTGTCTTGGGTCGTGAGGGACAGCCACGCCCCCAGCACAGGTATCCTCCTCTGGTAGGAGTAACTCACCCTGCAGGTCCCATCATGAGTTTACAGTCCCAATGTTATTGTTTGTTTGGTATTCACCTCCTAGGTGGGGGCCAGGAATCAGTCCATGTACCCAGGAGGTCTGGTGGGTCTGAGAAAGAGGCGGAGCGAGTGAGGACCAGACAGGACACTTGGGGTCCGAAGAGACGGACTGAGTGAGTACTAGGCGAGGACTCTTGGGGCCCGAAGAGGCAGACCGAGTGACGACCAGGACAGGACTCTTGGGGTCCGAAGAGGTGGACCGAGTGAGTACTAGGCGAGGACTCTTGGGGTCCGAAGAGGCGGACCGAGTGAGGACCAGTGAGGACTCTTGGGGCCCGAAGAGGTGGACCGAGCGAGGACCAGGACAGGACTCTTGGGGTCCGAAGAGGCGGACCGAGCGAGGACCAGGACAGGACTCTTGGGGTCCGAAGAGACAGAGTGAGGACCAGACAGGACTGTTGGGGTCCAAAGAGGCGGACCGAGTGAGGACCAGTGAGGACTCTTGGGGCCCGAAGAGGCGGACCGAGCGAGGACCAGGACTGGACTCTTGGGGTCCGAAGAGGCGGACCGAGCGAGGACCAGGACAGGACTCTTGGGGTCCGAAGAGACGGAGTGAGGACCAGACAGGACTGTTGGGGTCCAAAGAGGCAGACCGAGTGAGGACCAGGACAGGACTGTTGGCGTCCGAAGAGGCGGACCGAGCGAGGACCAGGACAGGACTCTTGGGGTCCGAAGAGGCGGACCGAGTGAGGACCAGACAGGACTGTTGGGGTCCGAAGAGGCGGACCGGGTGAGGACCAGACAGGACTGTTGGGGTCCGAAGAGGCGGACCGGGTGAGGACCAGACAGGACTGTTGGGGTCCGAAGAGGCGGACCGAGTGAGGACCAGGACAGGACTCTTGGGGTCCGAAGAGGCGGACTGAGTGAGGACCAGACAGGACTGTTGGGGTCCTAAGAGGCGGACCGAGTGAGGACCAGACAGGACTGTTGGGGTCCGAAGAGGCGGACCAGGTGAGGACCAGACAGGACTCTTGGGGTCCGAAGAGACGGACTGAGTGAGGACCAGACAGGACTCTTGGGGTCCGAAGAGACGGAGTGAGGAGCAGGACAGGACTCTTGGGGTCCGTAGAGGCGGACTGAGTGAGGACCAGGACAGGACTGTTGGGGTCCGAAGAGGTGGACTGAGTGAGGACCAGTGAGGACTCTTGGGGCCCGAAGAGGCGGACCGAGTGACGACCAGGACAGGACTCTTGGGGTCCGAAGAGGTGGACCGAGCGAGGACCAGGACAGGTCTGTTGGGGTCCGAAGAGGCGGACCGAGTGAGGACCAGACAGGACTCTTGGGGTCCAATGAAGCGGACCGAGTGAGGACCAGGACAGGTCTGTTGGGGTCCGAAGAGGCAGAGTGAGGACCAGGACAGGACTGTTGGGGTCCGAAGAGGCGGACCGAGTGAGGACCAGGACAGGACTGTTGGGGTCCGAAGAGGCGGACCGAGTGAGGACCAGACAGGACTGTTGGGGTCCGAAGAGGCGGACCGAGTGAGGACCAGACAGGACTGTTGGGGTCCGAAGAGGCGGACCGGGTGAGGACCAGGACAGGACTGTTGGTGTCCGTAGAGGTGGACTGAGTGAGGACGAAGACAGGACTGTTGGGGTCCGAAGAGGCGGACCGAGTGAGGACCAGTGAGGACTCTTGGGGCCCAAAGAGGCGGACCGAGCGAGGACCAGGACAGGACTCTTGGGGTCCGAAGAGGCGGACCGAGCGAGGACCAGGACAGGACTCTTGGGGTCCAAAGAGACGGAGTGAGGACCAGACAGAACTGTTGGGGTCCAAAGAGGCGGACCGAGTGAGGACCAGTGAGGACTCTTGGGGCCCGAAGAGGCGGATCGAGCGATGATCAGGACTGGACTCTTGGGGTCCGAAGAGGCGGACCGAGCGAGGACCAGGACAGGACTCTTGGGGTCCGAAGAGACGGAGTGAGGACCAGACAGGACTCTTGGGGTCCAAAGAGGCGGACCGAGTGAGGACCAGGACTGCTGGTGTCCGAAGAGGCGGACCGAGCGAGGACCAGGACTGGACTCTTGGGGTCAGAAGAGGCGGACCGAGTGAGGACCAGGACAGGACTGTTGGGGTCCGAAGAGGCGGACCGAGTAAGGACCAGACAGGACTGTTGGGGTCCGAAGAGGGGGACCGAGTGAGGACCAGACAGGACTGTTGGTGTCCGTAGGGGTGGACTGAGTGAGGACGAGGACAGGACTGTTGGGGTCCGAAGAGGCGGACCGAGTGAGGACCAGTGAGGACTCTTGGGGCCCGAAGAGGCGGACCGAGCGAGGACCAGGACAGGACTCTTGGGGTCCGAAGAGGCAGACCGAGCGAGGACCAGGACAGGACTCTTGGGGTCCGAAGAGACGGAGTGAGGACCAGACAGAACTGTTGGGGTCCAAAGAGGCGGACCGAGTGAGGACCAGTGAGGACTCTTGGGGCCCGAAGAGGCGGACCGAGCGAGGACCAGGACTGGACTCTTGGGGTCCGAAGAGGCGGACCGAGCGAGGACCAGGACAGGACTCTTGGGGTCCGAAGAGACGGAGTGAGGACCAGACAGGACTGTTGGGGTCCAAAGAGGCGGACCGAGTGAGGACCAGGACAGGACTGTTGGTGTCCGAAGAGGCGGACCGAGCGAGGACCAGGACTGGACTCTTGGGGTCAGAAGAGGCGGACCGAGTGAGGACCAGACAGGACTGTTGGGGTCCGAAGAGGCGGACCGGGTGAGGACCAGACAGGACTGTTGGGGTCCGAGAGGCGGACCGAGTGAGGACCAGGACAGGACTCTTGGGGTCCGAAGAGGCGGACTGAGTGAGGACCAGACAGGACTGTTGGGGTCCTAAGAGGCGGACCGAGTGAGGACCAGACAGGACTGTTGGGGTCCGAAGAGGCAGACCAGGTGAGGACCAGGACAGGACTCTTGGAGTCCGAAGAGACAGACTGAGTGAGGACCAGACAGGACTCTTGGGGTCCGAAGAGACGGAGTGAGGACCAGGACAGGACTCTTGGGGTCCGTAGAGGCGGACTGAGTGAGGACCAGGACAGGACTGTTGGGGTCCGAAGAGGCGGACTAAGTGAGGACCAGTGAGGACTCTTGGGGCCCGAAGAGGCGGACCGAGTGACGACCAGGACAGGACTCTTGGGGTCCGAAGAGGTGGACCGAGCGAGGACCAGGACAGGTCTGTTGGGGTCCGAAGAGGCGGACTGAGTGAGGACCAGACAGGACTGTTGGGGTCCAATGAAGCGGACCGAGTGAGGACCAGGACAGGTCTGTTGGGGTCCGAAGAGGCAGAGTGAGGACCAGGACAGGACTGTTGGGGTCCGAAGAGGTGGACCGAGTGAGGACCAGGACAGGACTGTTGGGGTCCAATGAAGCGGACCGAGTGAGGACCAGGACAGGTCTGTTGGGGTCCGAAGAGGCAGAGTGAGGACCAGGACAGGACTGTTGGGGTCCGAAGAGGTGGACCGAGTGACGACCAGGACAGGACTGTTGGGGTCCGAAGAGGTGGACGAGTGACGACCAGACAGGACTGTTGGGGTCCGAAGAGACGGACCGGGTGAGGACCAGGACAGGACTGTTGGTGTCCGTAGAGGTGGACTGAGTGAGGACGAGGACAGGACTGTTGGGGTCCGAAGAGGCGGACCGAGTGAGGACCAGACAGGACTGTTGGGGTCCGAAGAGGTGGACTGAGTGAGGACCAGACAGGACTGTTGGTGTCCGAAGAGGCGGACCGAGTGAGGACCAGATAGGACTGTCGGGTTCCCAAGAGGCGGACCGAGTGAGGACCAGACAGGACTGTTGGTGTCCGAAGAGGCGGACCGAGTGAGGACCAGTACAGGACTCTTGGGGTCCGAAGAGGCAGACCGAGTGAGGACCAGACAGGACTGTTGGGGTCCGAAGAGGCGGACCGAGTGAGGACCAGACAGGACTGTTGGGGTCCGAAGAGGCGGACCGGGTGAGGACCAGGACAGGACTCTTGGGGTCCGAAGAGACAGACTGAGTGAGGACCAGACAGGACTCTTGGGGTCCGAAGAGACCGAGTGAGGACCAGACAGGACTGTTGGTGTCCGAAGAGGCGGACCGAGTGAGGACCAGTACAGGACTCTTGGGGCCCGAAGAGGCGGACCGAGCGAGGACCAGGACTGGACTCTTGGGGTCCGAAGAGGCGGACCGAGCGAGGACCAGGACAGGACTCTTGGGGTCCGAAGAGACGGAGTGAGGACCAGACAGGACTGTTGGGGTCCAAAGAGGCGGACCGAGTGAGGACCAGGACAGGACTGTTGGTGTCCGAAGAGGCGGACCGAGCGAGGACCAGGACTGGACTCTTGGGGTCAGAAGAGGCGGACCGAGTGAGGACCAGACAGGACTGTTGGGGTCCGAAGAGGCGGACCCGGTGAGGACCAGACAGGACTGTTGGGGTCCGAGAGGCGGACCGAGTGAGGACCAGGACAGGACTCTTGGGGTCCGAAGAGGCGGACTGAGTGAGGACCAGACAGGACTGTTGGGGTCCTAAGAGGCGGACCGAGTGAGGACCAGACAGGACTGTTGGGGTCCGAAGAGGCAGACCAGGTGAGGACCAGGACAGGACTCTTGGAGTCCGAAGAGACAGACTGAGTGAGGACCAGACAGGACTCTTGGGGTCCGAAGAGACGGAGTGAGGACCAGGACAAGACTCTTGGGGTCCGTAGAGGCGGACTGAGTGAGGACCAGGACAGGACTGTTGGGGTCCGAAGTGGCGGACTAAGTGAGGACCAGTGAGGACTCTTGGGGCCCGAAGAGGCAGACCGAGTGACGACCAGGACAGGACTCTTGGGGTCCGAAGAGGTGGACCGAGCGAGGACCAGGACAGGTCTGTTGGGGTCCGAAGAGGCGGACTGAGTAAGGACCAGACAGGACTGTTGGGGTCCAATGAAGCGGACCGAGTGAGGACCAGGACAGGTCTGTTGGGGTCCGAAGAGGCAGAGTGAGGAGCAGGACAGGACTGTTGGGGTCCGAAGAGGTGGACCGAGTGAGGACCAGGACAGGACTCTTGGGGTCCGAAGAGACGGAGTGAGGACCAGACAGGACTGTTGGGGTCCAAAGAGGCGGACCGAGTGAGGACCAGGACAGGACTGTTGGTGTCCGAAGAGGCGGACCGAGCGAGGACCAGGACTGGACTCTTGGGGTCAGAAGAGGCGGACCGAGTGAGGACCAGACAGGACTGTTGGGGTCCGAAGAGGCGGACCCGGTGAGGACCAGACAGGACTGTTGGGGTCCGAGAGGCGGACCGAGTGAGGACCAGGACAGGACTCTTGGGGTCCGAAGAGGCGGACTGAGTGAGGACCAGACAGGACTGTTGGGGTCCTAAGAGGCGGACCGAGTGAGGACCAGACAGGACTGTTGGGGTCCGAAGAGGCAGACCAGGTGAGGACCAGGACAGGACTCTTGGAGTCCGAAGAGACAGACTGAGTGAGGACCAGACAGGACTCTTGGGGTCCGAAGAGACGGAGTGAGGACCAGGACAAGACTCTTGGGGTCCGTAGAGGCGGACTGAGTGAGGACCAGGACAGGACTGTTGGGGTCCGAAGTGGCGGACTAAGTGAGGACCAGTGAGGACTCTTGGGGCCCGAAGAGGCAGACCGAGTGACGACCAGGACAGGACTCTTGGGGTCCGAAGAGGTGGACCGAGCGAGGACCAGGACAGGTCTGTTGGGGTCCGAAGAGGCGGACTGAGTGAGGACCAGACAGGACTGTTGGGGTCCAATGAAGCGGACCGAGTGAGGACCAGGACAGGTCTGTTGGGGTCCGAAGAGGCAGAGTGAGGAGCAGGACAGGACTGTTGGGGTCCGAAGAGGTGGACCGAGTGAGGACCAGGACAGGACTGTTGGGGTCCAATGAAGCGGACCGAGTGAGGACCAGGACAGGTCTGTTGGGGTCCGAAGAGGCAGAGTGAGGACCAGGACAGGACTGTTGGGGTCCGAAGAGGTGGACCGAGTGACGACCAGGACAGGACTGTTGGGGTCCGAAGAGGTGGACCGAGTGAGGACCAGACAGGACTGTTGGGGTCCGAAGAGACGGACCGGGTGAGGACCAGGACAGGACTGTTGGGGTCCGAAGAGGCGGACCGAGTGAGGACCAGACAGGACTGTTGGGGTCCGAAGAGGTGGACTGAGTGAGGACCAGACAGGACTGTTGGTGTCCGAAGAGGCGGACCGAGTGAGGACCAGATAGGACTGTCGGGTTCCCAAGAGGCGGACCGAGTGAGGACCAGACAGGACTGTTGGTGTCCGAAGAGGCGGACCGAGTGAGGACCAGTACAGGACTCTTGGGGTCCGAAGAGGCAGACCGAGTGAGGACCAGACAGGACTGTTGGGGTCCGAAGAGGCGGACCGAGTGAGGACCAGACAGGACCGTTGGGGTCCGAAGAGGCGGACCGGGTGAGGACCAGGACAGGACTCTTGGGGTCCGAAGAGACAGACTGAGTGAGGACCAGACAGGACTCTTGGGGTCCGAAGAGACGGAGTGAGGACCAGGACAGGACTCTTGGGGTCCATAGAGGCGGACTGAGTGAGTACTAGGCGAGGACTCTTGGGGTCCGAAGAGGCGGACCGAGTGAGGACCAGTGAGGACTCTTGGGGCCCGAAGACGCGGACCGAGTGACGACCAGGACAGGACTCTTTGGGTCCGAAGAGGTGGACCGAGCGAGGACCAGGACAGGTCTGTTGGGGTCCGAAGAGGAGGACCGAGTGACGACCAGACAGGACTCTTGGGGTCCAATGAAGCGGACCGAGTGAGGACCAGGACAGGTCTGTTGGGGTCCGAAGAGGCAGAGTGAGGAACAGGACAGGACTGTTGGGGTCTGAAGAAGCGGACCGAGTGAGGACCAGGACAGGACTGTTGGAGTCTGAAGAGGCGGACCGAGTGAGGACCAGGACAGGACTCTTGGGGTCCGAAGAGGCGGACCGAGTGAGGACTAGACAGGACTCTTGGGGTCCGAAGAGGCGGACCGAGTGAGGACCAGGAGAGGACTCTTGGGGTCCAAAGAGGCGGAGGGAGTGAGGACCAGACAGGACTCTTGGGGTCCAAAGAGGCGGACCGAGTGAGGACCAGGACAGGTCTGTTGGGGTCCGAAGAGGCAGAGTGAGGACCAGGACAGGACTGTTGGGGTCTGAAGAAGCGGACCGAGTGAGGACCAGGAGAGGACTCTTGGGGTCCGAAGAGGCGGAGGGAGTGAGGACCAGGACAGGACTGTTGGGGTCCGAAGAGGCAGACCAAGTGAGGACCAGGACAGGACTCTTGGGGTCCGAAGAGGCGGACCGAGTGAGGACCAGGACAGGTCTGTTGGGGTCCGAAGAGGCAGAGTGTGGACCAGGACAGGACTGTTGGGGTCTGAAGAGGCGGACCGAGTGAGGACCAGGACAGGACTCTTGGGGTCCGAAGAGGCGGACCGAGTGAGGACCAGACAGGACTCTTGGGGTCCGAAGAGGCGGACCGAGTGAGGACCAGGAGAGGACTCTTGGGGTCCGAAGAGGCGGAGGGAGTGAGGACCAGACAGGACTCTTGGGGTCCGAAGAGGCGGACTGAGTGAGGACCAGACAGGACTGTTGGGGTCCTAAGAGGCGGACCGAGTGAGGACCAGACAGGACTGTTGGGGTCCGAAGAGGCAGACCAGGTGAGGACCAGGACAGGACTCTTGGAGTCCGAAGAGACGGACTGAGTGAGGACCAGACAGGACTCTTGGGGTCCGAAGAGACGGAGTGAGGACCAGGACAGGACTCTTGGGGTCCATAGAGGCGGACTGAGTGAGTACTAGGCGAGGACTCTTGGGGTCCGAAGAGGCGGACCGAGTGAGGACCAGTGAGGACTCTTGGGGCCCGAAGACGCGGACCGAGTGATGACCAGGACAGGACTCTTTGGGTCCGAAGAGGTGGACCGAGCGAGGACCAGGACAGGTCTGTTGGGGTCCGAAGAGGAGGACCGAGTGACGACCAGACAGGACTCTTGGGGTCCAATGAAGCGGACCGAGTGAGGACCAGGACAGGTCTGTTGGGGTCCGAAGAGGCAGAGTGAGGAACAGGACAGGACTGTTGGGGTCTGAAGAAGCGGACCGAGTGAGGACCAGGACAGGACTGTTGGGGTCTGAAGAGGCGGACCGAGTGAGGACCAGGACAGGACTCTTGGGGTCCGAAGAGGCGGACCGAGTGAGGACTAGACAGGACTCTTGGGGTCCGAAGAGGCGGACCGAGTGAGGACCAGGAGAGGACTCTTGGGGTCCAAAGAGGCGGAGGGAGTGAGGACCAGACAGGACTCTTGGGGTCCAAAGAGGCGGACCGAGTGAGGACCAGGACAGGTCTGTTGGGGTCCGAAGAGGCAGAGTGAGGACCAGGACAGGACTGTTGGGGTCTGAAGAAGCGGACCGAGTGAGGACCAGGAGAGGACTCTTGGGGTCCGAAGAGGCGGAGGGAGTGAGGACCAGGACAGGACTGTTGGGGTCCGAAGAGGCAGACCAAGTGAGGACCAGGACAGGACTCTTGGGGTCCGAAGAGGCGGACCGAGTGAGGACCAGGACAGGTCTGTTGGGGTCCGAAGAGGCAGAGTGTGGACCAGGACAGGACTGTTGGGGTCTGAAGAGGCGGACCGAGTGAGGACCAGGACAGGACTCTTGGGGTCCGAAGAGGCGGACCGAGTGAGGACCAGACAGGACTCTTGGGGTCCGAAGAGGCGGACCGAGTGTGGACCAGACAGGACTCTTGGGGTCCGATGAAGCGGACCGAGTGAGGACCAGGACAGGTCTGTTGGGGTCCGAAGAGGCGGAGTGAGGACCAGGACAGGTCTGTTGGGGTCCGAAGAGGCGGACCGAGTGAGGACCAGTGAGGACTGTTGGGGTCCGAAGAGGGGGACCGGGTGAGGAGTAGACAGGACTCTTGGGGTCCGAAGAGGCGGACCCTCTGAAGCCCTTCTGCTGTCCCTCGCGCCTCAGTGGTACTGATGGAGAGACACACACCTGGATGTGAAACTCTGGGACAGCAGAGAAGAAGCATCAGGAAAGGCCTGGGAGATGACCAGGTCTGTAAGGCCCTCTGAGAGGACCTGCAGTGGTGCTGGGGCTCAGCTGCTTTCAGGGGTCCTTGTAGGTCTTGGCACAGGAGGGAGCAGGTACAGAGAGAGAAGGATACATCACTCAGAGGTGAGATGAAGGCACAATCGAGTATAGCAGGTACAACAACAAGGTAGACTTGGACACATTTATGTTTTTGTGGCGCAGCGCAGCAAGCCATCTCGCTGCACTGGGCTGAGTCAGTTCGAAAGGGCAGGAATGCTCCGTATCTGTGGCATATGGCACACTGCAGCCATTTGCCCCTGCACTGGTGCCATTTCGGAAGCCTAGCGCCAAATGACGGACCCTTGCGCCATGTACAAGGGTGCCTGCATTGCAGGCAGGATTGTTTTTGTGCAGGAAGGGGCAAGTTCCTGCAAGAAAAGCAATCCTGAGAGGCGTTCTCCTCTTTGTATGTGCGCAGATGAATGCAGCACACTTAGAGGAAACAGCGAGATAAATTAAGATATTTCTCCTTGTTGTCCTTCCCCTGGGGAGGTGTAAGGTTTTGACGCATCCCAAGGTCTACATGCTCTTGCAAACCTGGGAATGCGTCAACACCCATGGGTGTTACGTGGGAACACCCACTGCAAAGACCATGGAAGGCCTCCCCAGGGCAGAGTAGGGGATGCAGTCACTTGCGCTGGGTTGTGCTACTCCAGATTATGAGGCCACCAGAAGCCAAGCAGAGCCTCATAAATCTGCCTGAGAGCCTTGCATCACACATGTACCACTTTGCGTGGTGCAACCGTGACGCAAGACTCTCATAAATATGGGCCTCTGGGCTTACCTGTCGCTCTAGTGATTGTGCAGGAACGAGCTCCCGGAAGACCAGGACATCAGGCAGGAGTCCTAGGACGACAGAGGAGGGCAGCTCACTGGCTGAGGAGAGAAGATAAGCCGCATCTCACAGGGACGACTGACATGGAAGAAGGATGATAAGGAAGGGTAAGACGGAAGTCGTAGAACTGGCCAAGTCTGTTAGTTGTTTCTTGGATCAGGTCCGGATGAGGTGTGAATCCTACGCTGTGAGGTGCAGTGTTTTTGTTGCCTTTGCTTATGATTGTTAGGTCTCCCCTGCTGATGGTTTTTGGTCCTGGGTTGATTTTGAAAGAGATGCTGCAGTGATCTCGTACATTCTGACAGTTTTATGTTACAGAGACAGGTCCTGGTGAAGATTATGGGGGTCATTATGACCCTGGCGGTCACTATACCGCCAGGGTCACGGTCGCGGTTGGACCGCCGCCAAAATGGCGGTCCAACAGCAACATTATGATTGTGGCGGAGCTGCCACGGCCCAACCGCCAGGCTGTCGCCAGCCTGCAGCCTGGCGGTCCCGGTGGTTGTTATCCGCCAGGGCAGCGCTGCTGGTCCCATCTGCTAGCCTGCCCATTTGCGGTAAACACCGCCATGGATAGGCTGGCGGTATGGGGGACTCGGAGGGCCCCTGCACTGCCCAGCACTTGCCATGGGCAGTGCAGGGGCCCCCATGCACAGCACCATCGCACATTCCACTGCCTGAATTACGGGCAGTGGAATGCACTACGGGTACTACTGCACCCGCTGCACCGCCACATTGCCGCCGGCTCCATTAGGAGCCAGCTACAATGTTAAGGCCCTGTTCCCCTCTGGACCGGTAGGCGAAAAAACTGTTTCTTCCCGCCAGCCCAGTGGGGAAACCATAATAGGGCCGGTGAGGTTCAGGCCGCACAGGCGGCCTGATGACGTTATGGCATTGGCAGGTGGCCTCCGCCACCCGCCATTGCCATAATGGGGGCCTATGTCAGTGGTGTAACAAAAGCCCCAGCAGCCCCCACAGAGCAGGGGGCACCTGAGCTCTAGTGGGGGGCCTGCGGCATTGCGCTCCTAGAGACATTTGGAGTGGGCGCCTCCATGTGTTTTGCATGTGGGCCCTTTCAACTTTCATTACGCCACTCAATTATGTCCATTGAGTGTCCCATTACAAACCGGTGGGGGGGGGGGGACCTAATGTTGAGGTTACATAGGATTATTTTTGTGCAGGAAGGTGTTCCTCCCCTAGCACAGGGACCCTTGCACCATGGCGCATGGGTGCCATGATTGGTGCAGCGCAAGAAGAGAGCAAACGTTCACCACATCTTGTGCCGTATTCCTGCTCCCCCCTTTCAGGTGCCTTGCCGCGCCGCGCTGCATGAAAGGTTAGTCACCCTGAGCCCAATAAACTAAAACTTGTATTTAAAAAAAAAACTTTTTTGTATAAATTCATAAATGTCATGAAAAGTTTAAAAAAAAGATAAACATTGTGTGTACTGATGAAGCACAGGGCCTGCCTGGGGCTGAATTGTGTACCTGACAGAGGCTTTATTTCCACAGACATATTTACACCATCCTGCCAGCCTCACTGCCTCTGTCTCCCAGGAGCAGCATCTGTTCTGAATGCATTAGTGCAAAGTTAATTAAAAATGAAGGCAGAGCCCTCAGTGGGATGAAGAAGGAGGAACAGGGCTAGGAAACATGAGCAGAATATTGTAATCAGCTGCTCCCCTCGTGGAAACACTAAATATCATTTTGTCGTTACAAAGGCTTTATCTGAGGCGCTGGCCCCCGCCATCTTTGTTGTGAAGTGTTTGATGTCCTTCCTGCTTTGTAGAGGGCGCTTGGGGGAATAACAAGCTGCCTGACACTCCTTCCAGCAATGGCTCCCAACCGTTTGACTTCTGTGTACCCCCACTTTATCATTACTGGGACCTGGGGACCCCACTGAATCACTATTGGAATCTGGGGACCCCCAGTGGGTCATTACTGGAAGCCGAGGGCCCCGGCCTAAACATTATTGATGATTTGTCAAGCAAAGCAATACAAAAAATAGGCATTCATCAAACACATACACAAATGATAACACTTTTTATTAAATTTGCAAACAAATATAAATAAAAAAAATAAAAATGTAATTTTAATAGGAAGTTGCAAGCTTTTCTAAATTCAACTGAAGCCAGACGTGGTTCATACTATGTTCTGTTTCATGCACCTGCCCTGCTCCCACAAACCAATCTGGTGATACTAATGTACTTTTTAGTCTCTCATTTCAAATTCCTTGACATTTACAGTACTTTTTTAACCTTTCAGTTGTCTTTATTCATATACACTTTATTAATCTGATAATATTATTTCATTTTCTAAGCAGTTGCGGACCTCTGAGGAGGCTTCCCGGCCCCCCCGGGAGTCTGCGGCCCACAGGGTGGGAACTACTGCCGTAGAGCCCTCAGTTGGAATAAAAATACCAACATACTGGGATTAAAGCCCACAGAGGGGCTCCAGCAAAGCACCTCCTTGTCTATAAACAGCCCTTGCACAGTGACGTCACCCGGCGCAATTAGACTAGAGTCCAGGGGTTTGGATGAAGAATGTGATCCGTTACTTTACTGGTTCACAGTAACATTAACATATTAAGTCATCTCGAACGTCCCTTGGAATGTGGTAAGTACAAAAAGATTAACACAGCCTGGAAAGTTAAGAAAGACCAACACAGGGGCGTACCTTGGTCAGTGTGGGAGGCTGGCTCTCCATATAGTTTATGAAAATGATGTGCACTGTGGAGAGGGTCTGAGCAACCGCACCTTGGTTTCCAGAGGTCCTCCCTGCAGCCCCTGGGCCTCTGCCTTCCCTGCGGATCCTGGGCCTCTCTCCTCCCTGCGGCTCCTGGGCCTTTGTCCTTCCTGCAGCCCTTGGACCTCTGCCTTCCCTGCGGATCCTGGGCCTCTCTCCTCCCTGCGGCTCCTGGGCCTCTGTCCTCCCTGCGGCTCTTGGGCCTCTGTCCTCCCTTCAGCCCTTGGACCTCTGCCTTCCCTGCGGCTCCTGGGCCTCTGTCCTCCCTGCGGCTCCTGGGCCTCTGCTCTCCCTGCGGCTCCTGGGCCTCTCTCCTCGTTGCGGCTCCTGGGCCTCTGTCCTCCCTGCGGCTCCTGGGCCTCTGTCCTCCCTGCGGCTCCTGGGCCTCTCTCCTCCCTGCGGCTCCTGCGTCTCTGTCCTCCCTGCTGCCTCTGTCCTCCCTGCGGCTCCTGGGCCTCTGTCCTCCCTGCGGCTCCTGGGCCTCTGTCCTCCCTGAGGCTCCTGGGCCTCTGTCCTCCCTGCGGCTCCTGGACCTCTGTCCTCCCTGCGGATCCTGGGCCTCTGTCTTCCCTGTGGATCCTGGGCCTCTCTCCTCCCTGCGGCTCCTGGGCCTTTGTCCTCCCTGCAGCCCTTGGACCTCTGCCTTCCCTGCGGATCCTGGGCCTCTCTCCTCCCTGCGGCTCCTGGGCCTCTGTCCTCCCTGCGGCTCTTGGGCCTCTGTCCTCTCTTCAGCCCTTGGACCTCTGCCTTCCCTGCGGCTACTGGGCCTCTGTCCTCCCTGCGGCTCCTGGGCCTCTCTCCTCATTGCGGCTCCTGGGCCTCTGTCCTTCCTGCGGCTCCTGGGCCTCTGTCCTCCCTGCGGCTCCTGGGCCTCTCTCCTCCCTGCAGCTCCTGCGTCTCTGTCCTCCCTGCTGCCTCTGTCCTCCCTGCGTCTCCTGGGCCTCTGTCCTCCCTGAGGCTCCTGGGCCTCTGTCCTCCCTGCGGCTCCTGGGCCTCTGCCCTCCCTGCAGCTCCTGGGCCTCTGCCCTCCCTGCAGCTCCTCGACCTCTGTCCTCCCTGCGGCTCCTTTGCCTCTGTCCTCCCTGCAGCCCCTAGACCACTGTCCTCCCTGCAGCCCCTGGACCTCTGCCTTCCCTGCGGCTCCTGGGCCTCTGTCCTCCCTGCGGCTCCTGGGCCTCTGTCCTCCCTGCAGCTCCTGGGCCTTTGTCCTCCCTGCTACCTCTGTCCTCCCTGCGGCTCCTGGGCCTCTGCCCTCCCTGCAGCTCCTGGGCCTCTGTCCTCCCTTCGGTTCCTGGGCCTCTGTCCTCCCTGCGGCTCCTGGCCCTCTGTCCTCCCTATGGCTCCTGGGCCTCTGTCCTCCCTGCGGCTCCTGGCCCTCTGTCCTCCCTGCGGCTCCTGGCCCTCTGTCCTCCCTATGGCTCCTGGGCCTCTGTCTTCCCTGCGGCTCCTGGCCCTCTGTCCTCCCTACGGCTCCTGGGCCTCTCTCCTCCCTGCGGCTCCTGGGCCTCTGTCCTCCCTGCAGCCCCTGGACCTCTGTCCTCCCTGCGGCTCCTGGGCCTCTCTCCTCCCTGCGGCTCCTGAACCTCTGTCCTCCCTGCGGCTCCTGAACCTCTGTCCTCCCTATGGCTCCTGGGCCTCTGTCCTCCCTGAGGCTCCTGGGCCTCTGTCCTCCCTGCGGATCCTGGGCCTCTGTCCTCCCTGCGGATCCTGGGCCTCTCTCTTCCTGCGGCTCCTGGGCCTTTGTCCTCCCTGTGGCTCCTGGGCTTCTGTCCTCCCTGCTGCCTCTGTCCTCCCTGCGGCTCCTGGGCCTCTGTCCTCCCTGCAGCTCCTGGGCCTCTGTCCTCCCTGCGGCTCCTGGGCCTCTGCCCTCCCTGCGGTTCCTGCGTCTCTGCCCTCCCTGCGGTTCCTGCATCTCTGCCCTCCCTGCTGCCTCTGTCCTCCCTGCGGCTCCTGGGCCTCTGTCCTCCCTGAGGCTCCTGGGCCTCTGTCCTCCCTGCGGCTCCTGGGCCTCTGCCCTCCCTGCGGTTCCTGCGTTTCTGCCCTCCCTGCGGTTCCTGCATCTCTGTCCTCCCTGCTGCCTCTGTCCTCCCTGCGGCTCCTGGGCCTCTGTCCTGCCTGCGGCTCCTGGGCCTCTGTCCTCCCTGAGGCTCCTGGGCCTCTGTCCTCCCTGCTGCTCCTGGACCTCTGTCCTCCCTGCGGATCCTGGGCCTCTGTCCTCCCTGCGGATCCTGGGCCTCTCTCCTCCCTACGGCTCCTGGGCCTTTGTCCTCCCTGCAGCCCTTGGACCTCTGCCTTCCCTGCGGATCCTGGGCCTCTGCCCTCCCTGCGGTTCCTGCGTTTCTGCCCTCCCTGCGGTTCCTGCGTCTCTGCCCTCCCTGCGGTTCCTGCGTCTCTGCCCTCCCTGCTGCCTCTGTCCTCCCTGCGGCTCCTGGGCCTCTGTCCTCCCTGAGGCTCCTGGGCCTCTGTCCTCCCTGCGGCTCCTGGGCCTCTGTCCTCCCTGCGGCTCCTGGGCCTCTGCCCTCCCTGCGGTTCCTGCGTTTCTGCCCTCCCTGCGGTTCCTGCATCTCTGTCCTCCCTGCTGCCTCTGTCCTCCCTGCGGCTCCTGGGCCTCTGTCCTGCCTGCGGCTCCTGGGCCTCTGTCCTCCCTGAGGCTCCTGGGCCTCTGTCCTCCCTGCGGCTCCTGGACCTCTGTCCTCCCTGCGGATCCTGGGCCTCTGTCCTCCCTGCGGATCCTGGGCCTCTGTCCTCCCTGCGGCTCCTGGGCCTTTGTCCTCCCTGCAGCCCTTGGACCTCTGCCTTCCCTGCGGATCCTGGGGCTCTCTCCTCGTTGCGGCTCCTGGGCCTCTCTCCTCGTTGCGGCTCCTGGGCCTCTGTCCTACCTGCGGCTCCTGGGCCTCTCTCCTCCCTGCGTCTCCTGCGTCTCTGTCCTCCCTGCTGCCTCTGTCCTCCCTGCGGCTCCTGGGCCTCTGTCCTCCCTGCGGCTCCTGGGCCTCTGTCCTCCCTGTGGCTCCTGGGCCTCTGTCCTCCCTGCGGCTCCTGGCCTCTGCCCTCCCTGCGGCTCCTGGGCTTCTGCCCTCCCTGAAGCTCCAGGGCTTCTGCCCTCCCTGCAGCTCCTGGGCCTCTGCCCTCCCTGCAGCTCCTCGGCCTCTGTCCTCCCTGCGGCTCCTTTACCTCTGTCCTCCCTGCAGCCCCTAGACCACTGTCCTCCCTGCAGCCCCTGGACCTCTGCCTTCCCTGCGGCTCCTGGGCCTCTGTCCTCCCTGCGGCTCCTGGGCCTCTGTCCTCCCTGCAGCTCCTGGGCCTTTGTCCTCCCTGCTGCCTCTGTCCTCCCTGCGGCTCCTGGGCCTCTGCCCTCCCTGCAGCTCCTGGGACTCTGTCCTCCCTTCGGTTCCTGGGCCTCTGTCCTCCCTGCAGCTCCTGGCCCTCTGTCCTCCCTATGGCTCCTGGGCCTCTGTCCTCCCTGCGGCTCCTGGCCCTCTGTCCTCCCTATGGCTCCTGGGCCTCTGTCTTCCCTGCGGCTCCTGGGCCTCTCTCCTCCCTGCGGCTCCTGGGCCTCTGTCCTCCCTGCAGCCCCTGGACCTCTGCCCTCCCTGCGGCTCCTGGACCTCTGTCCTCCCTGCGGCTCCTGGGCCTCTCTCCTCCCTGCGGCTCCTGGACCTCTGTCCTCCCTATGGCTCCTGGGCCTCTGTCCTCCCTACGGCTCCTGGGCCTCTGTCCTCCCTGAGGCTCCTGGGCCTCTGTCCTCCCTACGGCTCCTGGGCCTCTCTCCTCCCTGCGGCTCCTGGGCCTCTGTCCTCCCTGCAGCCCCTGGACCTCTGTCCTCCCTGCGGCTCCTGGGCCTCTCTCCTCCCTGCGGCTCCTGAACCTCTGTCCTCCCTGCGGCTCCTGAACCTCTGTCCTCCCTATGGCTCCTGGGCCTCTGTCCTCCCTGCGGCTCCTGGGCCTCTGTCCTCCCTGCAGCCCCTGGACCTCTGCCCTCCCTGCGGCTCCTGGACCTCTGTCTTCCCTGCGGCTCCTGGGCCTCTCTCCTCCCTGCGGCTCCTGGGCCTCTGTCCTCCCTGCAGCCCCTGGACCTCTGCCCTCCCTGCGGCTCCTGGACCTCTGTCCTCCCTGCGGCTCCTGGGCCTCTCTCCTCCCTGCGGCTCCTGGACCTCTGTCCTCCCTATGGCTCCTGGGCCTCTGTCCTCCCTACGGCTCCTGGGCCTCTGTCCTCCCTGAGGCTCCTGGGCCTCTGTCCTCCCTACGGCTCCTGGGCCTCTCTCCTCCCTGCGGCTCCTGGACCTCTGTCCTCCCTGCAGCCCCTGGACCTCTGTCCTCCCTGCGGCTCCTGGGCCTCTCTCCTCCCTGCGGCTCCTGAACCTCTGTCCTCCCTGCGGCTCCTGAACCTCTGTCCTCCCTATGGCTCCTGGGCCTCTGTCCTCCCTGAGGCTCCTGGGCCTCTGTCCTCCCTGCGGATCCTGGGCCTCTGTCCTCCCTGAGGATCCTGGGCCTCTCTCTTCCTGCGGCTCCTGGGCCTTTGTCCTCCCTGCAGCCCTTGGACCTCTGCCTTCCCTGCGGATCCTGGGCCTCTCTCCTTCCTGCGGCTCCTGGGCCTCTGTCCTCCCTGCGGCTCTTGGGCCTCTGCCCTCCCTGCGGCTCCTGGGCTTCTGTCCTCCCTGCGGCTCCTGGGCTTCTGTCCTCCCTGCTGCCTCTGTCCTCCCTGCGGCTCCTGGGCCTCTGTCCTCCCTGCGGCTCCTGGGCCTCTGTCCTTCCTGCGGCTCCTGGGCCTCTGCCCTCCCTGCAGTTCCTGCGTCTCTGCCCTCCCTGCGGTTCCTGCGTCTCTGCCCTCCCTGCTGCCTCTGTCCTCCCTGCGGCTCCTGGGCCTCTGTCCTCCCTGAGGCTCCTGGGCCTCTGTCCTCCCTGCGGCTCCTGGGCCTCTGTCCTCCCTGCGGCTCCTGGGCCTCTGCCCTCCCTGCGGTTCCTGCATCTCTGCCCTCCCTGCGGTTCCTGCATCTCTGTCCTCCCTGCTGCCTCTGTCCTCCCTGCGGCTCCTGGGCCTGTGTCCTGCCTGCGGCTCCTGGGCCTCTGTCCTCCCTGAGGCTCCTGGGCCTCTGTCCTCCCTGCGGCTCTTGGACCTCTGTCCTCCCTGCGGATCCTGGGCCTCTCTCCTCCCTGCGGCTCCTGGGCCTTTGTCCTCCCTGCAGCCCTTGGACCTCTGCCTTCCCTGCGGATCCTGGGCCTCTCTCCTCCCTGCGGCTCCTGGGCCTCTGTCCTCCCTGCGGCTCTTGGGCCTCTGTCCTCCCTTCAGCCCTTGGACCTCTGCCTTCCTTGTGGCTCCTGGGCCTCTGTCCTCCCTGCGGCTCCTGGGCCTCTGCTCTCCCTGCGGCTCCTGGGCCTCTCTCCTCGTTGCGGCTCCTGGGCCTCTCTCCTCGTTGCGGCTCCTGGGCCTCTGTCCTACCTGCGGCTCCTGGGCCTCTCTCCTCCCTGCGGCTCCTGCGTCTCTGTCCTCCCTGCTGCCTCTGTCCTCCCTGCGGCTCCTGGCCTCTGCCCTCCCTGCGGCTCCTGGGCTTCTGCCCTCCCTGAAGCTCCAGGGCTTCTGCCCTCCCTGCAGCTCCTGGGCCTCTGCCCTCCCTGCAGCTCCTCGGCCTCTGTCCTACCTGCGGCTCCTTTACCTCTGTCCTCCCTGCAGCCCCTAGACCACTGTCCTCCCTGCAGCCCCTGGACCTCTGCCTTCCCTGCGGCTCCTGGGCCTCTGTCCTCCCTGCGGCTCCTGGGCCTCTGTCCTCCCTGCAGCTCCTGGGCCTTTGTCCTCCCTGCTGCCTCTGTCCTCCCTGCGGCTCCTGGGCCTCTGCCCTCCCTGCAGCTCCTGGGACTCTGCCCTCCCTGCGGTTCCTGGGCATCTGCCCTCCCTACGGTTCCTGCGTCTCTGCCCTCCCTGCGGTTCCTGCATCTCTGCCCTCCCTGCGGTTCCTGCGTCTCTGCCCTCCCTGCGGCTCCTGCGTCTCTGCCCTCCCTGCGGCTCCTGCATCTCTGCCCTCCCTGCGGTTCCTGCGTCTCTGCCCTCCCTGCGGCTCCTGCGTCTCTGCCCTCCCTGCGGCTCCTGCGGCTCTGCCCTCCCTGCGGTTCCTGCATCTCTGCCCTCCCTGCGGTTCCTGCGTCTCTGCCCTCCCTGCGGCTCCTGCGGCTCTGCCCTCCCTGCGGTTCCTGCGTCTCTGCCCTCCCTGCGGTTCCTGCGTCTCTGCCCTCCCTGCGGCTCCTGCGTCTCTGCCCTCCCTGCGGTTCCTGCGTCTCTGTCCTCCCTGCGGCTCCTGGGCCTCTGCCCTCCCTGCAGCTCCTGGGACTCTGCCCTCCCTGCGGTTCCTGGGCATCTGCCCTCCCTACGGTTCCTGCGTCTCTGCCCTCCCTGCGGTTCCTGCGTCTCTGCCCTCCCTGCGGCTCCTGCGTCTCTGCCCTCCCTGCGGTTCCTGCGTCTCTGCCCTCCCTGCGGCTCCTGCGTCTCTGCCCTCCCTGCGGCTCCTGCGTCTCTGCCCTCCCTGCGGTTCCTGCGTCTCTGCCCTCCCTGCGGTTCCTGCCCTCCCTGCGGTTCCTGCGTCTCTGCCCTCCCTGCGGTTCCTGCATCTCTGCCCTCCCTGCGGTTCCTGCGTCTCTGCCCTCCCTGCGGCTCCTGCGTCTCTGCCCTCCCTGCGGTTCCTGCGTCTCTGCCCTCCCTGCGGTTCCTGCGTCTCTGCCCTCCCTGCGGTTCCTGCGTCTCTGCCCTCCCTGCGGTTCCTGCGTCTCTGCCCTCCCTGCGGCTCCTGGGCTTCTGTCCTCCCTGTGGCTCCTGGGCTTCTGTCCTCCCTGTGGCTCCTGGGCTTCTGTCCTCCCTGCTGCCTCTGTCCTCCCTGCGGCTCCTGGGCCTCTGTCCTCCCTGCGGCTCCTGCGGCTCTGCCCTCCCTGCGGTTCCTGCGTCTCTGCCCTCCCTGCGGTTCCTGCGTCTCTGCCGTCCCTGCGGCTCCTGCGTCTCTGCCCTCCCTGCGGTTCCTGCGTCTCTGCCCTCCCTGCGGTTCCTGCGTCTCTGCCCTCCCTGCGGCTCCTGCGTCTCTGCCCTCCCTGCGGCTCCTGCGTCTCTGCCCTCCCTGCGGCTCCTGCGTCTCTGCCCTCCCTGCGGTTCCTGCGTCTCTGCCCTCCCTGCGGTTCCTGCGTCTCTGCCCTCCCTGCGGCTCCTGCGTCTCTGCCCTCCCTGCGGTTCCTGCGTCTCTGCCCTCCCTGCGGCTCCTGCGTCTCTGCCCTCCCTGCGGCTCCTGCGTCTCTGCCCTCCCTGCGGTTCCTGCGTCTCTGCCCTCCCTGCGGTTCCTGCGTCTCTGCCCTCCCTGCGGCTCCTGTGTCTCTGCCGTCCCTGCGGCTCCTGTGTCTCTGCCCTCCCTGCGGTTCCTGCGTCTCTGCCCTCCCTGCGGTTCCTGCGTCTCTGCCCTCCCTGCGGTTCCTGCGTCTCTGCCCTCCCTGCGGTTCCTGCGTCTCTGCCCTCCCTGCGGTTCCTGCGTCTCTGCCCTCCCTGCGGCTCCTGCGTCTCTTCCCTCCCTGCGGCTGCTGCGTCTCTGCCCTCCCTGCGGCTCCTGCGTCTCTGCCCTCCCTGCGGTTCCTGCGTCTCTGCCCTCCCTGTGGCTCCTGCGTCTCTGCCCTCCCTGCGGCTCCTGCGTCTCTGCCCTCCCTGCGGTTCCTGCATCTCTGCCCTCCCTGCGGTTCCTGCGTCTCTGCCCTCCCTGCGGCTCCTGGTTGGACACCTCATCTCTCAGGCGCTCATCTCTCTGATAAATACTATTCCCATGCGAGCTGCACCCGTAACCTGCGTCGTGACTGATGTGACGAGGTGTCCATTGCAGCGAGTGACTGTCACGCAGCGCTGAGGAGGCTCCTTCAGTTCTACAGTACAATCAATGGACACATTCACACCTGCTGTGCATTCAAGGGCTGAGGTCACGTGTTAGACCCCCACCCACCGACACAAGAAGAGAGATGAGTAGACACCCCGGCTGCCTCATAGCGCTTTATTACCCCCCCCCCCCCCCGTGTTGTGTTGCTTGTCCCGCCCCTCTTGCCAGACAAACAAGCACTGGCCATGACCAGGCCCTGGCTCGTTACATCGCCGTGTGCTGTACCAGGCGGCTAGAAGACACTGACATTGACAGCGCCAATAGCTCTTGAGATCCATTGGTTTTCCCAATGCTTGATTTACCCTCTAAGGACCAGGGAAGAGCAAGAGAAGCTCCCTGAGAAAGGCCAAGACATCCGCCCACAGCTCCCAGACCACGATCCACCAGCCCCCCAGTGCGGCAGCCGCTGCAAGAGCTGGGCCAGGAGGCATGGAGGGAACATGTCCCACAGGTGACGCCCACCCAGGAGAGGCCGCGCCCTGGGCCATTCACAAAGGACCTCCACACTTGTGGGGGGACCTGGATACTACAGTTACCCGTTGTGGAGGTCCCCCATGAGTGTGGTCCCTCCCACCGCCAGTGCGCTCCTCCCCGGCGGTAGTGGGACCCACCCCACCCTCAAATACCCTCCAATACCCCCACCCCACCCACCAATACCCCCCACCCCACCCTCAAATACCCCCCTCTCACCCCTCCAATACCCCCCACCCACTAATACCCCCCACCCCACCCACCCTCAAATAAACCGCCCACCACTCCAATACCCCCCACCCACCAATACCCCCCCACCCCACCCTCAAATACCCCCCTCTCACCCCTCCAATACCCCCCACCCACTAATACCCCCCACCCCACCCTCCAATACCCCCCCACCCCACCCTCCAATACACCGCCCACCACTCCAATACCCCCCCACCCACCAATACCCCCCACCCCACCCTCCAATACCCCCCACCCCACCCTCAAATACACCGCCCACCACTCCAATACCCCCCCACCCACCAATACCCCCCCACCCCACCCTCCAATACCCCCACCCCAACCTCAAATACCCCCCCACCCACCAATACCCTCCCACCCCACCCTCAAATACCCCCCTCTCACCCCTCCAATACCCCCCACCCACCAATACCCCCCACCCCACCCTCCAATACCCCCCACCCCACCCTCAAATACACCTCCCACCACTCCAATACCCCCCACCCACCAATACCCCCCACCCCACCCTCCAATACCCCCCACCCCACCCTCCAATACCCTCCAATACCCCCATCCCACCCACCAATACCCCCCCACCCCACCCTCAAATACCCCCTCTCACACCTCCAATACCCCCCACCCACTAATACCCCCCACCCCACCCTCCAATACCCCCCACCCCACCCTCAAATACACCGCCCACCACTCCAGCCCTGCGGTGAGACACCATGATGGCACCGAACAGCACAAACCCATGGGCAAAGTCAATGCACTCAGGGTCTGGCGGGTGGAGCTTTATTTCATCAGAAACTTCACAACTCTTCAAGCAGGCGTTTACCAGCAATTACAGCCCTCTTGGTGAGTGTTCTGGTTGGTCAATTCATGTGCTGCTCTGATGGGCGGTATATCCCCCAGGGTGCACCATGTTTTTCAAACTTTACCACCCCTGCCTCAAGACTCTGTTGCCTCCATAAAACCAAGAAGATTAGAGCCGCCCTGGTCCTAGCTAGTTTCTCTCTTTACACATTCATTTCCTTCCAATACTCAAGTTCAGCTGCCAGAACCCCACACTTGCTTCACCTGATGGTACACAGTTTGTTTTGTTTTTAGGTCTTGCCTACGACATTGCATGAGCTGCCTGCGGAGAGACATATTGTTAGCTTGTTGTGGGCTGGCTACTGCTTGCTATTGGTTGTCTTTGTTGTCACTCATTGGCCTCCTTCTTATTTGACTTCTGTAGGCTTTCATTCCTCTTCTGGTGTTTTTCCCGCCCCTGGAGCATGGACCCATTACTTGTATCCTTCTGCTTATCAGGTGCAATTATTTTCTTTTTGGTTAAGCACGCTACAAGAGTCGTTCATGTTCCCTTTCTCGCCTGTGTGTTTGTCCCTTCGCCATCCCTCCCACAATTGCTGTTCTTGCTTCCTACACGCCTGCCCACCTTGTGTTACTGTTTACAAGTTAGGCCTGAGTTGGTCACAATGAAAAGCCAGCGATAGAGGCTGTAGGTGTGACTGTATCATTGAGAAATGATCTGGTCTATTTATTATGTTATAACAAAGACAGTGGGCCTGATTCGCAGAGATAAACTTACACCAAAAGTCCAAGTTTAGACCTTAAGTTTAACTTTACTTATAGTTAGACTTTTGGTCTAAACTTACACCAAAATTCTAAACTTAGATCAAAATTCTAACTTTAGGTCTAAACTTAGACATTTGGTCTAAGTTTACAGTTGCGGCTCGTGGCACGCGGAAGGGGTGGGGCTGTGCATGGGTGAGGGGGACAGAGGGGGGAATAAACATTAAATTAATGATTTAAAAAAACCCACTTACCTCGACTGCCGCCGCTGACACCACTGTGCCGCTCCATTGCTGCAGGCACAGGCTCCAAGCCTGCCCTGCGGACAATCCTGACGCTTCTCAGAGCAGCATCAGGATTGGCTGGGAGCACCCAGGCAGACTGGGAGCCTGTGTCTGCTCTATCCAGATCGGCAACACAGTGCAAGGCTGGAGAGACCTAACTGCGCATGTGTGTTTGGCCGGCCCAAGACGGCCGCCAACACACACGTGCTCTGAGGGGAGTGCAGTGAACTCCCCCTGAGTGCTCGTCATAGCCTGTGGCCCGCCCCTTTATAAGAAAAAGATGATAAACACAGTTTCTTATTGTTTTCTTGTAAAGGCTTTGCAGCTGCCGCCGCTGGTGGGAGAAGCAATGCTACTCCGCTCCAACGCAGGAGCCGCCCCTGTCTAGAGATGATGACTATTAATTGAAAAGACAGACTAACAGGCAGCAAAGCAAACAAACACATCATGGCAAACAGAAAGGACACAGGCAGACACAGTGAAGCAGAGACAGATGGACGCACAGAGGAAGCTGAACAGACGGACAGGGAATCAGAAGCACCGGCAAATAAATGCAGACAGATAACAGCGAAAGAGAAGAAGCGAGAAGGTATCTAAACATATATGACAGGAGACACAGTCAGACAGACAGCTAGAGACACAGGCAGGTATAGACACATGCAGGTGGCCAGAGACACAGACAGGCACGAGACAGGTAGAGACACAGACACACACAGGCACGTAGAGACACAGGCAAACACACAAGCAGGCAGGTAGGCACACAGACAGGCACACAGGTAGGTAGAGACACAGACATGTACACAGCTAGGTACACAGGTAGGTAGAGACACAAACAAGCACACAGGCAGGTAGAGACACAGGCAAACACACAAGCAGGCAGGTAGGCACACAGACAGGCACACAGGTACGTAGAGACACAGACATGTACACAGCTAGGAACACAGGTAGGTAGAGACACAGATACACAGGCAGGTAGAGACACAAACAAGCACACAGGCAGGTAGAGACACAGGCAGACATGCACGCAGGTAAAGACACAGGCACACAGGGAGGTAGAGACACAGGCAGGTAGTGAGTTACAGATAGGCCGGTAGACAAAGTCCGGTGGAGAAACCAACACGCAGGCAGCCCTGTAGAAAGATACAGAAACAGGCAGGTAGACACGGACAGGTAGATGGACAGGCAGAGGCAGACAAGAACACACAAAGACAGGCAGGTAGTTTCATGAGTCAAGATAGGAAGCAGGCACTTGCACTTTCCTCGCCGATGTGCTTTGTGCGCAGGGGACGGAGCGGGAGACTTTGGAGGATGGAGCAGTGAGGTGGGACCTTCACCTCCAGGCTCACGAAGGCCCTCTTGGGTGGCCCTGCGTTGCTTGGTAAATCTGTAGTAAGGCCAGGCAGCGCAGGTCTCTGCCTTGCATTACTCTGTGCCAGGTAGACGATCCATGAGCGTTGCGTGGGTGTTCCCACACCCACCCATAGATTTTGGCGCCTTCCCAGATCTACCCGAGTGGTGGCACTCAGAATGCGTCAAAATGCTGCAGGGAGGCGCAGCCAGGAGAAATATCTTTATTTGTCCTTATTTCCTCATTCTTGCAACAACAAAATACAAAAGCTGCAGTTCATTGTTTATGTGCAGGAAGGTGCCCCTCCTGTACAAAAGCAATCCTCCTGCAGCACAGGCACCCGCGCACCATGACGCAAGGGGTGTGTGATATCGCTAGGCTGCTGAAAGTGTGCCAGCGCAAGGAGGGGACAGGAATGCACCGTGCGATGTTAAATGTGGCTCATCCCTGCCCTTTCCCTTTCACGCAGCGCTGCAAGGTGTCTTGTTGCGTTGCGTGAAGTATGTTAAATCTGTCCCCAGTGCCTACCTCTCTGTGTGTCTGTGTTGGCTGCTGTCACTTCCAGCCTCTGAGCTACCACTTCGTGGCATCCTGGGCTTTTCCACCCGGTGGTCACAGCATCATCCACCTTGCCGTTCAGTAAGTAGCTCAAATTGCCATTTAACTTACGTACCGCTGTCACCTGTCTCTGGTTGTAACCTTGTGCTCGTCTTTATGTCCCTGCTCTTCTCTCCAGAGGCCGCACTGGTACTGCGATAGTCGAAGCCGCTTGTCAGGGAACAGGTGGGAGGACTGGACTCCCAGTGAATCCCTCTCCTTCAGTCCACCTTAATCAATCAATCAATCAATCAACTCAGATTTATAGAGCGCGACTAATCACCCGAGAGGGTACCCAGCGCTGCGTTCTTGTTGGGCTCAGTTGAAAAGCCAAGTCACGAGTCCCTTTCTGAGTTCCCGTAGGGAGGGTGCTGTTCGGAGGTGGAGAGGGAGGTCGTTCCAGGCCTTGGCAGGTGTAGGAGAAGCAGCGTCCTCCACTGTAGCTGCGGCGGATGCGCGGGGTGTGTGAGGGTGAGGGAGGCGGGGCGGAGGTGTCTGGAGGGTCGTTGGAAGCTGAGGCGGTGGGTCATGTACGCTGGTCCTAGATTGTGGAGGGCCTTGTAGGTTGGTGTCAGCATCGTCAGGTGGCAGCTTTGCATGATGCGGAGCCAGTGGAGGTTCTTGGGATGGGGGGTGATGTGGGTCCGTTTGGGGAGGTCAAGAATGAGTCGAGCGCCTGCGTTCTGAATAGTCTGGAGTCTCCTCTGGATTGGGTGGTGATTCTGGCATAAAGCGTGTTTCTGTACCCAGGGGGCAGGTAGAGGCCTTGGCCACATACCTAGAAAGGGAGGTAGACAGACAGACTGACACAGACACATAAACAGTCAGTCAGACAGATATGCAGGTGCACACACCAAGTATGGGGGAGACCGGTGGGAAGACACAGACCAGCACTCTGGAACAGGCAGGCAGTGTAGGAAGGTAGCCTTTTTCTAGCCTTGTTACCCCCACTTTTGGCCTGTTTGTGAGTGTATGTGAGGGAGTTTTCACTGTCTCACTGGGATCCTGCTAGCCAGGGCCCAGTGCTCATAGTGAAAACCCTATGTTGTAAGTGTGGTTGTTATGTGTCACTGGGACCCTGCTAGCCAGGACCCCAGTGCTCATAGTGAAAACTCTATGTTGTAAGTGTGGTTGTTATGTGTCACTGGGACCCTGCTAGCCAGGACCCCAGTGCTCATAGTGAAAACCCTATGTTGTAAGTGTGGTTGTTATGTGTCACTGGGACCCTGCTAGCCAGTACCCCAGTGCTCATAAGGTTGTGGCCTATATGTGTTCCCTGTGTGGTGCCTAACTGTCTCACTGAGGCTCTGCTAACCAGAACCTCAGTATTTATGTTCTCTCTGCTTTATAAAATTGTCACTGCAGGCTAGTGAATAATTTTACCAATTCTCATTGGCACACTGGTACACCCATATAATTCCCTTGTGTATGGTACTTAGGTACCCAGGGTATTGGGATTTCAGGAGATCCCTATGGGCTGCAGCATTTCTTTTGCCACCTACAGGGAGCTCTGACAATTCTTACACAGGCCTGCCACTGCAGCCTGAGTGAAATAACGTCCATGTTATTTCACAGCCATTTACCACTGCACTTAAGTAACTTATAAGTCACCTATATGTCTAACCTTCACCTGGTGAAGGTTGGGTGCAAAGTTACTTAGTGTGTGGGCACCCTGGCACTAGCCAAGGTGCCCCCACATCGTTCAGGGCAAATTCCCTGGACTTTGTGAGTGAGGGGACACCATTACACACGTGCACTACACATAGGTCACTACCTATGTGTAGCATCACAATGGTAACTCCGAACATGGCCATGTAACATGCCTAAGATCATGGAACTGACACCCCAATACCATTCTGGTATTGGGGGGACAATTGCATGATCCCCCGGAGGTCTAGCACAGAACCCGGGTACTGCCAAACTGCCTTTCCGGGGTTTCCACTGCAGCTGCTGCCAACCCCTCAGACAGTATTCTGCCCTCCTGGGGTCTGGGCAGCCCCGGCCCAGGAAGGCAGAACAAAGGATTTCCTCTGAGAGAGGGTGTTACACCCTCTCCCTTTGGAAATAGGTGTGAAGGGCTGGGGAGGAGTAGCCTCCCCCAGCCTCTGAAAATGCTTTGATGGCCACAGATGGTGCCCATCCCTGCATAAGCCAGTCTACACTGGTTCAGGGATCCCCCAGCCCTGCTCTGGCGCGAAACTGGACAAAGGAAAGGGGAGTGACCACTCCCCTGACCAGTACCTCCCAGTGGAGGTGCCCAGACCTCTGCCATCTTGGATTCAGAAGTGTTGGGGGCACACTGGACTGCTCTGAGTGGCCAGTGCCAGCAGGTGATGTCAGAGACCTCCTCTGATAGGCTCTTACCTCTCTTGGTAGCCAAACCTCCTTTCTTGGTAGCCAAACCTCCTTTTCTGGCTATTTAGAGTCTCTCCTCTGGGGTATTCTTCAGATAACGAATGCAAGAGCTCACCAGAGTTCCTCTGCACTTCCCTCTTCGACTTCTGCCAAGGATCGACCGCTGACTGCTCCAGGACGCCTGCAAAACCGCAACAAAGTAGCAAGACGACTACCAGCAACATGGTAGCGCCTCATCCTGCTGGCTTTCTCGACTGTTTCCTGGTGGTGCATGCTCTGGGGGCTGTCTGCCTTCACCCTGCACTGGAAGCCAAGAAGAAATCTCACGTGGGTCGGCGGAATCTTCCCCCTGCTAACGCAGGCACCAAAAGACTGCATCACCGGTCCTCTGGGTCCCCTCTCATCCTGACGAGCGTGGTCCCTGGAACACAGGAGCTAGATCCAAGTGACCCCCACAGGCCACTGATCCTTCAGTCCAAGTTTGGTGGAAGTAAGTCCTTGCCTCCCCACACCAGACAGCAAACCTGTATACTGTGTGATTTGCAGCTGCTCCGGCTTCTGTGCACTTCTCCAAGGATTCCTTTGTGCACAGCCTAGCCTGGGTTCCCAGCACTCCGTCGTGCAGGGCTCAACCCTCTGAGTTGGACTCCAACGTCGTGGGACCCTCCTTTTGTGACTCTGAGTTCACAGAACTTCCAAGTGCCTGCTCCGGTACTTCTGCGGGTGCTGCCTGCTTCTGCGGGGGTTCTCTGAGTTGCTGAGCACCCCCCCCTGTCTCCTCCCCCAAGGGGCGACATCCTGGTCCTTCCTGGTCCCCGGCAGCACCCAAAAACCTCCACTTGACCCTTGCAGCTAGCAAGGCTTGTTTGCAGTATTTCTGCCTGGAAACACTTCTGCAACATCCAGCACACCGTGGGACATCTTCCATCCAAAGGAGAAGTTCCTAGCTCTTTTCGTTGTTGCAGAATCTTTGGCTTCTTCCACCCAGAGGCAGCCCTTTTGCATCTTCATCTGGGGTTTCCTGGGCTCCTGCCCCCCTGGACACTATTGCAACTCTTGGGCTTGGTCCCCTTCATTTACAGGTCCTCAGGTCCAGGAATCCATCTTCAGTGCTTTGCTTGTGTTTGTGGTTCTTGCAGAATCCCCCTATCACGACTATTGTGTCTTTCTGGGGTAGAAGGGTAACTTTACTCTTACTTTTCAGGGTCTTCGGGTGGGGTATCTTGGACACCCTTACTGTTTCCTTACAGTCCCAGCGACCCTCTACACACTACACTAGGCCTAGGGCCCATTCATGATTCGCATTCCACTTCTGGAGTATATGGTTTGTGTTGCCCCTAGGCCTATGTGCTCCTATTGCATCCTATTGTGATTCTACATTGTTTGCACTACTTTTCTTACTGTTACTTACCTGTTTTGGGTTTGTGTACATGTAATTTGTGTATATTACTTACCGCCTAAGTGAGGGTATTCTCTGAGATACCTTTGGCATATTGTCACTAAAATAAAGTACCTTTATTTTTAGTAACTAAAAGTATTGTGTTTTCTTATGGTATTGTGCATATGACACCAGTGGTATAGTAGGAGCTTTGCATGTCTCCTAGTTCAGCCTAAGCTGCTTTGCCATAGCTACATTCTATAAGCCTAAGCTGCTAGAAACACCTCTCTTCTACTAATAAGGGATAACTGGACCTGGCACAGGGTGTAAGTACCACAAGGTGCCCACTTTAAGCCAGGCCAGCCTCCTACATGTGGACAGAGACAGACAGAGTTACAGACAGACACACAGACAGGTACAAAGAGGCAGGTAAAGTCACACACAGGTAAATGTAGACAGAGGCAGGTAGAGTCACAGATAGGCAGACAGAGGCAGACAGAGTTACAGACAGACACACAGACAGGTACACGGAGACAGGTCACAGACAGGTAGTTTTAAACAAGTGTATGTAGAGTCACCGATGGTGACAGACAGGTAGACAGAGACAGGTAGAGTCACAGATAGGCAGACAGAGTTACAGACAGACACAGAGGTAGACAGGGGCAGGTAGAGTCACACAGAGATAGTTAGAGGCAAGTGGAGTTACAACCAAGCCGAGGTAGACAGGGGCAGGTGGTGTCACAGACGGTGGCACTGAGAGGTAGATAGAAGCAGGTAGAGTCGTAGATAGGTAGACAAAGGCAGGCAGAGTTACAGACAGACACACAGATAGACAAAGAAAGATAGAGTCACAGACAGACACACAGACAGGTAGACACAGGCAGACAGTGTTACAGACAGACAATGAGTCAGGTAGATAAAGGCAGATAGAGTCACATACAGACACAGACAGGATGATAAAGGTAGATAGAGTCACAGACAGACACAAACAGATAGACAAAGAAAGATAGAGTCACAGACAGACACACAGACAGGTAGACAAAGGCAGGATGACTCCTAGACAGGTAGACAGAGGCATGCAGACTCATAAAGAGTGTAGGAGGCTGGCTCTCTGTATAGTGTGTAAAACCGATGTACAATATGCAGAGTCCAAGCAACCACACCTTAGTATGCAGAGGTAAAACGCAGAGCACCTAATGCTCTCTTCTAGTGGTAGCTTGGTCGTGCAGTTAGGCTACTCCAGGAGATGTGCTAAGCATTTGTTGAATCCTTGTATCAATAAATGTGGACACACACTCAGGAGAATAACTCGAGACCAATTAACAAAATACTTCAGATTTTTATACATTTTTTAAGACGCAGATCATCAAAATCAGGTAAGTACTTTGTAACTTAAGATTTTTCAAATTTAGAAAATGTTCTGTTTCTGTGCATAATTACACACCATAGGAATCAATGGGAGAAAACTTTAAAATTGCATATAAAATCAAGTCGTGCTCTCACAAGTGTGACCTTTTGTTTCCATGTTGAGGTCACTGAGATGTCCTGTGGACCAGCTGGAGAAGTTCAGGCGGCTCCCAGGTCCGGTGGGAGCAAGCAGGTGCGCCACAGGGAAGGAGACCACTTGGAAACACACTGCACAGGGGGTCTTGGAGATAAGTCCGGTGGGTCCCCTTAGAGGGTGGAGTTTGCAAGGGGTTAGGGATCCCTAGAGCTAAGCTAGTTTGTCAATGCAGTGACCAGCTGCAGAGCAGATAGGTCAGCAAAGGGTTGTGTATCAGGGGGCCTTTTGAGCCAAGTGCAGGTCACTTGGAGGGTGGTTTGCAGGTCAGCAGGGCCACTCTGGGGGTGGTTCTTAGGTGTCCAGAAGTCTCTCAACTGGTGCTTGCCCTTGGTTGTTGGAGAGTCCAGAGTGGACTTTTCTTGAGGGAGTCTGACGTTGGGGTTCCAGTACCTCTGGCTATTGCACAGTTCAGCCACAGGAGGTCGCAGTGCCCCCAAACTTGGCACACTTACCGGGTTTGTCCTCCGAGCCTGTCAGGTGATATTTGGTCTGGCTGCTTTGTCCGGTACATTGGTCAGCATCCGGTCAGTGAACTGGACTTCACTGGGGCTTGCCTAGTGATACCCTCACTCTGGAGGAAGGTTCTTGGCAATTTCTAGAAGTCTGGAGGTCCTCTGGTGTTTCTTAAAGTCCGTCCGATGTCCAGTGCGAGAAAGGAGCCTCTTTCTAGCCTTGTTACCCCCACTTTTGGCCTGTTTGTGAGTATATGTCAGGGTGTTTTCACTGTCTCACTGGGATCCTGCTAGCCAAGGCCCAGTGCTCATAGTGAAAATCCTATGTTTTCAGTATGTTTGTTATGTGTCACTGGGACCCTGCTAGTCAGGACCCCAGTGCTCATAAGTTTGTGACCTATAGGTATGTGTTCCCTTTGTGATGCCTAACTGTCTCACTGAGGCTCTGCTAACCAGAGCCTCAGTGGTTATGCTCTCTCTGTACAAATTGTCACTAACAGGCTAGTGACCAATTTTACCAATTTACATTGGCATATTGGTGGGGTTCCAGGAGATCCCTATGGGCTGCAGCATTTCTTTTGCCACCCATAGGGAGCTCTGACAATTGTTACACAGGCCTGCCACTGCAGCCTGAGTGAAATAACGTCCACGTTATTTCACAGCCATTTTACACTGCACTTAAGTAACTTATAAGTCACCTATATGTCTAACCTTTACCTGGTAAAGGTTGGGTGCTAAGTTACTTAGTGTGTGGGCACCCTGGCAGTAGCCAAGGTGCCCCCACATTGTTCAGGGCCAATTCCCCGGACTTTGTGAGTGCGGGGACACCATTACACGCGTGCACTATACATAGGTCACTACCTATGTATAGCTTCACAATGGTAACTCCGAATATGGCCATGTAACATGTCTAAGATCATGGAATTGCCCCACCAATGCCATCCTGGTATTGGGGAGACAATCCCATGATTCCCCGGGTCTCTAGCACAGACCCGGGTACTGCCAAACTGCCTTTCCCGGGGTTTCACTGCAGCTGCTGCTGCTGCCAACCCCTCAGACAGGTTTCTGCCCTCCTGGGGTCCAGCCAGGCTTGGCCCAGGAAGGCAGAACAAAGGACTTCCTCAGAGAGAGGGTGTTACACCCTCTCCCTTTGAAATAAGGTGTCAGGGCTGGGGAGGAGTAGCCTCCCCCAGCCTCTGGAAATGCTTTGATGGGCACAGATGGTGCCCATCTCTGCATAAGCCAGTCTACACCGGTTCAGGGATCCCTCACCCCTGCCCTGGCGTGAAACTGGACAAAGGAAAGGGGAGTGACCACTCCCCTGACCTGCACCTCCCCTTGGAGGTGCCCAGAGCTCCTCCAGTGTGCTCCAGACCTCTGCCATCTTGGAAACAGAGGTGCTGCTGGCACACTGGACTGCTCTGAGTGGCCAGGGCCAGCAGGTGACGTCAGAGACTCCTTCCGATAGGCTCCTTCAGGTATTGCTAGCCTATCCTCTCTCCTAGGTAGCCAAACCTCCTTTTCTGGCTATTTAGGGTCTCTGCTTTGGGGAATTCCTTAGATAACGAATGCAAGAGCTCATCAGAGTTCCTCTGCATCTCTCTCTTCACCTTCTGCCAAGGAATCGACTGCTGACCGCGCTGGAAGCCTGCAAAACTGCAACAAAGTAGCAAAGACAACTACTGCGACACTGTAACGTTGACCCTGCCGCCTTCTCGACTGTTTTCCTGGTGGTGCATGCTGTGGGGGTAGTCTGCCTCCTCTCTGCACTAGAAGCTCCGAAGAAATCTCCCGTGGGTCGACAGAATCTTCCCCCTGCAACCGCAGGCACCAAAGAACTGCATCACCGGTCCTCTGGGTCTCCTCTAAGCACAACGAGCGAGGTCCCTTGAACTCAGCAACTCTGTCCAAGTGACTCCCACAGTCCAGTGACTCTTCAGTCCAAGTTTGGTGGAGGTAAGTCCTTGCCTCCCCACGCTAGACTGCATTGCTGGGAACCGCGTGTTTTGCAGCTACTCCGGCTCCTGTGCACTCACCGTAGATTTCCTTTGTGCACAGCCAAGCCTGGGTCCCCGGCACTCTAACCTGCATTGCACGACCTCCTGAGTTGTCCTCCGGCGGCGTGGGACTCTCTTGTGCAACTTCGGGTGAGCACCGATTCACTCCACTTCGTAGTGCCTGTTCTGGCACTTCTGCGGGTGCTGCTTGCTTCTGAGTGGGCTCTTTGTCTTGCTGGACGCCCCCTCTGTCCCCTCACACAATTGGTGACATCCTGGTCCTTCCTGGGCCACAGCAGCATCCAAAAACCCTAACCGCAACCCTTGCAGCTAGCAAGGCTTGTTTGCAGTCTTTCTGCGGGAAAACACTTCTGCACGACTCTTCACGACATGGGCCATTCATCCTCCAAAGGGGAAGTTTCTAGCCCTTGTCGTTTGTGCAGAATCCTCAGCTTCTACCATCCAGTGGCAGCTTCTTTGCACCCACAGCTGGCATTTCCTGGGCATCTGCCCACTCCCGACTTGATCGTGACTTTTGGACTTGGTCCCCTTGTTCCACAGGTACTCTCGTCTGGAAATCCATCGTTGTTGTATTGCTGGTGTTGGTCTTTCCTGCAGAATTCCCCTATCACGACTTCTGTGCTCTTTGGGGAATCTAGGTGCACTTTGCACCCACTTTTCAGGGTCTTGGGGTGGGCTATTTTTCTAACCCTCACTGTTTTCTTACAGTCCCAGCGACCCTCTACGAGGTCACATAGGTTTGGGGTCCATTCGTGGTTCGCATTCCACTTCTAGAGTATATGGTTTGTGTTGCCCCTATCCCTATGTGCCCCCATTGCATTCTATTGTGACTATACATTGTTTGCACTGTTTTCTATTGCTATTACTGCATATTTTGGTATTGTGTACATATATCTTGTGTATATTTGCTATCCTCATACTGAGGGTACTCACTGAGATACTTTGGCATATTGTCATAAAAATAAAGTACCTTTATTTTTAGTATATCTGTGTATTGTGTTTTCTTATGATATTGTGCATATGACACCAGTGGTACTGTAGGAGCTTCACTCGTCTCCTAGTTCAGCCTAAGCTGCTCTGCTAAGCTACCTTTTCTATCAGCCTAAGCTGCTAGACACCCCTCTACACTAATAAGGGATACCTGGGCCTGGTGCAAGGTGTAAGTACCCCTTGGTACTCACTACAAGCCAGTCCAGCCTCCTACATCCAGTCAGTGACGATTGTCGAGTCCTGTGGGCCACTTATCTTAGGGTGGCTAGACTCACTATGTGACCACTTCCTGTGGGAAGATGTCCCCTAACCATGACAGGCTATTTTCCTGCCATCCAAGATGGAGGGAAATGAAATAGAGTGGTCACTTCGTCTGCCACACCTGGGGGGTGGTGCAGGCTGAGGGGGGGCACTCCTCCTACTCTAAGTTTTCCTGCTCAAAGTGTGCATTTTCTCGCCGTTTCTCCCGCCAAAAGTGGGGGTTTGAAACAGAGGTGGCCATCTGCTGCTAGCAGCAGGGCTGGGGGTTGCATTTCAGTGGCTGCAATCTTTGAAGATCGCTGGCTGGGCAGTGCACATTCCTGGGGGAGGAGGTGTAAGACCTCTGCCCAGGAAGGGCTTTGCCTTCTGGGCCCAGAGAGCAGGGTGGTGTAGGTTTTGCAGGGGCACCTCTAAGGTGGCCCCGGGTACATTTTATAATAAATCCAATACTGGTACCAGTGAGGATTTATTACTATGAGTTGTGTAGGAAGTTGGCTCTGAATATGTGTGAGAAAGTAGCCTCTTTCTAGCCTTGTTACCCCCACTTTTGGCCTGTTTGTGAGTGTATGTCAGGGTGTTTTCACTGTCTCACTGGGGTCCTGCTAGCCAGGGCCCAGTGCTCATAGTGAAAACCCTATGTTGTCAGTATGTTTGTTATGTGTCACTGGGACCCTGCTAGCCAGGACCCCAGTGCTCATAAGTTGTGGCCTATATGTATGTGTTCCCTGTGTGATGACTAACTGTCTCACTGAGGCTCTGCTAACCAGGACCTCAGTGGTTATGCTCTCTCTGCTTTCCAAATTTGTCACTAACAGGCTAGTGACTAATTTTACCAATTCACATTGGTATAATGGTACACCCATATAACTGCCTAGTACATGGTACTGAGGTACCCAGGGTATTGGGGTTCCAGGAGATTCCTATGGGCTGCAGCATTTCTTTTGCCCCCCCATAGGGAGCTCTGATGTTCTTACACAGGCCTGCCAGTGCAGCCTGAGTGAAATAACGTCCATGTTATTTCACAGCCATTTACCACTGCACTTAAGTAACTTATAAGTCACCTATATGTCTAACCTTCACCTGGTAAAGGTTGGGTGCTAAGTTACTTAGTGTGTGGGCACCCTGGCACTAGCCAAGGTGCCCCCACATCGTTCAGGGCAAATTCCCTGGACTTTGTGAGTGCGGGGACACCATTACACACGTGCACTGTACATAGGTCACTACCTATGTACAGAGTCACAATGGTAACTCCGAACATGGCCATGTAACATGTCTAAGATCATGGAATTGTCACCCCAATGCCATTCTGGCATTGGGGGGACAATTCCATGATACCCCGGGTCTCTAGCACAGAACCCGGGTACTGCCAAGCTGCCTTTCCGGGGTCTCCACTGCAGCTGCTGCTGCTGCCAACACCTCAGACAGGTTTCTGCCCTCCTGGGGTCCAGGCAGCCCTGGCCCAGGAAGGCAGAACAAAGGATTTCCTCTGAGAGAGGGTGTAACACCTTCTCCCTTTGGAAATAGGTGTGAAGGCTGGGGAGGAGTAGCCTCCCCCAGCCTCTGGAAATGCTTTGATGGGCACAGATGGTGCCCATCTCTGCATAAGCCAGTCTACACCGGTTCAGGGATCCCCCAGCCCTGCTCTGGCGCGAAACTGGACAAAGGAAAGGGGAGTGACCACTCACCTGACCTGCACCTCCCAGGGGAGGTGCCCAGAGCTCCTCCAGTGTGTCTCAGACCTCTGCCATCTTGGATTCAGAGGTGTGCTGGCACACTGGACTGCTCTGAGTGGCCATGGCCACCAGGTGACGTCAGAGACTCCTTCTGATAGGCTCTTACCTTTCTTACTAGCCTATCCTCCTTCCTAGGTAGCCAAACCTCCTTTTCTGGCTATTTAGGGTCTCTGCTTTGGGGAATTCTTCAGATACCGAATGCAAGAGCTCACCAGAGTTCCTCTGCATCTCCCTCTTCACCTTCTGCCAAAGGATCGACTGCTGACTGCTCAGGACGCCTGCAAAACCGCAACAAAGTAGCAAAGACGACTACTGCAACCTTGTATCGCTTCATCCTGCCGGCTTTCTCGCCTGTTTCCTGGTGGTGCATGCTCTGGGGGTAGCCTGCCTCCTTCTTGCACCAGGAGCTCTGAAGAAATCTCCTGTGGGTCGACGGAATCTTCCCCCTGCAACCGCAGGCAACAAAAGACTGCATCACCGGTCCTCTGGGTCCCCTCTCAGTACAACGAGCGTGGTCCCTGGAACTCAGCAACTCTGTCCAAGTGACTCCCACAGTCCAGTGACTCTTCAGTCCAAGTTTGGTGGAGGTAAGTCCTTGCCTCCCCACGCTAGACTGCATTGCTGGGTACCGCGAGATTTGCAGCTACTCCGGCTCCTGTGCACTCTTCCAGGATTTCCTTCATGCACATCCAAGCCTGGGTTCCGACACTCTAACCTGCAGTGCACAATCTTCTGAGTTGTCCTCCGGCGTCGTGGGACTCCCTTTTCTGACTTTGGGTGGACTCAGGTTCACTCCTCTTACAAGTGCCTGTTCCGGTACTTCTGAGGGTGCTGCCTGGTTCTGTGAGGGCTCCCTGACTTGCTGGGCACCCCCTCTGTCTCCTCCTCCAAGTGGCGACATCCTGGTCCCTCCTGGGCCACAGCAGCATCCAAAAACCCTAACCACGACCCTTGCAGCTAGCAAGGCTTGTTTGCGGTCTTTCTGCGTGGGAACACCTCTGCAAGCTTCTTCACGACGTGGGACATCCATCCTCCAAAGGGGAAGTTCCTAGTCCTCTTTGTTCTTGCAGAACCCAAAGCTTCTTCTATCCAATGGCAGCTTCCTTGCACCCTCAGCTGGCATTTCCTGGGCATCTGCCCACTCTCGACACTGTTGCGACTCTTGGACTTGGTCCCCTTGTCTTACAGGTACTCAGGTCCGGAAATCCACTGTTGTTGCATTGCTGGTGTTGGTCTTCCTTGCAGAATCCCCCTATCACGACTTCTGTGCTCTCTGGGGGTTGTAGGTGCACTTTACACCTACCTTACAGGGTCTTGGGGTGGGCTATTTTTCTAACCCTCACTGTTTTCTTACAGTCCCAGCGACCCTCTACAAGCTCACATAGGTGTGGGGTCCATTCGTGGTTCGCATTCCACTTTTGGAGTACATGGTTTGTGTTGTCCCTTTACCTATGTGCTCCAATTGCAATCTATTGTAACTTTACACTGCTTGCATTACTTCCTTTTGCTATTACTGCATATTTTTTGATATTGTGTACATATATCTTGTGTATACTTGGCATCCTCATACTGAGGGTACTCACTGAGATTTTTGGCATATTGTCATAAAAATAAAGTACCTTTATTTTTAGTATATCTGTGTATTGTGTTTTCTTATGATATTGTGCATGTGACACCAGTGGTATAATAGGAGCTTTGCATGTCTCCTAGTTCAGCCTAAGCTGCTCTGCTATAGCTACCTTCTATCAGCCTAAGCTGCTAGAAACACCTCTTCTACACTAATAAGGGATAACTGGACCTGGTACAGAGTGTAAGTACCCCTTGGTACCCACTACAAGCCAGGCCGGCCTCCTACAATATGCTATCTCAAAGTAAGAAATAGTGTGCACAGAGTCCAAGGGTTCCCCTTAGAGGTAAGATAATGGCAAAAAGAGATAATTCTAATGCTCTATTTTGTGGTAGTGTGGTAGGGCAGTAGGCTTATCAGAGGGTAGTGTTAAGCATTTGTTGTACATACACACAGGCAATAAATGAGGATCACACACTCAAAGACTTACTCCAGCCCAATAGGTTTTTATTTTGAAAAATACATTTTCTTAGTTTATTTTAAGAACCACCGGTTCAAGATTTACAGTTAATACTTTAAATGTAAGGTACTTCACTTTTGAATAAAAACAATATCATGTACAGTCTTTGTAAAAATGGCAATAAGCTATTTTCAAAGTGTACACGGTGCAAAAATCAATAGTTCCTGGGGAAGGTAAGTAAAGGTTAGTTTTGAAGGTAAGTAAAACACTTCCAAGTCTCAAATTTGGGGCGTAGGCAGCCCACCGTTGGGGGTTCAAGGCAACTCCAAAATTACAACACCAGCATCTCAGGGCCGGTCAGGTGCAGAGGTCAAAGAGGTGCCCAAAACACAAAGGCGCCTATGAGGAACAAGGGTGCTCTGGTTCCAGTCTGCCAGCAGGTAAGTACTTGCGTCCTCAGGTGGGCAGACCAGGGGGGTTTTGTAGAGCACTGGGGGGGGGGGGGGCATGAGAAGGCACACAAGGTACACCCTCAGCGGCACAGGGGTGGCCAGATGCAGTGAGCAAAGCAGGCGTCGGCTTTTAGAATGAAAACAATGGAGTGACCCAGGGGTCACTTCAGCGGTGCAGGCAGGCACAGGGGGGGCTCCTCGGGGTAGCCACACCTGGGCTAGGCAGAGGGTCACCTGGGGGTCGCTCCTGCACTGGAGTTCGGTTCCTTCAGGTCCTGGGGGCTGCGGGTGCAGTGTTGATTCCAGGCGTCGGGTCCCTTGTTACAGGCAGTCGCGGTCAGGGGGACCCTCTGGATTCTCTCTGCAGGCGTCACTGTGGGGGCTCAGGGGGGTCGTCTCTGGTTACTCACGGGCTCCCAGTCGCCGGGAGTCCTCCCTGAGGTGTTAGTTTTCTGCAGGTCGAGCCGGGGGCGTAGGATGCAGAGTGGGAAGTCTCACGCTTCCGGCGGGAAACGAGAAGCCTTTAAAGTTGCTTCTTTGTTGCAAAGAAGTTGCAGGTTTTTAAACAGAGCCGCTGTTCTCGGGAGCTTATTGGTCCTTTAGGTGCAGGGCAGTCCTCTGAGGCTTCATGGGTCGCTGGCCCCTGTTGGATGTGTCGCTGTTGCAGTTTTCTTCGAAGTTGGGAGACAGGCCGGTAGGGCTGGGGCCAAAGCAGTTGTCGTCTCCGTCTTCTCTGCAGGGCTTCAGGTCAGCAGTCCTTCTTCTTGTTACGGTTTCAGGAATCTAGTTTCCTAGGTTCTGGGGTGCCCCTAAATACTGAATTTAGGGGTGTGTTTAGGTCTGGGAGGGCAGTAGCCAATAGCTACTGTCCTTGAGGGTGGCTACACCCTCTTTGTGCCTCCTCCTTGTGGGGAGGGGGGGCACATCCCTAATCCTATTGGGGGAATCCTCCAAACTCAAGAGGGAGGATTTCTCAAGGCAGGGGTCACCTCAGCTCAGGACACCTTAGGGGCTGTCCTGACTGGTGGGTGACTCCTCTTTGTTTTTCTCATTATCTCCTCCAGCCTTGCCACCAAAAGTGGGGGCAGTGGCCGGAGGGGCGGGCATCTCCACTAGCTGGGATGCCCTGGGGCGCTGTGACAAAAGGGGTAAGCCTCTGAGGCTCACCGCCAGGTGTTACAGTTCCTGCAGAGGGAGGTGAGAAGCACCTCCACCCAGTACAGGCTTTGTTCCTGGCCACAGAGTGACAACGGCACTCTCCCCATGTCGCCAGCAACATGTCTGGTGTGTGGCAGGCTGGCAGAAACTGGTCAGCCTACACTAGAAGTCGGGTATGTTTTCAGGGGGTGTAGGAAAGTACCATCTTGCCTGGCATGTTACCCCCATATTTCACTATATATATGTTGTTTTAGTCTATGTGTCACTGGGACCCTGCCAGACAGGGCCCCAGTGCTCATAAGTATGTGCCCTGTATGTGTTCCCTGTGTGATGACTAACTGTCTCACTGAGGCTCTGCTAATCAGAACCTCAGTGGTTATGCTCTCTCTGCTTTCCAAATTGTCACTAACAGGCTAGTGACCAATTTCACCAATTCACATTGGCATACTGGTACACCCATATAATTCCCTAGTATATGGTACGGAGGTACCCAGGGTATTGGGGTTCCAGGAGATCCCTATGGGCTGCAGCATTTCTTTAGCCACCCATAGGGAGCTCTGACAATTCTTACACAGGCCTGCCACTGCAGCCTAAGTGAAATAACATCCACGTTATTTCACAGCCATTTACCACTGCACTTAAGAAACTTATAAGTCACCTGTATGTCTAACCTTCACCTGGTGAAGGTTGGGTGCAAAGTTACTTAGTGTGTGGGCACCCTGGCACTAGCCAAGGTGCCCCCATATCGTTCAGGGCAAATTCCCCGGACTTTGTGAGTGCGGGGAAACCATTACACGCGTGCACTATACATAGGTCACTACCTATGTATAGCGTCACAATGGTAACTCCGAACATGGCCATGTAACATGTCTAAGATCATGGAATTGTCACCCCAATGCCATTCTGGCATTGGGGAGACAATTCCATGATCCCCCGGGTCTCTAGCACAGAACCCGGGTACTGCCAAACTGCCTTTCCGGGGTCTCCACTGCAGCTGCTGCTGCTGCCAACCCCTCAGACAGGTTTTTGCCCTCCTGGGGTCCAGGCAGCCCTGGCCCAGGAAGGCAGAACAAAGGATTTCCTCTGAGAGAGGGTGTAAAACCCTCTCCCTTTAGAAATAGGTGTGAAGGCTGGGGCGGAGTAGCCTCCCCCAGCCTCTGGAAATGCTTTGATGGGCACAGATGCTGCCCATCTCTGCATAAGCCAGTCTACACCGGTTCAAGGATCCCCCAGCCTTTCTCTGGCGCGAAACTGGACAAAGGAAAAGGGAGTGACCACTCCCCTGACCTGCACCTCCCAGGGGAGGTGCCCAGAGCTCCTCCAGTGTGCCCCAGACCTCTGCCATCTTGGAAACAGATGTGTTGCTGGCACACTGGACTGCTCTGAGTGGCCAGTGTCAGCAGGTGACGTCAGAGACTCCTTCTGATAGGCTCTTACCTCTCTTAGTAGCCAATCCTCCTTCCTAGGTAGCCAAACCTCCTTTTCTGGCTATTTAGGGTCTCTGCTTTTGGGAATTCTTCAGATAACGAATGCAAGAGCTCACCAGACTTCCTCTGCATCTCCCTCTTCACCTTCTGCCAAAGGATCGACTGCTGACTGCTCAGGACGCCTGCAAAACCGCAACAAAGTAGCAAAGATGACTACTAGCAACCTTGTATCGCTCATCCTGCCGGCTTTCTCGACTGTTTCCAGGTGGTGCATGCTCTCGGGGTAGCCTGCCTCCTTTCTGCACCAGGAGCTCTGAAGAAATCTCCTGTGGGTCGACGGAATCTTCCCCCTGCAACCGCAGGCAACAAAAGACTGCATCACCGATCCTCTGGGTCCCCTCTCAGCACGACGAGCATGGTCCCTGGAACTCAGCAACTCTGTCCAAGTGACTCCCAAAGTCCAGTGACTCTTCAGTCCAAGTTTGGTGAAGGTAAGTCCTTGCCTTCCCACGCTAGACTGCATTGCTGGGTACCGCGTGATTTGCAGCTGCTCCGGCTCCTGTGCACTCTTCCAGGATTTCCCTTGTTCACAGCCAAGCCTGGTCCCCGACCCTCTAACCTGCAGTGCACAACCTTCTGAGTTGTACTCCGGCGTCGTGGGACTCCCTTTTGTGACTTTGCGTGGACTCCGGTTCACTCTTCTTCTAAGTGCCTGTTCTGGTACTTCTGCGGGTGATGCCTGCTTTTGTGAGGGCTCCCTGACTTGCTGGGCACCCCCTCTGTCACCTCATCCAAGTGGCGATATCCTGGTCCCTCCTGGGCCACAGCAGCATCCAAAACCCCTAACCGCGACCCTTGCAGCTAGCAAGGCTTGTTTGAGGTCTTTCTGCGTGGGAACACCTCTGCAAGCTTCTTCACGACATGGGACATCCATCCTCCAAAGGGGAAGTTCCTAGTCCTCTTCGTTCTTGCAAAACACCAAGCTTCTTCCATCCGGTGGCAGCTTCCTTGCACCCTCAGCTGGCATTTCCTGGGGTCCTGCCCACTCTCGACACTGTCGCGACTCTTAGACTTGGTCCCCTTGTCTTACACATACTCAGGTCCAGAAATCCACTGTTGTTGCATTGCTGGTGTTGGTTTTCCTTGCAGAATCCCCCTATTATGACTTCTGTGCTCTCTGGGGGTTGTAGGTGCACTTTACACCTACCTTACAGGATCTTGGGGTTGGCTATTTTTCTAACCCTCACTGTTTTCTGACAGTCCCAGTGACCCTCTACAAGCTCACATAGGTTTGGGGTCCATTCATGGTTTGCATTCCACTTTTGGAGTATATGGTTTGTGTTGCCCCTATACCTACATGCTCCTATTGTAATCTATTGTAACTTTACACTGCTTGCATTACTTTTCTTGCTATAACCTGCATAATTTTGGTTTGTGTACATATATTCTGTGTATATTTCTCATCCTCATACTGAGGGTACTCACTGAGATACTTTTGGCATATTGTCATAAAAATAAAGTACCTTTATTTTTAGTATATCTGTGTATTGTGTTTTCTTATGTTATTGTGCATATGACACCAGTGGTATAGTAGGAGCTTTACATGTCTCCTAGTTCAGCCTAAGCTGCTTTGCCATATCTACCTTCTATCAGCCTAAGCTGCTAGAAACACCTCTTCCACACTAATAAGGGATAACTGGACCTGGCACAAGGTGTAAGTACCTCTGGTACCCACTACAAGCCAGGCCAGCCTCCTACAGGGGGCATCTCAAACATGCCCTCTGGGTGTATTTTACAATAAATTGTACACTGGCATCAGTGTGCATATATTGTGCTGAGAAGTTTGATACCAAACTTCCCAGTTTTCAGTGTAGCCATTATGGTACTGTGGAGTTCGTGTTTGACAAACTCCCAGACCATATACTCTTATGGCTACCCTGCACTTACAATGTCTAAGGTTTTGCTTAGACACTGTAGGGGCATAGTGCTCATGCACATATGCCCTCACTTGTGTTATAGTGCACCCTACCTTAGGGCTGTAAGGCCTGCTAGAGGGGTGACTTATCTATGCCACAGGCAGTGTGAGGTTGGCATGGCACTCTGAGGGGAGTGCCATGTTGACTTAGTCATTTTCTCCCCACCAGCACACACAAGCTGGCAAGCAGTGTGTCTGTGCTGAGTGAGGGGTCCCCAGGGTGGCATAAGACATGCTGCAGCCCTTAGAGACCTTCCCTGGCATCAGGGCCCTTGGTACCAGGGGTACCAGTTACAAGGGACTTACCTGGGTGCCAGGGTTGTGTCAATTGTGGAGACAAAAGTACAGTTTAGTGAAAGAACACTGGTGCTGGAGCCTGGTTAGCAGGGTCCCAGCACACTTTCAAATCATAACTTAGCATCAGCAAAGGCAAAAAGTCAGGGGGTAACCATAACCATGCCAAGGAGGCATTTCCTTACAACCTTTCATTTGTTTTAGCCAAAGTAGAGGTTTGTGGTCTGTCTGAACAATGAAGTGAGTGCCAAACAGGTATGGCCTCAACTTCTTCAGTGCCCAGACCACAGCAAAGGCCTCCACCTCTATGGCAGACCAACGCTTTTCTCTAGGGGTCAACCTCCTGCTGATAAAAGCAACAGGGTGATCCTGGCCCTCAGTATTAAGCTGTGATAGCACTGCCACTACCCCTAATTCAGAAGCATCAGTCTGGACTATGAACGTTTTGGAGTAGCAAGGGCTTTTTAGGACAGGTGCAGAGCACATGGCCTGTTTGAGCTTCTTCAAAAGCTTTTCGACAGCTAGCTGTCCACAGTACCTTTTTAGGCATCTTTTTACTAGTGAGGTCATTAAGAGGAGCTGCAATGGAGCCATAATTCTTGTTGAACCTCCTGTAGTACCCTGTGAAGCCTAAAAAGGCTCTCACCTGGGTTTGAGTTGCAGGGGGAGCCCATTCCATAATGGTCTGGATCTTCCCCTGCAGTGGTACAATCTGTTCCCCACCTACCAGGTGGCCCAGATAAACCACTTTCCCCTGCCCTATCTGGCACTTTGAGTCCTTGATACTGAGGCCTGCCTTTTGCAGGGTCTCCAAAACTTTCCATAGGTAGACCAGGTGATCATCTCAGCTGGAGCTAAAGACAGCTATATCATCTAGATATGCTGCACTAAAAGCTTCCAATCCTTGCAGGACTGTGTTCCCCAACCTTTGAAAAGTGGCAGGTGCATTCTTCAGACCAAAGGGCATCACATTGAATTGATAGTGCCCTCCAATGGTTGAAAATGCAGTCTTGGGTTTAGCATCTTCTGATAATTTAATCTGCCAATACCCTGCAGTTAAACCAAAAGTGCTTAGATACTTGGCAGAAGCCAGCTCATCTGCCCTGGGTATAGGACAAGCATCTGTCTTCGTTACTTGGTTGAGCCCTCTAAAGTCAAAACAAAACCTCATCTCTCTTTTACCATCATTACTGTGAGGTTTTGGGCTAGCCCATGGGCTTTCTGAAGGCACAATCACTCCTAAGTCTAACATTTTCAGAATCTCTTGTTTTATGCAGTCCCTGACATGGTCAGGCTGCCTATAAATCTTACTTTTGACAGGTAAACTGTCTCCAGTATTGATTGTATGCTCACACCAAGTAGTGGTACCTGGTATTAGTGAGGAGAGTTCAGAAAACTGACTTAAGAGATTTACACAGTTGTCCTTCTGCTCAGCAGTAAGGCAATCTGCAAGTGCTACTCCCTCCACTAAGCCATCAGCTTCAGTGGTGGAGAAGAGATCAGGGAGAGGGTCACTCTCTTCTTCCTGTCCCTCATCAGTTGCCATGAGCAGGGTGAGATCAGCCCTGTCATAGTAGGGTTTTAGGCGGTTGACATGGAGCACCCTAAGGGGACTCCTGGAGGTGCCCAGGTCTACAAAGTAGGTAACCTCACTCTTTTTCTCAACAATTAGATGGGGTCCACTCCATTTTACTTGGAGTGCTCTTGGAGCCACAGGCTCCAATACCCACACCTTCTGTCCTGGGTGGTACTGGGTCAGGACAGCCTTCTGGTCATGCCATTGCTTTTGCAGCTCCTGGCTGGCCTGGTGGATTTTACTAGCCTTTTTCATGTACTCAGCCATTCTTGATCTTAGGCCAAGTACATAGTCCACAATGTCCTGTTTAGGAGCTTTTAAAGGTTGTTCCCAACCCTCTTTAACAAGTGCAAGGGGACCTCTCACAAGGTGCCCAAAGAGGAGTTCAAAAGGGCTAAAGCCCACTCCTTTTTGGGCTACCTCCCTGTAAGCAAAAAGGAGGCAAGGTAACAGGATATCCCATCTCCTGCTGAGTTTTTCAGGGAGTCCCATAATCATGTCTTTGAGAGTTTTGTTAAATCTCTCCACCAGTCCATTTGTTTGTGGATGATAGGGTGTGGTGGACTTGTATGTAACACCACACTCCTTCCACATGGCCTTTAAGTAAGCAAACATGAAATTGCTTTCCCTGTCTGATACCACCTCTTTTGGGAAGCCCACCCTGGAAAAGATTCCCAGGAGGGCCTTTGCCACTGCAGGAGCTGTAGTGGTCCTTAAGGGGATAGTTTCAGGATACCTAGTGGCATGGCCCACTACCACAATGATAAACCTATTGCCTGAAGCTGTTGGAGGGTCAAGGAGGCCAACTATGTCAACCCCTACCCTTTCAAAGGGCACCCCAACCACAGGAAATGGAATTAAGGGGGCCTTTGGAGTGCCACGAGTCTTGCCACTGGCTTGGCAGGTCACACACAAGCGACAAAACTCTTTGATGTCCTCTGACATAAGAGGCCAGTGAAACAGGGGAACAAGCCTGTCCCAAGTTTTACTTTGGCCCAAATGCTCAGCCAAAGGAATGTCACGTGCCAAGGTAAATAGAAACTCCCTATACTGCAAAGGGATGACTAATCTCCTGGCAGCTCCAGGTTTAGGGTCTTTTGATTCAGTATACAGAAGGTTGTCTTCCCAATACACGTTATGGCTATCACTGACATCCCCATTCTGCTCCTTGACAGCTTGCTGTCTCAAACCCTCTAGTGTGGGACAGGTCTGCTGTGTGTGTTATTATGAGCATCAGTCACTTGGTACTGCTGACCAAGTAGGTGTTGATCAGGGTGAACCAGTTTCTCTATTACCATTGTAACACTGGCACCTGTGTCTCTGTAGGCCTGAACCTCAACACCATTTATTAGGGGAAGTTGCTTGTACTTATCCATATTAAGGGGACAAGCAACCAAGGTGGCAAAGTCAATGCCACCATCAGAGACTAAAACAGCCTCTGTGGCCTCCCTAACAAGACCAACCCCAACTACACTGCCAATAGTGAGCCCAGCTACACCCTTGGATTGTCTATTTGTAGTAGACTTCCCACCACCACTGCTATTACTAGGGGCACTAGAGGTTGGGGTTGTGGTAGTGGGAGCCTTTGTGTTTTTCTTTGGACAAGTGGCATCACTTGCCAAATGGCCTTTTACTTTACATAAATACCACCATGGCTTTTTCTGATTGTGAGAAGAGGATTTGGAACCACCACCCCCAGAGGATTTTTGTGGGCTTGATGAAGACTCAGAATGTTTTTTATCTTTGTCCCCACCCTTGTCAGAAGACTTACCATCCTTCTTCTTGCCATCCTTGTCACCCCCTGTATGAACTTTTCTGTTCACTCGTGTTCTGACCCATTTCTCTGCCTTCTTTCCAAATTCTTGGGGAGAGGTCAGATCTGAGTCTACCAAGTACTGGTGCAACAAATCAGACACACAATTGTTCAAAATATGCTCTCTCTGGATTAGATTATACAGGCTTTCATAGTCAGTCACCTTACTGCCATGTAACTAGCCCTCCAAGGCCTTCACTGAACAGTCTACAAAGTCTGCCCAGTCTTGAGAGGTCTCTTTTCTGGTGTCTCTGAACTTAATCCTGTATTGTTCAGTGGTTAAGCCAAATCCATCCAAGAGTGCATCCTTCAAAACTTTGTAATTGTTAGAATCACTTTCTCTGACAGTGAGGAGCCTATCCTTACCCTTACCAGTGAAAGATAGCCACAAGATAGCAGCCCACTGCCTTTGAGGGACCAACTGTACCATACAGGCCCTCTCAAGTGCAGAAAACCACTTGTTTATGTCACCCCCCTCCTTGTAAGGGGGGACTATTTTATGCAGGTTTCTGGAATCTTGCTCACTAACAGGATTACTATCAAAAACACTGCTGCTGCCACCATGGGGAACTAACCCCAACCTCTGCCTTTCCCTTTCCACATCCAGAGATTCCCTGTCTAAGGACAGCTGCTGCTGTTTAAGCTTCAGCCTGGCCTCTTCCAACCTCAGCTTTCTGAGTTCCCTTTCCATTAAGTTATCCTCAGGGTGGGAGGCTTGGGAATTGTGAGACACAGAGGAAATGTGGGAATTGGCAGAGTTAGACCTGTCCCGAACTGGCTGGCCCCTAGTAACCTAGCCTTTAGGAGTATGTGTGTGACCCCCTCCCACTACCAGTGTCACTAGATGGCCCGTTCGCTGGCAAGTCCTTGGAAGAACCATCCCCACCATCCTCAGGGGACTCGTCTGAGTGGGTATCCCCCTCCTCTACCTCCTGATCCTGGGATGGGCCAGACTGGTTCTGGTCACTTTCTAGGAGAAAGCTAAGGAGAAGATCTTTTGTCGGATTCTTACCAATTGCTAAACCTCTTTCAATGCAGAGAGCCCTCAAACTTTTAAAGTTTAGATTCCCATATGTTGCCTGGACAACTGTGGGAGTAAGCTCTACTGCAGACATGACAGAAAATGTTTAGGACAGAGAGAGAAAAACGTTTTTGGAACTTTTAAAAGAACAGAGAAAAGATTTTTCAAACTTTTGAAAACTTTAAAAAGTTTTCAGAAACTTTTCAGAAACTTTTTAGTAAGTTTTAGAGAAGGAAAGTTAAACTGTTTAGGTTACTGTGTATATTCTGAAGTATTTGGTATATGTTTTTCTTATGAAAAGCACCAATGACAAAGTGGTAAAGCAGTTACAAGTACTTATCCCACCGCTGCACCACCAATGTAGGAGGTTGGCCTGGCTTATAGTGGGTACCTTGTGGTACTTACACCTTTTGCCAGGTCCAGTTATCCCTTATTAGTAGATTAGTAGTGTTCTAGCAGCTTAAGCTGATAGAGGTAGCTATAGCAGAGCATTTTAGGATGAACTAGGAGACATGCAAAGCTCCTACTATACCACTTATATCATATAGCACCAAATCACAAGAAAAAAACAATAGTTAGAGTTACTAAAAATAAAGGTACTTTATTTTAGTGACAAAGGCCCTCATTACAACATTGCCGGTAAAAGCCGCTTACCGCCGTGCAAAAGACCGCCAACACACCGCCTCGGCCGCGGAATTCCGCCACAGCTATCATGACCCACATTTCGGAATCCGCCAAAATTCAGACACACACACAAGTCCGCCACACCAAAGGTCAATGATAAACTGGCGAAAACAAAACCTCCACCGTCACGCCAACCGAAATACTCCCACACTATCACTACACACGAATCAACGCGGCAGTCTTTCAACCGCGGTATTCCATTGGCGGTACACACCGCTGCTCTCAAAATACACACACTCTTACAAAACACAGCCACATTGGACAATTCAAAATACACACACCTGATACACATACACACACCACTCCCACACACCCATTACAATATAAAACACACACCCACATCACCCACAAACCCCTACGCCCAAAAATTCCAAAAGAAGTCCAGAGAGAGACAGCACCAGCAAGAACAACAGCATCCACAGGCACACAACACCGTCACCCACAGAACTTCCACGCACCTCACACAACACCCCACTAAATATCAGCACACTTATCACCACACACTCCACCCCACACATCACCTACACCACCCTATGGCACGGCAAAGACACCCCAGGTTCTCGGAGGAGGAGCTCAGGGTCATGGTGGAGGAAATCGTCCGGGTAGAACCACAGCTATTCGGAGCACTGGTGCAGCACACCACCATAGCTAGGAAGATGGAGCTATGGCGAAGAATAGTGGACAGGGCCAACGCAGTGGGACAGCACCCAAGGAATTGGGAGGACATCAGTAAGAGGTGGAACGACCTACGGGGGAAGGTGCGTTCCGTGGTCTCAAGACACCACCTGGCGGTTCAGCGGACTGGCGGCAGACCCCCACCTCCTCCCCCACAACTAACTACATGGGAGGAGCAGGTCTTGGCGATTCTGCATCCTGAGGGCTTCGCAGGAGTAGCTGGAGGAATGGACTCTGGTAAGACAAATCTTAATTCTTACGTCCCCCACCCTACCTGCATGCCAGCACATACCCCCACCCTCACCCCCAGCACCCCAACTCCTCACATATGTCCCAACATCACAAACCACCCATCCCAACACCAAGCCCTGCATGCAACAACAAAGCATGGACACACATCACTAAAGCATGCCCACTGCACATACCCATACAACCCCCTAACCCATCATCACACAAGGTCCCAGACAGGAGTGCAAGCACTGGGGTACACGGTCACCCACCCATTGCACACCATGACACACACAGATGTAATAACCATCCTTTTATACCCCTGCAGGACCCCTACCCAATGTCACCGGACAGGAGGGTCCACACATGTCCACACCACCAACAGAAGAGGCCCACAGTGATGACAGCACCTCTGTCCAACTGGATCTAGATGACCAGCCCGGCCCATCGGGGACCTCGGGACAGTCGGTTCCCCTCACCCAGTCACAGGCCACCACAGATCTTCCCCCCTCTGGAAACACCAGCACAGCACCCACCCAGCGGGCCCATACCTCCGTCCCCAGGACACGTCAATCAGCTGTGTGTCCACTACTACAGGGAACCCAGGATAACCCACCACCCCAACAACAACAGGGACCTGGGGGCAGTGGCAGTGGGCACACGGTCCAGGGGACGGAGGCCCAGGAACACAGGGGAACTGGGAGGGCTGCTGTGCGACAGGGGGCGGACAGGCCAAGGGAACCCACTCTCCATGAGGCCCTCTCCTCCATCATGGGAGTCTACCACCACTCCCAGGAGACGATAGCAATGGTACTGGCCACGTTTCAGGAGACCCAGCGACTGCAGGAGGAACAGTATATGGGCTTCAGGGAGGAACTCAGAACCATCAGCTCCACCCTGGGCACCATCGTAGGGGTGCTGAAGGAACTTGTGAACACCAGGAGGGACACTGTGGCACTACAAGGGGCCCCTGACACTAGCATGGACGATGAAATGCCCACCACCTCCCCCGGGGCTAGTGGACAGGATGCCCCGCCACAGGACCACCACACCAGCACCCCACCCCCTGCAGAGGGAGAACCACCCCGCAAACGGTCCCTGAGATCCAGGACAAAGACAGAGCACGATCCCAAGACCCCCGCCAAGAAATGAGACCACCCTGATTGTCATCCTACTGTCCCACTTTGTCACCCTGTCCATACTTAAACTGCCCCAGTTCAACTTCCTAGGCCCATATGGGCAATGCACCTGTGAGACTAATAGACTGGACTCTGCCATGGACATTTCTCCTCCATCACCCCTCACCATTTCACTACCCCTTCCAATATTGAGCACTTAAATAAACACACTTAAAGCACAAAACAATCTGGAGTCTGTCTGTGATTTCGAAATAGTGTATTTGCAATTACAGTGACAAAATGCTCTTTCAATTGTAATGTCAACATACCTATGTCACACAGCTCTAGTCCATGAGGAATCTAAGCAGATGTCACACAGTGGGACCCACATCTGTGAAATCGTAAGGGAAAGTGACAACTCAGTGACCATACACTGGGTGAAAACGACAGACAGTAGAGAGGTAGTATTGTTAAAGTACATGTAGTAGGCAGGTCTGTACTCTTACCTGTGTCTCACTGGAAATATTGCTGGATCACTGAGTCCCTGTTGTTCATGGCTTCTTCCTCTGCTTCCTCGTCTTCACTGTCCACAGGCTCCACAGCTGCCACAATACCCCCATGTGGACCATCCTCCTGCAGAAAAGGCACCTGTCATCGCAAAGCCAAGTTGTGAAGCATACAGCAGGCCACGATGATCTGGCACACCTTCTTTGGTGAGTAGAATAGGGATCCACCTGCCATATGGAGGCACCGGAACCTGGCCTTCAGGAGGCCGAAGGTCCGCTCGATCACCCTCCTAGTTCGCCCGTGGGCCTCATTGTAGCGTTCCTCTGCCCTTGTCCTGGGATTCCTCACTGGGGTCAGTAGCCATGACAGGTTGGGGTAACCAGAGTCACCTGCAAATGGTGAGGGACAACTGTTAGACATGCACTAACCTGGAGGGATATCCACAGACCCAGACAACCATTCCCACTGACTTGCTTCCAGGTGCTCACCTAATAGCCACACACGGTACCTCTGGAGTTGACCCATCACATAAGGGACGCTGCTATTCCGTAGGATGTAGGCATCATGCACTGGGCCAGGGAACATGGCATTCACATGGGAGATGTACTGGTCTGCCAAACATACCATCTGTACATTCATTGAATGATAACTCTTCCGGTTTCTGTACACCTGTTCACTCCTGTGGGGGGGACCAAAGCCACATGGGTCCCATCAATGGCACCTTTGATGTTGGTGATATGTTCCAGGGCATTGAAATCACCTTTCACTGTAGGCAAATCCTCCACCTGAGGAAAAACGATGTAGCTCCGCATGTGTTTCAGAAGGGCAGACAACACTCTGGACAATACGTTGGAAAACATAGGCTGGGTCATCCCTGATGCTATGCCCACTGTTGTTTGAAAAGACCCACTTGCAAGGAAATGGAGCACTGATAGCACCTGCACTTGAGGGGAGATTCCTGTGGGATGGCGGATTGCTGACATCAGGTCTGGCTCCAACTGGGTACACAGTTCCTGGATTGTGGCACGTCAAGCCTGTATGTGATAATTGTAGGAAAGTACCATCTTGCCTGGCATGTTACCCCCATATTTCACTGTATATATGTTGTTTTAGTTGTATGTGTCACTATGTGTCACTGGGACCCTGCCAGCCAGGGCCCCAGTGCTCATAAGTGTGCCCTGTATGTGTTCCCTGTGTGATGACTAACTGTCTCACTGAGGCTCTGCTAACCAGAACCTCAGTGGTTATGCTCTCTCATTTCTTTCCAAATTGTCACTAACAGGCTAGTGACCAATTTCACCAATTCACATTGGCATACTGGAACACCCTTATAATTCCCTAGTATATGGTACTGAGGTACCCAGGGTATTGGGGTTTCCAAGAGATCCCCTTGGACTTCGTCCCCTTGTTCCACATGCATTTGATTTAGAAAAAGAAAGGCATAGGTTGGGGTTTGGACCCCATGGTGGCAGCAGCAGTATTACAGATAGTAATCCTGTAAAAGAGCATGACTCTAGGAATCTGCACAAGATAGTTCCCCCTTACAAGGAGGGGGATGACATTAACAAGTGGTTTGCTGCACTCGAGAGGGCCTATGTTGTACAAGGGGTCCCTCAAAGGCAGTGGGCTGCTATCCTATGGCTATCTTTCAGTGGAAAGGGTAGGGATAGGCTCCTTACTGTGAAGGAAAGTGATGCCAATAATTGTACAGTTCTTAAGAATGCACTCCTAGATGGTTATGGCTTAACCACTGAACAGTACAGGATCAAATTCAGAGAAACCAAAAAGGAGTCACAAGACTGGGTAGACTTTGTTGACCATTCAGTGAAGGCCTTGGAGGGGTGGTTACATGGCAGTAAAGTTTCTGACTATGAAAGCCTGTATAACTTAATCCTGAGAGAGCATCTTCTTAATAATTGTGTGTCTGATTTGTTGCACCAGTATCTAGTGGACTTAGATCTGACCTCTCCCCAAGAATTGGGAAAGAAGGCAGACAAATGGGTCAGAACAAGAGTGAACAGAAAAGTTCATACAGGGGGTGACAAGGATGGCAAGAAGAAGGATGGTAAGTCTTCAGACAAGGGTGGGGACAAATCTAAAAATGAGTCTTCATCAGGCCCACAAAAACACTCTGGTGGGGGTGGTGGGCCCAAATCCTCTTCTAATCAAGTAAAGAAACCATGGTGCTATTTATGTAAAGTAAAAGGCCATTGGACAACTGATGCCAGTTGTCCAAAGAAAAGCACCAAGCCTCCTACCACTACAACCCCTACTGCTACACCTAGTGCCGCTAGTAATAGCAGTGGTGGTGGGAGCAAACCTACTAATAGCCAATCCAAGGGAGTAGCTGGGCTCACTTTTGGTAATTTAGTTGGGGTTGGTCTTGTTAGGGAGACCACAGAGGCTGTATTAGTCTCTGAAGGTGCCATTGATTTGGCCACCTTGGTTGCTTGTCCCTTTAATATGGATAAGTACAAGCAACTTCCCCTAATAAATGGTGTTGAGGTTCAGGCCTACAGGTACACAGGTGCCAGTGTTACCATGGTAATAGAGAAACTGGTACACCCTGAACAACACCTACTTGGTCACCAGTACCAAGTGACTGATGCTCATAACAACACTCTTAGCCACCCCATTGCTGTTGTGAATCTCAACTGGGGGGGGAGGTTACTGGTCCAAAGAAAGTTGTGGTTGCCTCAGATTTACCTGTAGACTGTCTACTAGGGAACGATTTAGAAACATCAGCTTGGGCAGAAGTGGAGTTGGAGGCTCATACAGCAATGCTGGGCATTCCTGGGCATATTTTTGCTTTGACAAGGGCTCAGGCCAAAAAGCAAAAAGGACAGGGTGACTTGGATCCTGGAACAATGGACCAAGTGCTCCCTAAAGCTAGGGTTAGTAAAGGTAAAACACTACCTACTATCCCTCCCTCTACAGTGGATTCAACTTCTGAGGAAGAAGAATTTCCACCCTTTTCAGAACCTTCACCAGAGGAGCTGGAAGCAGACACTGCTGAGCTTTTGGGTGGAGGGGGGCCTGCCAGGGAGGAACTGAGTGTGGCACAGCAGACCTGTCCCACACTAGAGGGTCTAAGACAGCAAGCTGTCAAACAGCAAAATGGGGATGTCAGTGACTCTCACAGAGTTTACTGGGAGGACAACCTCTTGTATACTGAAGCAAGGGATCCAAAACCTGGAGCAGCCAGGAGATTGGTGATTCCCCTGCATTACAGAGAGTTCCTCCTAACTCTACCCCACGAAATTCCCTTGGCTGGACATTTGGGGCAGATGAAAACATGGGACAGGCTTGTTCCCTTGTTTCATTGGCCTAGAATGTCAGAGGACACAAAGGAATTTTGTAAGTCCTGTGTCACCTGTCAAGCCAGTGGCAAAACAGGTGGCACCCCAAAGGCTCCCCTTATTCCACTACCTGTGGTTGGGGTTCCCTTTGAAAGGGTAGGGGTTGACATAGTTGGCCCCCTTGACCCTCCTACTGCTTCAGGCAATAGGTTTATTTTGGTGGTAGTGGACCATGCCACCAGATATCCTGAAGCAATTCCTCTAAGGACCACTACAGCTCCTGCAGTGGCAAAGGCCCTCCTGGGAATCTTTTCCAGGGTGGGCTTCCCAAAAGAGGTGGTATCAGACAGGGGTAGCAACTTTATGTCTGCTTACTTAAAGGCCATGTGGAAGGAATGTGGTGTGACATACAAGTTCACCACACCCTATCATCCACAAACAAATGGACTGGTTGAGAGGTTTAACAAAACTCTCAAAGGAATGATAATGGGACTCCCTGAAAAACTCTGGAGGAGATGGGATGTCCTGTTACCTTGCCTCCTTTTTGCTTACAGGGAGGTACCCCAGAAAGGAGTGGGCTTCAGCCCCTTTGAACTCCTATTTGGACACCCTGTAAGAGGTCCTCTAACACTTGTGAAGGAGGGTTGGGAACAACCTTTAAAAGCTCCTAAGCAGGACATAGTGGACTATGTACTTGGCCTAAGATCCAGAATGGCTGAGTACATGAAAAAGGCCAGTAAAAACCTTCAGGCCAGCCAAGAGCTCCAAAAGCAATGGCATGAACAGAAGGCTGTTCTGATTCAGTACCAACCAGGGCAGAAAGTGTGGGTCTTGGAGCCTGTGGCCCCAAGAGAACTCCAAGACAAATGGAGTGGTCCCAACATTATTGTTGAGAAAAAGGGAGAAGTCACCTACTTGGTTGACTTAGGCACTGCCAGGAGTCCTCTTAGGGTGCTCCATGTCAATCGCCTGAAACCCTACTATGACAGGGCTGATCTCACCCTGCTCATGGCAACAGATGAAGGACAGGAAGAAGAGAGTGACCCTCTCCCTGATCTCTTCTCTTCCACAGAACAAGATGCTCTAGTGGAAGGTGTAGTTTTGGCAGATTGTCTTACTGCTGAGCAGAAAGACCACTGCATAAATCTCCTGGGTCAGTTTTCTGAACTCTTTTCTACTGTGCCAGGCACCACATCTTGGTGTGAGCACACTATAGATACTGGAGACAGCTGGCCTGTCAAAAGTAAGGTCTATAGGCAGCCTGACCATGTCAGAGACTGCATAAAACAAGAGGTTCAGAAAATGCTTGAACTGGGAGTGGTTGAGCACTCTGAAAGTCCATGGGCCTCTCCTGTGGTACTTGTACCAAAACCTCATTCCAAAGATGGAAAGAAGGAAATGAGATTTTGTGTTGATTACAGAGGTCTCAACCAGGTAACTAAAACTGATGCTCACCCTATACCCAGGGCAAATGAGCTAACAGATACTCTGGCTTCTGCCAAGTATCTAAGCACCTTTGATTTGACTGCAGGGTATTGGCAGATCAAGTTATCAGAGGATGCTAAAGCAAAAACTGCATTTTCGACTATTGGAGGGCACTACCGATTCACAGTAATGCCCTTTGGTTTGAAAAATGCACCTGCCACTTTTCAGAGGTTGGTGAATGCAGTCCTGCAAGGATTGGAGGCTTTTAGTGCAGCATATCTAGATGATATAGCTGTCTTTAGCTCCACCTGGGATGATCACCTGGTCCACCTGTGGGAAGTTTTGGAGGCCCTACAAAAGGCAGGCCTCACTATCAAGGCTTCAAAGTGCCAGATAGGGCAGGGGAAAGTGGTTTATCTGGGACACCTTGTAGGTGGAGAACAGATTGCACCACTTCAGTGGAAAATCCAAACTATTATAGACTGGGTTCCCCCTACAACTCAGACCCAGGTGAGAGCCTTCTTAGGCCTCACTGGGTATTACAGGAGGTTCATAAAGAACTATGGGGGTTATTCCAACTTTGGAGGAGGTGTTACTCCGTCCCAAAAGTGACGGTAAAGTGACGGATATACCACCAGCCGTATTACGAGTTCCATAGGATATAATGGACTAGTAATACGGCTGGTGGTAAATCCGTCACTTTTCTGTCACTTTTGGGACGGATTAACACCTCCTCCAAAGTTGGAATAACCCCCTATGGCTCCATAGCAGCCCCTCTTAATGTCCTCACTTCAAAGAAGATGCCTAAAAAGGTATTGTGGACAGCTGCTGTCAGAAAGCTTTTGAGGAGCTGAAACAGGCCATGTGCTCTGCACCTGTCCTAAAAAGCCCCTGTTACTCCAAAAAATTCATTGTCCAAACTGATGCATCTGAATTAGGGGTAGGGGCAGTCTTATCACAACTTAATTCTGAGGGCCAGGATCAACCTGTTGCTTTTATCAGCAGGAGGTTGACCCCTAGAGAAAAGCGTTGGTCTGCCATAGAGAGGGAGGCCTTTGCTGTGGTCTGGGCACTGAAGAAGATGAGGCCATACGTGTTTGGCACTCACTTCCTTGTTCAGACAGACCACAAACCTCTACTTTGGCTAAAACAAATAAAAGGTGACAACCCTAAATTGTTTAGGTGGTCCATATCTCTACAGGGAATGGACTATACAGTGGAACATAGACCTGGGAGTACCCACTCCAATGCAGATGGACTCTTCAGATATTTCCACTTAGACAATGAAGACTCATCAGGTCATGGCTAGTCTTATTGTCCTTCGTTTGGGGGAGGGTTGTGTAGGAAAGTACCATCTTGCCTGGCATGTTACCCCCATATTTCACTGTATATATGTTGTTTTAGATGTATGTGTCACTGGGACCCTGCCAGCCAGGGCCCCAGTGCTCATAAGTGTGCCCTGTATGTGTTCCCTGTGTGATGACTAACTGTCTCACTGAGGCTCTGCTAACCAGAACCTCAGTGGTTATGCTCTCTCATTTCTTTCCAAATTGTAACTAACAGGCTAGTGACCAATTTGGCATACTGGAACACCCTTATAATTCCCTAGTATATGGTACTGAGGTACCCAGGGTATTGGGGTTCCAGGAGATCCCTATGGGCTGCAGCATTTCTTTTGCCATCCATCCTCCAAAGGGGAAGTTCCTAGTCCTCTTCCTTCTTGCAGAATCCACAGCTTCTAGCATCCGGTGGCAGCTTCTTTGCACCCACAGCTGGCATTTCCTGGGCATCTGCCCACTCACGACTTGAGTGTGACTCTTGGACTTGGTCCCCATGTTCCACAGGTACTCTCGTCTGGAAATCCATCGTTGTTGCATCGCTGGTGTTGGTCTTCCTTGCAGAATTTCCCTATCACGACTTCTGTGCTCTCTGGGGAACTTAGGTGCACTTTGCACCCACTTTTCAGGGTCTTGGGGTGGGCTATTTTTCTAACCCTCACTGTTTCTTACAGTCCGAGCAAACCCTCTACAAGGTCACATAGGTTTGGGGTCCATTCGTGATTCGCATTCCACTTTTGGAGTATATGGTTTGGCTAGTGCCAGGGTGCCCAGACACTAAGTAACTTGGCACCCAACCTTCACCAGGTGAGGGTTAGACATATAGGTGACTTATAAGTTACTTAAGTGCAGTGTAAAATGGCTGTGAAATAATGTGGGCATTATTTCACTCAGGCTGCAGTGGCAGGCCTGTGTAAGAATTGTCAGAGCTCCCTATGGGTGGCAAAAGAAATGCTGCAGCCCATAGGGTTCTCCTGGAACACCAACACCCTGGGTACCTCAGTACCATATACTAGGGAATTATAAGGGTGTTCCAGTATGCCAATGTGAATTGGTGAAATTGGTCACTAGCCTGTTAGTGACAATTTAGAAAGCAGAGAGAGCATAACCACTGAGGTTCTGGTTAGCAGAGCCTCAGTGAGACAGTTGCTCATCACACAGGGAACACATACAGGGCACACTTATGAGCAATGGGGCCCTGGCTGGCAGGGTCCCAGTGACATATACACTAAAACAACATATATACAGTGAAATATGGGGGTAACATGCCAGGCAAGATGGTACTTTCCTACACAACCCCCACCCCAAATGAAGGACAATAAGACTAGCCATGACCTGATGAGTCTTCATTGTCTAAGTGGAAATATCTGGAGAGTCCATCTGCATTGGAGTGGGTACTCCCAGGTCTATGTTCCACTGTATAGTCCATTCCCTGTAGAGATATGGACCACCTCAACAATTTAGGGTTTTCATCTTTCATTTGTTTTAGCCAAAGTAGAGGTTTGTGGTCTGTCTGAACAATGAAGTGAGTGCCAAACAGGTATGGCCTCAACTTCTTCAGTGCCCAGACCACAGCAAAGGCCTCCCTCTCTATGGCAGACCAACGCTTTTCTCTAGGGGTCAACCTCCTGCTGATAAAAGCAACAGGTTGATCCTGGCCCTCAGAATTGAGTTGTGATAAGACTGCCCCACCCCTAATTCAGATGTATCAGTTTGAACAATCAATTTCTTGGAGTAACAGGGGCTTTTTAGGAGAGGTGCAGTGCACATGGCCTGTTTCAGCTTCTCAAAAGCTTTCTGACAGCTAGCTGTCCACAATACCTTTTTAGGCATTTTCTTAGAAGTGAGGTCATTAAGAGGGGCTGCTATGGAGCCATAGTTCTTTATGAACCTCCTGTAATACCCAGTGAGGCCTAAGAAGGCTCTCACCTGGGTCTGAGTTGTAGGGGGAACCCAATCTATAATAGTTTGGATTTTCCCCTGAAGTGGTGCAATCTGTTCTCCACCTACCAGGTGTCCTAGATAAACCACTTTCCCCTGCCCTATCTGGCACTTTGAAGCCTTGATAGTGAGGCCTGCCTTTTGCAGGGCCTCTAAATCTTTCCACAGGTGGACCAGGTGATCATCCCAGGTGGAGCTAAAGACAGCTATATCATCTAGATGTGCTGCACTAAAAGCCTCCAACCCTTGCAGGACTGTATTCACCAACCTCTGAAAAGTGGCAGGTGCATTTTTCTGTCACGGTTTTCACTGGGCTTACCGTCGAGGTTGATGAGGGTTGGGGAACGACACCGATTCCGGCAGGTTCTGCTCTGGCCGAGGTAGGGGCGACCCCTTCCGGTAGCCACGGTGCTGTTTGACAATAGAAAGCCACTACAGTCCGTGCCCTCCAGAAGGAGTCCCACAGGAAAAACCCCAAAAGGGTAAAAAACCTCCAATAGGAACTCCCTGAAACAGAAGGAGGACACAAGGGCGTTAGAACTGGAGATCCGAGAGTACATGAAAAAAACTGGAGACGAAGATAGGTCAGGAAATACTGGATCCACAAGAGGAAACCAGCCGGAGCGTGACTACCACCAAAGGAGTGTTGCAATGCAATGAACAAGCAGCTGAATTCCTCTTATATACCCCTAGACAGGAAGTAGGAAACAGGAAGTAGAAACACCACCATCTTGGATTGGGGAAAAGAGTATAACATTGAATAAAGAACATGCGTCCAACAAAAAGAAACAAGGCATGCTGGGAAGAGAGGAAGTGGGCAGCATGCTGGGAAAGGGAAAAGGCATGCATATAAACACCACCATGTGCAGGTATCCGGCTTTTGCCTGTGAATACTGGTAAGTGCAAAAGGTTACCTAAATGCCTAAATGTAAAGCGCACTAAATGCGTTATGTGCGGCAGGATCAAGACCCAACTCGGGGTCTTATCTCCTGCCGCTTCTGCCCTTGCGGTAGAGACAGAAGAAGGGGGCGCGGCGAGTGCCGCGACCCCTGCCTGGACTCGCGGCTTCTCCCTCGGCCTGCCCGCAAGCCGAGGCTTCCCCCGCAGTCTGCATGCAGGCCACGGCTTCCCCCGCGGCCCGCATGCAGGCCGCGGTATTCCTCAAATGCCGCGCCGCGGCCGCCTGAGCCCGCGGTCGCGGCCACCGCGGCCGTCACGGCGTGACAGTAGGTCCCCCCCCCAGAGGCCCCAGGTTTGTGAGGGAAGAGTCGAAAAAAGCGACGGACCAAAAGAGGGGCATAAACTGAAGGGGCCTCCTCCCAGGAACACTCACTCATAGGGTAGCCTTTCCAATGAATAAGATATTGGAGGCGCCCATGGAAAAACCGAGAGTCACAGATTTCCTGGACCTCCTACTCGGGCACATTATCAACCAACAGAGGGGGAGGACAGGAGACTTGTCTGTGAAAGGGATCAGGAAGGTAAGGTTTAAGTTGAGAGACATGGAATACAGGGTGTATCTTCCAAGTCCGGGGCAGGCGAAGACGCACAGACACTGGGTTAATCTTTTTTAGAATCAGGAAGGGACCATAAAAACGGGGTTTGAATTTGTTCTGAGTGAGTCGGAGAGGTAGGAATCTAGAGGAGAGCCAAACTTTATCATGGACCTGATAGTGAGGAGCCGCACAACGTCTCTTATCAGCTATCCTTTTCATGCGAGACTTAGTGGCCACAAGGTTGGAATGGATAACACGTTGGACACCCCGTAGCTGTTGAACATAGGAGGAGATGGCAGGAAGATTGGAAGTATCTTTCAGGGGAGTTGGAAAGGCCTTAGGATGGAAACCGTAGGAGCCATAGAAAGGGGAGACCTTTGATGCGCTGTGTAGGGAGTTGTTGTAGGAGAATTCTGCAAGCGGTAAATAGGTAGCCCAATTACTCTGCGTAGCATTGCAGAAGCTACGTAAATATTGTTCGAGGCCTTGATTGAGTCGTTCCGTCTGTCCGTTAGTTTGAGGATGAAACCCTGATGATAAGGCCACTTCGATTCCCAAGGTCTTACAGAATTGTTTCCAGAATCGGGAGATATATTGAGGCCCTGTAGGAGGCTGGACTGGCTTGTAGTGAGTACCAAGGGGTACTTGCACCTTGCACCAGGCCCAGTTATCCCTTATTAGTGTATAGGGTGTCTAGCAGCTTAGGCTGATAGATAATGGTAGCTTAGCAAAGCAGCTCAGGCTGAACTAGGAGACGTGTGAAGCTACTACAGTACCACTTAGTGTCATATGCACAATATCATAAGAAAACACAATACACAGTTATACTAAAAATAAAGGTACTTTATTTTTATGACAATATGCCAAAGTATCTTAGAGTGTACCCTCAGTGAGAGGATAGGAAATATACACAAGATATATATACACAATAGCAAAAATATGCAGTATAGTCTTAGAAAACAGTGCAAACAATGTATAGTTACAATAGGATGCAATGGGGAAACATAGGGATAGGGGCAACACAAACCATATACTCCAGAAGTGGAATGCGAACCACGAATGGACCCCAAACCTATGTGACCTTGTAGAGGGTCGCTGGGACTATTAGAAAATAGTGAGAGTTAGAAAAATAACCCTCCCCAAGACCCTGAAAAGTGAGTGCAAAGTGCACTAAAGTTCCCCTAAGGACAAAATAGTCGTGTTAGAGGGAGAATGCAAGGAAAACACAAATCAGCAATGCAACAACGATGGATTCCTGACTGAGGGTACCTGTGGAACAAGGGGACCAAGTCCAAAAGTCACAAGCAGCTCGGAGATGGGCAGATGCCCAAGAAATGCCAGCGGTTGGTGCAAAGAAGCTCTTACTAGGCTGAAGAACTGTGAATACTGCAGGAACGACAAGGGCTAGAGACTTCCCCTTTGGAGGATGGATCCCCCACGCCTTGGAGAGTCGTGCAGAAGTGTTTTCCCGCCGGATGGACGCCAACAAGCCTTGCTACACGCAAATCGTGCGTTTGGCGTTTTTGGACGCTGCTGGGGCCCAGGAGGGACCAGGAGGTCGCAAATTGGACCTGCAGAGAGAGGGGACGTCGAGCAAGACAAAGAGCTCTCACTGAAGCAGGTAGCACCCGGAGAAGTGCCAGAAACAGGCACTACGAGGATGCGTGAAACGGTGCTCGCCGAAGTTGCACAAAGGAGTCCCACGTCGCCGGAGACCAACTTAGAAAGTCGTGCAATGCAGGTTAGAGTGCCGTGGACCCAGGCTTGGCTGTGCACGAAGGATTTCCGCCGGAAGTGCACAGGGGCCGGAGTAGCTTGCAAAGTCGCGGTTCCCAGCAATGCAGCCCAGCGAGGTGAGGCAAGGACTTACCTCCACCAAACTTGGGCTGAAGAGTCACTGGACTGTGGGAGTCACTTGGACGGTGTCGCTGGATTCGAGGGACCTCGCTCGTCGTGCTGAGAGGAGACCCAAGGGACCGGTAATGCAGCTTTTTGGTGCCTGCGGTTGCAGGGGGACGATTCCGTCGACCCACGGGAGATTTCTTCGGAGCTTCTGGTGCAGAGAGGAGGCAGACTACCCCCACAGCATGCACAAACAGGAAAACAGTCGAGAAGGCGGCAGGGTCAGCGTTACAGAGTTGCAGTAGTCGTCTTTGCTACTATGTTGCAGGTTTGCAGGCTTCCAGCGCGGTCAGCGGTCGATTCCTTATCAGAAGATGAAGAAGGAGATGCAGAGGAACTCGGCTGAGCTCATGCATTCGTTATCTAAAGTTTCCCCAGAGACAGAGACCCTAAATAGCCAGAAAAGAGGGTTTGGCTACCTAGGAGAGAGGAAAGGCTACTAACACCTGAAGGAGCCTATCACAAGGAGTCTCTGACGTCACCTGGTGGCACTGGCCACTCAGAGCAGTCCAGTGTGCCAGCAGCACCTCTGTTTCCAAGATGGCAGAGGTCTGGAGCACACTGGAGGAGCTCTGGACACCTCCCAGGGGAGGTGCAGGTCAGGGGAGTGGTCACTCCCCTTTCCTTTGTCCAGTTTCACGCCAGAGCAGGGGCTAAGGGGTCCCTGAACCGGTGTAGACTGGCTTATGCAGAATTGGGCACCTCTGTGCCCAACAAAGCATTTCCAGAGGCTGGGGGAGGCTACTCCTCCCCTGCCTTCACACCATTTTCCAAAGGGAGAGGGTGTCACACCCTCTCTCAGAGGAAGTTCTTTGTTCTGCCATCCTGGGCCAGGCCTGGCTGGACCCCAGGAGGGCAGCTGCCTGTCTGAGGGGTTGGCAGCAGCAGCAGCTGCAGTGAAACCCCAGGAAGGGCAGTTTGGCAGTACCAGGGTCTGTGCTACAGACCACTGGGATCATGGAATTGTACCAACAATGCCAGGATGGCATAGAGGGGGCAATTCCATGATCATAGACATGTTACATGGCCATATTCGGAGTTACCATGGTGAAGCTACATATAGGTAGTGACCTATATGTAGTGCACGCGTGTAATGGTGTCCCCGCACTCACAAAGTTCAGGGAATTGGCTCTGAACAATGTGGGGGCACCTTGGCTAGTGCCAGGGTGCCCTCACACTAAGTAACTTTGCACCTAACCTTTACCAGGTAAAGGTTAGACATATAGGTGACTTATAAGTTACTTAAGTGCAGTGTAAAATGGCTGTGAAATAACGTGGACGTTATTTCACTCAGGCTGCAGTGGCAGGCCTGTGTAAGAATTGTCAGAGCTCCCTATGGGTGGCAAAAGAAATGCTGCAGCCCATAGGGATCTCCTGGAACCCCAATACCCTGGGTACCTCAGTACCATATACTAGGGAATTATAAGGGTGTTCCAGTAAGCCAATGTAAATTGGTAAAAATGGTCACTAGCCTGTCAGTGACAATTTGGAAAGAAATGAGAGAGCATAACCACTGAGGTTCTGGTTAGCAGAGCCTCAGTGAGACAGTTAGGCACCACACAGGGAACATACACATGCACACCTATGAGCACTGGGGCCCTGTGTGACAGGGTCCCAGTGACACATACATATAGGCCACAAACCTATGAGCACTGGGGTCCTGACCAGCAGGATCCCAGTGACACATAACAACCATACTGAAACCATGGTGTTTTCACTATGAGCACTGAGGCCTGGCTATCAGGATCCCAGTGAGACAGTGAAAACAGTGACAAACACCCTGACATACACTCACAAACAGGCCAAAAGTGGGGGTAACAAGGCTAGAAAGAGGCTACCTTCTCACACAACCCCCCCCCAAACGAAGGACAATAAGGCTAACCTTGGCCAGTTGAGACTTTATTGTCTAAGTGGTGATAAGTAGAGAGTAGCTCTGCAATAGACTGGTTACTCCCTTTATCATCCACTATATGGTTACTTCCCTGTGGGGATGTAAACCACCCTGTTTGAAGTTTTTTAGCTAAGCAACAATGTGAAGATGTATTTTCAGAGTTTCTATCAGTAAGTTTTAGTTTAGAGCAGTGGGAATTGTCCACTGAACCTATTTGTAGTGATGGAAATGCCAGACAGGGATGCTGTCTCAGAAAAGCCATAGCTGGGCAAAAACTTTGTCCATCTGGCTGGAAGAGAGAACAGGGATGCTGTTTCTCTTGAGTTGGAGCAGGGCAGGGATGCTGTCCTATGAGCTCCACACTAGGGCAGGGATGCTGTCCTAAGTGTTGTGAGGTAGTGCAGGGTTTCTGCACTAAAGTTTCTCTGGAAGGGTTGGAGGGATGCTCCATGTTAACTAAAATGGTGCTGTTTTTCTCACCAATGTTAGTTATCCCACAGAGAGGTACTTCCACCTCAGGGAGTCCAGCTTTGCCAGCTGATGATTCCCTTAGAACAGGTGCCACCCCAGGAGAGGTTTCTCCCACCACAGGAATAGTATCCTGAATGGTAGGGTGGTTAGGGGATACTGTGATACCCTTTTTACCTGTTGATGGAGAGGGATCCTGAGTTTTCAGGCCTTCTCTCCTTTGCTTTTTCATTTCACTTGAAATGAGAGGGAACAATTCCTCAGGGATGCCCAGCATGGCTGCATGGGCATAAAACTCTACATCAGCCCAACCTGAGGCCTCTAGGTCATTACCTAAGAGACAGTCTACAGGTAAGCTAGGTGATACCACCACCTGCTTAGGGCCAGTAACTCCACCCCAACTAAACTGAATTATAGCTAAGGGAAGAAACTTAGTGGAGTTATGGACATCAATAATCTTATACTGTTGTCCAATGATGTGTTGTTCAGGAGGCACTAGGTTTTCAGTCACCAAAGTGAAACTGGCACCTGTGTCCCTGTAGGCCAAGGCCTCAACACCATTTATTGAAACTGTCTGCCTGTACTTATCCATTGTAAGGGGACAAGCAGCCAGTGTGGCAAGGCCAATGCCACTAGGTGTGACAGAAACTGTCTTGGGACTGATTACATCAGTTTCCACTATGGACCCATAAGTGAACCCAACTACACCCTTTGCTTGACTGTTGCCAGCAGTCCCACCACTAGTACCACTACTGCTAGGGGCACTAGAGCTTGATGTATTAGTGGTGGTAGGCTCAGGGGGTTTACCTGGACAGGACTTATCCCCTGGCCTATGGCCTCTGTTTTTACACACAAAGCACCAAGGCTTTTTAATGTGTGCAGGTTGGGAAGAAGAGGAAGAATTTGTTTTATCCCCACCCTCTGAAGAGTGTTTAAGATTTGAAGTGGGATCTTTGGTTTTACCCTTATCCCCATGCTTATCTTGAGATTTTTCACCATCTTTCTTCTTATTGCCATCTTTGTCACCCCCTGTATGAACTTTTCTGTTCACCCTTGTTCTGACCCATTTGTCTGCCTTCTTTCCCAATTCTTGGGGAGAGGTCAGATCAGAGTCTACCAGGTACTGGAGCAACAAATCAGACACACAATTATTAAGTATATGCTCTCTCAGGATTGTGTTATACAGGCTTTCATAATCAGTAACTTTACTGCCATGTAACCACCCCTCCAAGGCCTTCACTGAATGGTCAATGAAATCAACCCAGTCTTGTGAAGACTCCTTTTTGGTCTCTCTGAACTTTATCCTGTACTGTTCAGTGGTTAAGCCATAACCATCCAGGAGTGCATTCTTAAGAACTGTAAAATTATTGGCATCATTTTCTTTCACAGTAAGGAGCCTATCCCTACCTTTTCCACTAAATGATAGCCATAGGATAGCAGCCCACTGCCTTTGAGGGACATCCTGTACAGCACAGGCCCTCTCAAGTGCAGCAAACCACTTGTTAATGTCATCCCCCTCCTTATAAGGGGGAACTATCTTGTGCAGATTCCTGGAATCATGCTCTTTTGCAGGATGACTATGGGGAATACTGCTGCTGCCACCATGGGTATCTAAACCCAACTTCTGTCTTTCCCTCTCTATTTCTAAAGACTGTCTATCCAAATCCAGCTGTTGCTTCTTGAGCTTCAGTCTGGTTTGTTCCACTCTCAATCTATTGAGCTCCCTTTCTAACAATCTGTCATCAGGGTGGGTGGGAGGGACATTTCTAGATACAGAGGTATGATGGGAATGAACAGAAGGAGACCTGTCCCTTACAGAGGGCACCCTAACAGCTTGGCTACCAGCATAATGTGAGATCACATCATCAGTATGGTGTGATTTAACCTCTGTACCAACTATGCTAGACTGTCTAGTAATGGGCAGGCTGAGAAGTTTCTTTCCTGAACCTTTTCCTGGGGGAGTCCCTGGATCAGATTGAGAACCATTAGCTACTTTTTCTACAGATTGGGCACTTATGGCCTTATCCTGTACTCTAAGCATATTAATTAACAGTTCTAAGGAAGGATTCTTCCCTACACTCAAACCTCTCTCTATGCAGAGACTCCTTGCTCCTTTCCAGCTAACGTGATCATATGCAAGTTTGGACAGTTCAACATTTTGGCCTGTGCCAGACATTTTTAGAGAGAGTTAAAGTGATAGACAAAGAGAAAAAAGTTTTCAGAACTTTTTGGAAAGACAGAAAAAAACTTTTAAAACTTTTAAGAACTTTTTGAAAGTTTAGTAGTACTTTTCAGCACTTAGAAAAGAGTGAAAAGAGGAAATGCAAAACTTTTTGGCTATGTGTATATACACTGACCTTGTTTTGTATATTTTTCTCTTATGAAAAGTACAATGACAAGAGTGGTAAGTAGTCTCAAGCACTTATCCCACCACTGCACAACCAATGTAGGAGGCTGGACTGGCTTGTAGTGAGTACCAAGGGGTACTTGCACCTTGCACCAGGCCCAGTTATCCCTTATTAGTGTATAGGGTGTCTAGCAGCTTAGGCTGATAGATAATGGTAGCTTAGCAAAGCAGCTCAGGCTGAACTAGGAGACGTGTGAAGCTACTACAGTACCACTTAGTGTCATATGCACAATATCATAAGAAAACACAATACACAGTTATACTAAAAATAAAGGTACTTTATTTTTATGACAATATGCCAAAGTATCTTAGAGTGTACCCTCAGTGAGAGGATAGGAAATATACACAAGATATATATACACAATAGCAAAAATATGCAGTATAGTCTTAGAAAACAGTGCAAACAATGTATAGTTACAATAGGATGCAATGGGGAAACATAGGGATAGGGGCAACACAAACCATATACTCCAGAAGTGGAATGCGAACCACGAATGGACCCCAAACCTATGTGACCTTGTAGAGGGTCGCTGGGACTATTAGAAAATAGTGAGAGTTAGAAAAATAACCCTCCCCAAGACCCTGAAAAGTGAGTGCAAAGTGCACTAAAGTTCCCCTAAGGACAAAATAGTCGTGTTAGAGGGAGAATGCAAGGAAAACACAAATCAGCAATGCAACAACGATGGATTCCTGACTGAGGGTACCTGTGGAACAAGGGGACCAAGTCCAAAAGTCACAAGCAGCTCGGAGATGGGCAGATGCCCAAGAAATGCCAGCGGTTGGTGCAAAGAAGCTCTTACTAGGCTGAAGAACTGTGAATACTGCAGGAACGACAAGGGCTAGAGACTTCCCCTTTGGAGGATGGATCCCCCACGCCTTGGAGAGTCGTGCAGAAGTGTTTTCCCGCCGGATGGACGCCAACAAGCCTTGCTACACGCAAATCGTGCGTTTGGCGTTTTTGGACGCTGCTGGGGCCCAGGAGGGACCAGGAGGTCGCAAATTGGACCTGCAGAGAGAGGGGACGTCGAGCAAGACAAAGAGCTCTCACTGAAGCAGGTAGCACCCGGAGAAGTGCCAGAAACAGGCACTACGAGGATGCGTGAAACGGTGCTCGCCGAAGTTGCACAAAGGAGTCCCACGTCGCCGGAGACCAACTTAGAAAGTCGTGCAATGCAGGTTAGAGTGCCGTGGACCCAGGCTTGGCTGTGCACGAAGGATTTCCGCCGGAAGTGCACAGGGGCCGGAGTAGCTTGCAAAGTCGCGGTTCCCAGCAATGCAGCCCAGCGAGGTGAGGCAAGGACTTACCTCCACCAAACTTGGGCTGAAGAGTCACTGGACTGTGGGAGTCACTTGGACAGTGTCGCTGGATTCGAGGGACCTCGCTCGTCGTGCTGAGAGGAGACCCAAGGGACCGGTAATGCAGCTTTTTGGTGCCTGCGGTTGCAGGGGGACGATTCCGTCGACCCACGGGAGATTTCTTCGGAGCTTCTGGTGCAGAGAGGAGGCAGACTACCCCCACAGCATGCACAAACAGGAAAACAGTCGAGAAGGCGGCAGGGTCAGCGTTACAGAGTTGCAGTAGTCGTCTTTGCTACTATGTTGCAGGTTTGCAGGCTTCCAGCGCGGTCAGCGGTCGATTCCTTATCAGAAGATGAAGAAGGAGATGCAGAGGAACTCGGCTGAGCTCATGCATTCGTTATCTAAAGTTTCCCCAGAGACAGAGACCCTAAATAGCCAGAAAAGAGGGTTTGGCTACCTAGGAGAGAGGAAAGGCTACTAACACCTGAAGGAGCCTATCACAAGGAGTCTCTGACGTCACCTGGTGGCACTGGCCACTCAGAGCAGTCCAGTGTGCCAGCAGCACCTCTGTTTCCAAGATGGCAGAGGTCTGGAGCACACTGGAGGAGCTCTGGACACCTCCCAGGGGAGGTGCAGGTCAGGGGAGTGGTCACTCCCCTTTCCTTTGTCCAGTTTCACGCCAGAGCAGGGGCTAAGGGGTCCCTGAACCGGTGTAGACTGGCTTATGCAGAATTGGGCACCTCTGTGCCCAACAAAGCATTTCCAGAGGCTGGGGGAGGCTACTCCTCCCCTGCCTTCACACCATTTTCCAAAGGGAGAGGGTGTCACACCCTCTCTCAGAGGAAGTTCTTTGTTCTGCCATCCTGGGCCAGGCCTGGCTGGACCCCAGGAGGGCAGCTGCCTGTCTGAGGGGTTGGCAGCAGCAGCAGCTGCAGTGAAACCCCAGGAAGGGCAGTTTGGCAGTACCAGGGTCTGTGCTACAGACCACTGGGATCATGGAATTGTACCAACAATGCCAGGATGGCATAGAGGGGGCAATTCCATGATCATAGACATGTTACATGGCCATATTCGGAGTTACCATGGTGAAGCTACATATAGGTAGTGACCTATATGTAGTGCACGTGTGTAATGGTGTCCCCGCACTCACAAAGTTCAGGGAATTGGCTCTGAACAATGTGGGGGCACCTTGGCTAGTGCCAGGGTGCCCTCACACTAAGTAACTTTGCACCTAACCTTTACCAGGTAAAGGTTAGACATATAGGTGACTTATAAGTTACTTAAGTGCAGTGTAAAATGGCTGTGAAATAACGTGGACGTTATTTCACTCAGGCTGCAGTGGCAGGCCTGTGTAAGAATTGTCAGAGCTCCCTATGGGTGGCAAAAGAAATGCTGCAGCCCATAGGGATCTCCTGGAACCCCAATACCCTGGGTACCTCAGTACCATATACTAGGGAATTATAAGGGTGTTCCAGTAAGCCAATGTAAATTGGTAAAAATGGTCACTAGCCTGTCAGTGACAATTTGGAAAGAAATGAGAGAGCATAACCACTGAGGTTCTGGTTAGCAGAGCCTCAGTGAGACAGTTAGGCACCACACAGGGAACATACACATGCACACCTATGAGCACTGGGGCCCTGTGTGACAGGGTCCCAGTGACACATACATATAGGCCACAAACCTATGAGCACTGGGGTCCTGACCAGCAGGATCCCAGTGACACATAACAACCATACTGAAACCATGGTGTTTTCACTATGAGCACTGAGGCCTGGCTATCAGGATCCCAGTGAGACAGTGAAAACAGTGACAAACACCCTGACATACACTCACAAACAGGCCAAAAGTGGGGGTAACAAGGCTAGAAAGAGGCTACCTTCTCACAGGCCCCCTATCCGATATAATGACCTGAGGTAATCCATGAAGTCGAAAGATTTCTTGTGTAAAGATTTGACCTAATTCTTTTGCCGTTGGTAACTTTCTTGAGGCCGTGAAGAGAGCCATCTTAGTGAAGGAGTCCACGGTTACCATTATTACGTGATTTCCCATTGAAGAGGGTAATGAGCACATGAAATCTGTGGAGATGGTGTGCCATGGGCCTGGGGGAACTGGTAGTGGGCGAAGTAATCCTACTGGTTTAGTACGGGGTGTCTTGGCTTGAGCGCATATAGGACAGGATGATACATATTCTTCAGTATCTGTCTTGAGAGTTGGCCACCAGAAGGAGCGAAGCAGAAGTTCTTGAGTAGCTTTCATTCCTTCAATGACCTGCGATGGGGGAATCATGGCACATATGTAAGGCTTCAGTCTGTACTAGTTTAGTGGGTAAGAACAGGGCCTTATCATGATAATAATACCCTTGATCTATATGAAGTTGCGGACGCAACCTTTTCATCTCTGTCTCTTCTAGACGGGCATATTCGGACCTGACTTGGTCTAAAAAAGTCTGTACTAAACCAATGATCTTGTTATTGTCAAATAGATTCTGAACAGGAGAATCGCTGCACTCAGGGTAACGTCGGGACAAGGCATCCGCCAGGATGTTCTGAGAACCAGGGATGTATGTGATATAAAAGTCGTATTGGCTGAAAAAGAAAGCCCATCGAGCCTGCCGGCTATTTTGACACTGAAAGTTTCTTAAGCTCTGTAGATTTCTGTGGTCTGTCCGGGCTTCAAAGGGTTCTTTCGAGCCCATCAGAAAGTGTCTCCATTCTGTGCATGCGGTTTTTAAGGTGAGTAATTCACGTTCAAGCACGGAATAGTTCCGTTCTGAGTCGGATAAAATGTGGGAAAGGTAGAATACCGGGTGCTCTAAATCATCATCGTCTTGTCTTTGCAGTAAGGCAGCCCCAATGGCTCTTTCGGATGCATTTGCGACAACAATGAATTGTTTGCTGGTGTCTGGGTGTCGTAGAATGGGGGCTTGAATAAAGGCTTTCTTTAAGTCTTGAAAGGCTAACTCTGCGTCTTGTGTCCAACAAAAGCCCTTCTTTAGATGGTCTTTTTTAAGGGTTTGAGTAATGTAGCTGGTTCTCCGGGCAAAGTCTGCTATAAATTGTCGATAGAAATTGGCTAATCACAAAAAACACTGAGTCTCCTTGATGGAAGAAGGAGATGGCCAATTCAATATAGCTTGTACCTTGTCTGAATCCATGGCGACTCCAGTTTGGTTAATGCAATACCCCAAGTATTTTACTTCCGTCTGATCAAACTCACACTTTTCAGGTTTGCAGAATAAATGGTGTTGTCGGAGTCTCTCTAGAACTTGGCGAACATGCTTAGAGTGTTCCTCTGGGTGAACAGAAAAGATTAAAATGTTGTCAAGATAAACCACTACTGTTTGTTGCAAAAGATCGGAAAAGATAGAATCCATGAACCTTCGAAAAATGGAAGGGGCATTGGTGAGTCCGAATGGCATTACTCGATATTCGTAATGACCAAAAGGTGTTCTAAAAGCGGTCTTCCACTCATCACCTTCCTTAATTCTTAAAAGATGGTAAGCTCCTCTGAGATCCAGCTTGGTGAATCTCTTTGCCCCTCTGACTGCTTCTAGGATGTCCTTAATGAGGGGTAACGGGTACCGATCCTTAATAGTTATCTTGTTTAATCCTCTGAAATAAATACAGGGACGCAAATCTTTAGTCTTCTTAGGCACAAAGAAGAGAGGAACCCCTGCAGGTGAAGAGGAGGGAGCAATCAACCCACCCTGTAGGTTCTCATCAAGGTATTCTTTAAGAATCTGCTTCTCAGGTTCTGTGAGAGAGTACATTCGCCCGAAAGGAACCACTGTATCTGGTTCTATAGGAATGGCACAATCGTATTCTCTATGGGGTGGCAGTTCAGGTCTTTCTGGCTTCTGGAATACGTCGGCATATTCCTGATAATGCTTGGGAACTCCCTGTAGGACGTTAATAGAGCATCCCACCTTAGGGGGTGCTGCTAAGAAACCTTTTGGGGACCAATAATCCCCTGCTAGGTAGCAGTGGTGCTGGCAAAAGTGAGAGGATAAAGAAATAGTTCTTGTCTCCCAGTTGATGTAAGGGTTGTGCCGTGTGAGCCAAGGAATACCCAGGTCCATGACGTGGTGTGTTGATGAAATTAAATCAAACGAAAGGTTTTCTTGGTGTTTCCCAAACTGTAGACAGAAAGTAGGGGTAGTATATTGTACGGGTCCTGAGGCCAAGAGTGATCCATCCACTGTGTGTACTTGTTCTGGTACTTCCTTAGGTATTTGTGCTATCTGTTGTTCTTTGGCCCATGCTTCATCTAAGTAGATGCCACTGGCTCCGCGGTCCAATAAAGCCAGGGTTCTTTCTTCCCGGCCATCGGTTAAGTGAAGGATAACTGGTAAAAGAAAAAGAGCAGTTCCTTCTTTCCTGGAAGAACAAATGGAAGGTATTTCACGATATCCCGTCCTCACCCTTCTCACTGAGGACGGGAGTTGGCGTTTCCCAAAGGCTTGGTTGGACGAATGGGGCAGGTGCGAATTAGGTGACCAGCTGCACCACAATATAGACAAAGCCCCTTCCTTCGTCTATTTTCTCTTTCACTAGCTGATAAAGGTCCTCGAGCAGTATCAATTTGCATTGGCTCTTCCTCGGTAGTCCCCTTAGGTTCAGGACGGACTTCCTCGGTACGGTGAGAGAAGGTGCGAGACGTCACTGAGTGTGATGGCAAACAACTCTTCCTTTTCTCCATTCTTCGTTCATTCAACCGATATTCTATCGTCAGAGTCTGATCCATCAATCCTTTAAGGTTCTCTATTCTAGCAGAGTGCACCAGTTCGTCCTTAATGTCCTCTCTGAGACCACTGCGGAACAGTGTCACCAAGGTACGTTCCAACCAGGATGTTTCTGCTGCTAATTGTCTGAAATGGGTGATGTATTGTAATACATCTTGATTCCCTTGTTGGATATCGCAAAGAGCTTCTTCTGCTGAAGCCTCGAGTCCAGGGCGCTCAAACATCTGTTTAAAGGTAGTGACAAAGGTGGAATAATTAGACAGGCAGGGATCATTTCTTGTCACTAAAGGAGTGGCCCAAGCCAATGCTGGCCCTGATAAGGCGCTAATCAAATACCCCACCTTGGTCTTGTCTTGCACAAATTGCGAGGGGCGAAAGGCAAAATAAACCGTCAAGGCATCCAGGAATTCTCTCAAATTGTTAGGATCCCTGGAGAAACGAGGTGTAGTGGCAGCTACTGAGGGGACATCAGTGGTCCTGGAAGCAAAGACTTGTTGATAGACGGTATTTTCAGTACGTAGCTGTTGGAGTTCTTGAGCCTGTTGTTGTATCGTCATGAGCAGGGTCTGGCTCGTGGGTTCCGTATTTGCCACTGGATTATCCATGGTTCCGGACTGCAACTGGATTTTTGGGCATTGCAATCGGTCACGGTTTTCACTGGGCTTACCGTCGAGGTTGATGAGGGTTGGGGAACGACCCCGATTTCGGCAGGTTCTGCTCTGGCCAAGGTAGGGGCGACCCCTTCCGGTAGCCACGGTGCTGTTTGACAATAGCAAGCCACTACAGTCCGTGCCCTCCAGAAGGAGTCCCAGAAGAAAAACCCCAAAAGGGTAAAAAACCTCCAATAGGAACTCCCTGAAACAGAAGGAGGACACAAGGGCGTTAGAACTGGAGATCCGAGAGTACAGGAAAAAAAACTGGAGACGAAAATAGGTCAGGAAATACTGGATCCACAAGAGGAAACCAGCCGGAGCGTGACTACCACCAAAGGAGTGTTGCAACGCAATAAACAAGCAGCTGAATTCCCCTTATATACCCCTAGACAGGAAGTAGGAAACAGGAAGTAGAAACACCACCATCTTGGATTGGGGAAAAGAGTATAACATTGAATAAAGAACATGCGTCCAACAAAAAGAAACAAGGCATGCTGGGAAGAGAGGAAGTGGGCAGCATGCTGGGAAAGGGAAAAGGCATTCATATAAACACCACCATGTGCAGGTATCCGGCTTTTGCCTGTGAATACTAGTAAGTGCAAAAGGTTACCTAAATGCCTAAATGTAAAGCGCACTAAGGGGGTCATTCCGACCCTGGCGGTCCATGACCAGGGCCATTCTGACCGCAGCGGTAAAGCCGCGGTCAGAAAAGGGCAACCGGCGGTTTCCCGCCGGTTTACCCCTGGCCCAAGGAATCCGCCATGGCGGTGCTGCTTGCAGCACCGCCATGGGGATTCCGACCCCCTTCCCGCCATCCTGGTCCTGGCGGTAAATACCGCCAGGAACAGGATGGCGGGAACGGGTGTCGTGGGGCACCTGGGGGCCCCTGCACTGCCCATGCCACTGGCATGGGCAGTGCAGGGGCCCCCTCACAGGGCCCCATAATGATTTTTAGAAAATCGCGACGGGTGCCACTGCACCCGTCGCACATCAGCAACTCCGCCGGCTCCATTCGGACCTCTTGTTTTATGCAGTCCCTGACATGGTCAGGCTGCCTATAGATCTTACTTTTGACAGGCATGCTGTCTCCAGTATCTATAGTGTGCTCACACCAAGATGTGGTGCCTGGCACAGTAGAAAAGAGTTCAGAAAACTGACCCAGGAGATTTATGCAGTGGTCTTTCTGCTCAGCAGTGAGACAGTCTGCCAAAACTACACCTTCCACTAGAGCATCTTGTTCTGTGGAAGAGAAGAGATCAGGGAGAGGGTCACTCTCTTCTTCCTGTCCTTCATCTGTTGCCATGAGCAGAGTGAGATCAGCCCTGTCATAGTAGGGTTTTAGGCGATTGACATGGAACACCCTAAGGGGACTCCTGGCAGTGCCCAAGTCAACGAAGTAGGTGACTTCTCCCTTCTTTTCAACAATAATGTGGGGTCCACTCCATTTGTCTTGGAGTGCTCTTGGGGCCACAGGCTCCATGACCCACACCTTCTGTCCTGGTTGGTACTGAATCAGAACAGCCTTCTGGTCATGCCATTGCTTTTGGAGCTCTTGGCTGGCCTGAAGATTTTTCCTGGCCTTTTTCATGTACTCAGCCATTCTGGATCTTAGGCCGAGCTTTTAAAGGTTGTTCCCAACCTTCCTTCACAAGTGTTAGGGGTCCTCTTACAGGGTGTCCAAATAGGAGTTCAAAGGGGCTGAAGCCCACTCCCTTTTGGGGTACCTCCCTGTAAGCAAAAAGGAGGCAAGGTAACAGGACATCCCATCTCCTCCTGAGTTTTTCAGGAAGTCCCATTATCATTCCTTTGAGAGTTTTATTAAACATCTCTACCAGTCCATTTGTTTGTGGATGATAAGGTGTGGTGAATTTGTATGTTACACCACATTCCTTTCACATGGCCTTCAAGTATGCAGACATAAAGTTGCTACCCCTGTCTGATACCACCTCTTTTGGGAAACCCACCCTGGAAAAGATTCCCAGGAGGGCTTTTGCCACTGCAGGTGCTGTAGTGGTCCTAAGAGGAATAGCTTCAGGATATCTTGTGGCATGGACCACTACCACCAAGATAAACCTATTGCCTGAAGCAGTAGGAGGGTCCAGGGGGCCAACTATGTCAACCCCTACCCTTTCAAAGGGAACCCCAACCACAGGCAGTGGAATAAGGGGAGCCTTTGGGATGCCACCAGTCTTGCCACTGGCTTGACAGGTGACACAGGACTTACAAAAATCTTTTGTGTCCTCTGATATTCTAGGCCAATGAAACAGGAGGACAAGCCTTTCCCATGTTTTAATTTGCCCTAAATGTCCAGCCAAGGGAATGTCATGGGCTAGAGTTAGGAGGAACTCTCTGTATTGCAGGGGAATGACCAATCTCCTGGCGGCTCCAGGTTTTGGATCCCTTGCCTCTGTATACAAGAGGTTGTCCTCCCAGTAAACTCTATGTGAGTCACTGACATCCCCATTTTGCTGTTTGACAGCTTGCTGTCTTAGACCCTCTAATGTGGGACAGGTTTGCTGTGCCACACTCAGCTCCTCCCTGGCAGGCCCCCCTCAACCCAAAAGCTCAGCAGTGTCTGCTTCCAGCTCCTCTGGTGAAGGTTCTGCACAGGGGGGAAATTCTTCTTCCTCAGAAGTTGAATCATCTGAGGGAGGGATAGTGGGTAGGGATTTACCCTTACTAACCCTAGCTTTAGGGAGCATTTGGTCCATTGTTCCAGGATCCAAGTCACCCTGTCCTTTTTGCTTTTTGGCCTGAGCCCTGGTTAAAGCAAAAATATGCCCAGGAATGCCCAGGAATGCTGCATGAGCCTCCAACTCCACTTCTGCCCAAGCTGATGTCTCTAAATCATTCCCTAGTAGACAGTCTACAGGTAAATCTGAGGCAACCACAACTTTCTTTGGACCAGTAAATCCCCCCCCCTCCCCCCAGTTGAGATTTACAACAGCCATGGGGTGGCTAAGAGTGTTGTTATGAGCATCAGTCACTTGGTACTGGTGACCAAGTAGGTGTTGTTCAGGGTGTACCAGTTTCTCTATTACCATGGTAACACTGGCACCTGTGTACCTGTAGGCCTGAACCTCAACACCATTTATTAGGGGAAGTTGCTTGTACGTATCCATATTAAGGGGACAAGCAACCAAGGTGGCCAAATCAATGGCACCTCCAGAGACTAGCACAGCCTCTGTGGTCTCCCTAACAAGACCAACCCCAACTAAATTACCAAAAGTGAGTCCAGCTACTCCCTTGGATTGGCTATTAGTAGGTTTGCTCCCACCACCACTGCTATTACTAGCGGCACTAGGTGTAGCAGTAGGGATTGTGGTAGTGGGAGGCTTGGTGCTTTTCCTTGAACAACTGACATCAGTTGTCCAATGGCCTTTTACTTTACGTAAATAGCACCATGGTTTCTTTACTTGATTAGAAGAGGATTTGGGCCCACCACCCCCACCAGAGTGTTTTTGTGGGCCTGATGAAGACTCATTTTTAGATTTGTCCCCACCCTTGTCTGAAGACTTACCATCCTTCTTCTTGCCATCTTTGTCACCCCCTGTATGAACTTTTCTGCTCACTCTTGTTCTGACCCATTTGTCTGCCTTCTTTCCCAATTCTTGGGGAGAGGTCAGATCTGAGTCGACTAGATATTGGTGTAACAAATCAGACACACAGTTATTCAGAATATGCTCTCTCAAGATTAGATTGTACAGGCTTTCATAGTCAGAAACTTTACTGCCATGTAACCACCCCTCCAAGGCCTTCACTGAATAGTCAACAAAGTCTACCCAGTCTTGTGAGGACTCTTTTCTGGTTTCTCTGAACGTAATCCTGTATTGTTCAGTGGTTAAGCCAAATCCATCCAAGAGTGCATTCTTCAAAACTGTAAAATTATTGGCATCACTTTCCTTCACAGTAAGGAGCCTATCCCTACCCTTTCCACTGAAAGATAGCCATAGGATAGCAGTCCACTGCCTTTGAGGGACCCCCTGTACAACACAGGCCCTCTCAAGTGCAGCAAACCACTTGTTAATGTCATCCCCCTCCTTGTAAGGGGGAACTATCTTATGCAGATTCCTAGAATCATGCTCTTTTACAGGATTACTATCTGGAATACTGCTGCTGCCACCATGGGGTCCAACCCCCAACCTCTGTCTTTCTTTTTCTTAGTCTAAAGATTCCCTCTCTACAGCCAGCTGTTGCTGTTTAAGCTTCAGCCTGGTCTCTTCCACTCTCAATCTATTGAGTTCCCTTTCTAACATTCTGTCATCAGGGTGGGTGGGTTGGGCATGCTTTGACACAGAAGAATGATCTGAATGAACAGAGGGTGAATTGTTCCTAACAGTTGGCACTCTAACAACCTGGCCTGCAGGAATGACATCCCTACTGTGATGAGAGTTCACATTAGTACCAGTTATGCTAGGTGGTCTGCTAAGGGGCAGGTTGGGAAGGATACCATCCTACACTCTCCCTAGGGGTTCCCCAGAGTCAGAGTGTGACCCATCTCCTAACTTCTCAACTGATGTGCCAGCTAAGGCCTTATCATTTTCAATGAGCATGTTATTTAACAATTCTCTAGAGGGATTCTTCCCTACCCTTAAACCTCTATCAATGCAGAGACTCCTCAAACCTTTCCAGCTAAGGTGGTCATAAGCTGTGCTGACCAGATCAAGAGTAGGACCTGTGCCAGACATGATAGAAAAGGTTTAGGTACAGATAAAAGAAAGAAAAAAAGTTTCAGGACTTTTTAAGGACACAGAAAAAAACCTTTTCAACTTTTTAGAAACTTTTTGAAAGTTTAGAGGTACTTTTCAGCACTTAGCAAATAGAGTAAGAGGAGAAAAGCAAAACTTTTGGGTTAGGTGTACATACACTGAACTTGTTTTGTATATTTTTCTCTTATAAAAAGTACAATATGACAAAGTGGTAAGCAGTTGCAAGTACTAATGCCACCACTGCACAACCAATGTAGGAGGCTGGCCTGGCTTGTAGTGGGTACCAAGGGGTACTTACACTCTGTACCAGGTCCAGTTATCCCTTATTAGTGTAGAAGAGGTGTTTCTAGCAGCTTAGGCTGATAGAAGGTAGCTATAGCAGAGCAGCTTAGGCTGAACTAGGAGACATGCAAAGGTCCTACTATACCACTGGTGTCATATGCACAATATCATAAGAAAACACAATACACAGATATACTGAAAATAAAGGTACTTTATTTTTATGACAATATGCCAAAAGTATCTCAGTGAGTACCCTCAGTATGAGGATGCCAAATATACACAAGATATATGTACACAATACCAAAAATATGCAGTAATAGCAAAAGGAAGTAATGCAAGCAGTGTAAAATTACGATGTATTGCAATAGGAGCACATAGGCATAGGAGCAACACAAACCATATACTCCAAAAGTGGAATGCGAATAACGTATGGACCCCAAACCTGTGTGAGCTCGTAGAGGGTCGCTGGGACTGTAAGAAAACAGGGTTAGAAAAATAGCCCACCCCAAGACCCTGAAACGTAGGTGTAAAGTGCACCTATATTCCCCAGAGAGCACAGAAGTCGTGATAGGGGATTTCTGCAAGAAAGACCAACACCAGCAATGCAACCAAAGTGGATTTCCGGACGAGAGTACCTTTGGAACAAGGGGACCAAGTCCAAGAGTCGTGACAAAGTCGAGAGTGGGCAGATGCCCAGGAAATGCCAGCTGAGGGTGCAAAGAAGCTGCCACTGGATGGTAGAAGCTGTGGATTCTGCAAGAACTAAGAGGGCTAGAAACTTCCCCTTTGGAGGATGGATGTCCCACGTCGCGAAGAAGCTTGCAGAGGTGTTCCCATGCAGAAAGACCGCAAACAAGCCTTGCTAGCTGCAAGGGTTGCAGTTAGGGTTTTTGGATGCTGCTGTGGCCCAGGAGGGACCAGGGTTGGATGAGGAGACAGAGGGGGCGCCCAGAAAGTCAGGGAGCCCTCACAGAAGCAGGCAGCACCCTCAGAAGTGCCGGAACAGGCACTACGAAGAGGAGTGAACCGGAGCTCACCCGAAGACACAAAAGAGAGTCCCACGACGCTGGAGGCCAACTCAGGAGGTTGTGCACTGTAGGTTAGAGTGTCGGGGACCCAGGCTTGGCAGTGCACGAAGGAAATCCTGGAAGAGTGCACAGGAGCCGGAGCAGCTGCAAATCACGCGGCACCCAGCAATGCAGTATAGCGTGGGGAGGCAAGGATTTACCTCCACCAAACTTGGACTGAAGAGCCACTGGACTGTGGGAGTCACTTGGACAGAGTTGCTGAGTTCCAGGGACCACGCTCGTCGTGCTGAGAGGGGACCCAGAGGACCGGTGGTGCAGTCTTTTGTTGCCTGCGGTTGCAGGGGGAAGATTCCGTCGACCCACGGGAGATTTCTTCAGGGCTCCTAGTGCAGAGAGGAGGCAGACTACCCCCACAGCATGCACCACCAGGAAAACAGTCGAGAAGGCGGCAGGATCAGCGATACAAGGTTGCAGTAGTCGTCTTTGCTACTTTGTTGCGGTTTTGCAGGCGTCCTGAGCGGTCAGCGGTCGATCCTTTGGCAGAAGGTGAAGAGAGAGATGCAGAGGAACTCTGATGAGCTCTTGCATTCGTTATCTAAAGAATTCCCCAAAGCAGAGACCCTAAATAGCCAGAAAAGGAGGTTTGGCTACTTAGGAAGGAGGATAGGCTAGCAACACAGGTAAGAGCCCATCAGGAGGAGTCTCTGACGTCACCTGCTGGCCCTGGCCACTCAGAGCAGTCCAGTGTGCCAGCAGCACCTCTGTTTCCAAGATGGCAGGGGTCTGGAGCACACTGGAGAAGCTCTGGGCACCTCCCCTGAGAGGTGCAGGTCAGGGGAGTGGTCACTCCCCTTTCCTTTGTCCAGTTTTGTGCCAGAGCAGGGCTGGGTGATCCCTGAACCGGTGTAGACTGCCTTATGCAGAGATGGGCACCATCTGTGCCCATCAAAGCATTTTCAGAGGCTGGGGGAGACTACTCCTCCCCAGCCCTGACACCTTTTTCCAAAGGGAGAGGGTGTAACACCCTCTCTCTGAGGAAGTCCTTTGTTCTGCCTTCCTGGGCCAAGCCTGGCTGGACCCCAGGAGGGCAGAAACCTGTCTGAGGGGTTGGCAGCAGCAGCAGCTGCAGTGAAACCCCGGGAAAGGTAGTTTGGCAGTACCCGGGTCTGTGCTAGAGACCCGGGGGATCATGGAATTGTCTCCCCAATGCCAGGATGGCATTGGGGTGACAATTCCATGATCTTAGACATGTTACATGGCCATGTTCAGAGTTACCATTGTGATGCTATACATAGGTAGTGACCTATGTGTAGTGCACGTGTGTAATGGTGTCCCCTCACTCACAAAGTCCAGGGAATTTGCCCTGAACGATGTGGGGGCACCTTGGCTAGTGCCATGGTGCCCACACACTAAGTAACTTGGCACCCAACCTTCACCAGGTGAGGGTTAGACATATAGGTGACTTAAAAGTTACTTAAGTGCAGTGTAAAATGGCTGTGAAATAATGTGGCCATTATTTCACTCAGGCTGCAGTGGCGGGCCTGTGTAAGAATTGTCAGAGCTCCCTATGGGTGGCAAAAGAAATGCTGCAGCCCATAGGGATCTCCTGGAACCCCAATACCCTGGGTACCTCAGTACCAAATACTAGGGAATTATAACGGTGTTCCAGTATGCCAATGTGAATTGGTGAAATTGGTCACTAGCCTGTTAGTGACAATTTAGAAAGCATAGAGAGCATAACCACTGAGGTTCTGGTTAGCAGAGCCTCAGTGAGACAGTTAGTCATCACACAGGGATCACATACAGGGCACACTTATGAGCACTGGGGCCCTGGCTGGCAGGGTCCCAGTGACACATACACTAAAACAACATATATACAGTGAAATAGGGGGGTAACATGCCAGGCAAGATGGTACTTTCCTACAGAGAGTGCGGCGTGCATGAAAGACGGTGAATGCATGTGCCACATGACAAGGGTAGGGATGGGGGCCAATGACTGTGATGGAGCAGTTGGTAATAATTTCTCTTTTTCCCCTGTACATTCATTTCATGTAGGTCAGCGCCCACCAGAAAAAAGATATTTGGCGTGCCATCGCCAAGGACGTCCGGACCCTGGGGGTCTACCACAGACGGAGCACCCACTGCCGTAAAAGATGGGAGGACATTCGCAGCTGGAGCAAGAAGATGGCAGAGGCTCAGCTGGGCATGGCCTCCCAACGTGGGAGGGGTGCCCGTCGCCACCGCCAGCACCAGCCCAGCTGCCCAGGAGGCCACCGCCAGCACCAGCCCACCTGCCCAGGAGGCCACCGCCAGCACCAGCCCACCTGCCCACGAGGCTACCGCCAGCACCAGCCCACCTGCCCACGAGGCCACCGCCAGCACTAGCCCCGCTGGGCCATGTAGGACCGCCAGCAAAAGCCCCACTGGGCCATGAAGGACCGCCAGCAGCTGAGACACCCTGCAATGGAGACCGCCATCTCAAGCACCACTGCACAGGGCACCGCCATCTCAAGCACCGCTGAACAGGGCACCGCCATCTCAAGCACCGCTGGCCCATGAGCGGCAAGGGCACTGACGCATCTGAGTCCGTCACGGGTGAATGATGCACTCTGGGCACCATGCCCCCTCCAGAACCAGTGGAGATTCACATCCACTACCTCAGTCCTTAGCAGGATGAAGCACTCTGGGCACCAGGCCCCCTCCAGAACCAGTGGAGATTCACATCCACTACCTCAGTCCTTGGCAGGATGAAGCACTCTGGGCACCATGCCCCCTCCAGAACCAGTGGAGATTCACATCCACTACCTCAGTCCTTGGCAGGATGAAGCACTCTGGGCACCATTCCCCCTCCAGAACCAGTGGATACTGTCATCCACTTGTGAGACTGTGGCTCTGCACTCTCCAGGATATGGCAGTGGGCAACCCACCCCATGTAGAGACTTGAGAGACTGTGGCTTTGCACTCCCCAGGATTGAACAGTGGGCAAACCACCCACTGTACAGACTTGAGAGACTGTGGCTTTGCACTCCCCAGGATTGAACAGTGGGCATGTGGCCCCCTCGTGGATTTGGCGTCATGCACTCAAGCGGCTGAGGTGCCCCCCCTTTCCCTCCCCCTGAGGTGCCTGTTTAGTTGCTGTCTGATGTCCCTGCAGTGTTCTCTCCGTCATGGTCGGGGATCTTGTGTGGGCCTCGCCCATACCGTGTGGTCCCAGTGTTCCACTGACTTTCTTAGAGCACTACCTGGACTACTATGCTTGGTATATATTATGTACATGGTGTATATATATATATATTTCTGACTACTTGCTTTTATTATATTACAATGGTTATATTCATTTTCTATTGTCTTTGCATTCTTCCGGGGGGTTTGAGGGGTGTAACTGTGATGTATTGAGTGTGTGTTGTAGTGGGTGAGGGTAGGGGTGTTGCGTGTGTGTGTCCCTGTTTTTTCCCTCCCCCCCTCTCCTGTGTTGTAGGTGCAGTACTCACCGTGGTCTTCGCCGCCGGCGTTCGTTAACCTGGTAGAGGAGCAGGAAGACCATCGCAGGGAGAATTTGGAGTTCCGGGTCCATGGCGTCCTCGTTCCTTGTGGGGTGTGTAGAGGTGAGCATTTTCCCTTCGGGATTCCTGTTTCTGCCGTGTTTTTATCCGCTGTGAATCCGCCCCGGAAAAGGTGGCGGATTGGCCTGTCATAATAGTGTGGGCGGTACATTGTCTCCCACTTGTCTATTGCCGGTGACCGCTGCGCTGTTTGTTTGTACCGCTGTGGCAGTCGGAGTGTTAAAGTGGCTGTCTTTGTTGGCGGTTTACGCCACGGTCGTAATTGCAATTTTTTTACCACCGGCCTGTTGGCGGTCTTACCGCCGCTTTAACACCGACCACCAGTGTTGTAATGACCACCAAAGTGTCAGAAATATCTCAGAGGATATACTCCCTTAGGAGGTGAGTAGAATACACAAAATAAACACACAAACCAAAATCAGGTAAGTAAAACACTTAGAAAAGTAGTGCAAACACTGTAGAACACAATAGAATGAAATAGGAGAAAATAGGTCTAGGGGCAACACAAACCATATACTCCAAAAGTGGAATGTGAACCACGAATGGACCCCAAGCCTAGTGCAGTGTGTAGAGGGTTGCTGGGAGTGTAAGAAAACACTAGGGGTGTCCAAAATACCCCACCCCAAGAACTTGGAAAAGTAGGAGTAAAGTCACCCTACTACCCCAGAAAGACAGTAAAATCGAGATAGGGTATTCTGCCAGGACAACTGACTGCAAAGCACTGAAGACGGATTCCTGGACCTGAGGACCTGCAAAGGAAGGGGACCAAGTCCAAGAGTCACGCAAGTGTCTGGGGGGGCAGGAGCCCACTAAACCCCAGATGAAGGTGCAAAAGGGCTGCTTCTGGCTGGAAGATGCCAAAGATTCTGCAACAACGGAAGGTGCCAGGAACTTCTCCTTTGGTCAGAAGATGTCCCACGGCGTGTTGGAGGACGCAGAGTTGTTTCCACATAGAAAGACTGCAAACAAGCCTTGCTAGCTGCAAGAGTCGGGGTTGAAGATTATGGGTGCTGCCAGGGCCCTAGGAAGGACCAGGAGATCGCCCCTTGGAGGAGGAGACAGAGGGGGCGCTCAGCAACACAGAGAGCCCATGCAGAAGCAGGCACCACCCGCAGAAGCACCTGAACAGGTGTTCAGAAAATCTGAGCACATCGGTCATCTCAGCACAACAAAAGAGGGTCCCACGAAGTCGGAGGTCAACTCAGCGAGTTGGGCAATGCAGGACAGAGTGCTGGGGACCTGTGCTGTGCTGTGTGTGAAGGAAGTCTTGCAACATTGCACAGAAGCCCTAGAAGCTGCAGATCACATAGTACACAGTATTACTGTCTGGCGTGGGGAAGCAAGGACTTACCTCCACCAAATTTGGACAGAAGGACCAATGGACTGTCGCAGTCACTTGGATCCAGCTTCTGTGTTCCAGGGACCACGCTCGTCAAGATGAGAGGGTACCCAGAGGACTGGTGATGCAGAAATTTGGTGCCTGCGTTGGCAGGGGGAAGATTCTGTCGACCCACAGGAGATTTCTTCTTGGCTTCTAGTACAGGCAGACAGCCCTCAGTGCATGCACCATCAGGAAACAGTCGAGAAAGCCGTCAGGATTAGGCGCAACAATGTTGCTGGTAGTCTTCTTGCTACTTTGTTGCGGTTTTGCAGGCGTCCTGGAGCAGTCAGCAGTCGATCCTTGGCAGAAGTTGAAGAGAGAGGTGCAGAGGAACTCTGGTGATCTCTTGCATTCGTTATCTGACGAGAAACCCACAGGAGAGACCCTAAATAGCCCTCAGAGGAGGATTGGCTACCTAACCAGATAAGAGCCTATCAGGAGGGGTCTCTGACGTCACCTGCTGGCACTGGCCACTCAGAGGTCTACATTGTGCTCTCACACCTCTGCATTCAAGATGGCAGAGGTCTGGGACACACTGGAGGAGCTCTGGGCACCACCACTGGGGTGGTGATGGACAGGGGAGTGGCCACTCCCCTTTCCTTTGTCCAGTTTCGCACCAGAGCAGGGGCTGTGGGATCCCTGAACCGGTGTAGACTGGCTTATGCAAGGAAAGCACCATCTGTGCCCTTCAAAGCATTTCCAGAGGCTGGGGGAGGCTACTCCTCCCCAGACCTTAACACCTATTTCCAGAGGGAGAGGATGTAACACCCTTTGTCAGAGGAAATCTTTTGTTCTGCCTTCCTGGGACTGGGCTGCCCAGACCCCAGGAGGGCAGAACCCTGTCTGAGGGTTGGCAGCAGCTGTAGCTGCAGAGAAAACCCCAGAGAGCTGGTTTGGCAGTACCCGGGGTCCATGCTGGAGCCCCGGGGATGCATGGGATTGGCACCCCAATACCAGAACGGTATTGGGGGGACAATTACATGATCTTAGACATGTTATATGGCCATGTTCGGAGTTACCATTGTGAAGCTACACATAGGTATTGACCTATATGTAGTTCACGCGTGTAATGGTGTCCCCGCACTCACAAAGTCCGGGGAAATTGCCCTGAACAATGTGGGGGCACCTTGGCTAGTGCCGGGGTGCCCTCACACTTTGTAACTTTGCACCTAACCTTCACTAAGTGAGAGTTAGACATATAGGTGACTTATAACTTACTTAAGTGCAGTGTAAAATGGCTGTGAAATAACGTGGACGTTATTTCACTCAGGCTGCAGTGGCAGTCCTGTGTAAGAATTGTCTGAGCCAATGGGTGGCAAAAGAAATGCTGCAGCCCATAGGAATCTCCTGGAACCCCCTGGGTACCTAGGTACCATATACTAGGGAATTATAAGGGTGTTGCAGTGTGCCAATCAAAATTGTTAAAATTAGTCACTAGCCTGCAGTGACACTTTTAAAAGCAGAGAGAGCATAAACACTGAGGTTCTGGTTAGCAGAGCCTCAGTGATACAGTTAGGCACCACACAGGGAACACATACAGGGCACACCTTATGAGCACTGGGGTCCTGGCTAGCAGGATCCCAGTGACACATAGACTAAAACATATATACAGTGAAATATGGAGGTAACATGCCAGGCAAGATGGTATTTTCCTACAATAAGGCATTGCAGGCTGTTGGTTTTCTATACAGTTTGGAGCAGATTTTGTTTTGCTTGATGTACAAAGTAAGGTCTAGAAAGTTGACTGATGTTGTGCTGTGTTCACATGCATGCACTCTGGGTAAGACACCCCTCTGGCAGGCCTTCCAGCCCTAAGGCAGGGTGCACTATGTTGTTTGTGTGGGTACAGCTCTATGAGCAGTATGCCCCCACTGTGTCCTTGTCAAACCTGGCACATAGTGCGTGAACAGGGCAGCCAATTTATTGAAGTGCTGGACACTGGTCAAACACGAGCTTCCCAGCTGTAAGGAAATGCCTCCTTGGCATGGTTACCCCCTAACCTTTTGCCTTTGCTGATGCCAAGTTATGATTTCAAAGTGTGCTGGGACCCTGCTAACCAGGCCCAGCACCAGTGTTCTTTCCCTAAACTGTACCTTTGTCTCCACAATTGGCACATCCCTGGCACCCAGGTAAGCCCCTTGTAACTGGTGCCCCTGGTACCAAGGGCCCTGATGCCAGGGCTGCAGCATGTCTTATGCCACCCTGGGGACCCCTCACTCAGCACAGACACGCTGCTTGCCAGCTTGTGTGTGCTGGTGGGGAGAAAATGACTAAGTTGACATGGCACTCCCCTCAGAGTGCCATGCCAATCTCACACTGCCCGTGGCACAGGTAAGTCACCCCTCTAGCAGGCCTTACAGCCCTAAGGCAGGGTGCACTATACCACAGGTGAGGGCATATGTGCATGAACACTATGGGCCTGATTACAACTTTGGAGGAGGTGTTAATCCGTACCAAAAGTGACGGTAAAGTGACGGATATACCACCAGCTGTATTACGAGTCCATTATATCCTATGGAACTCGTAATACGGCTGGTGGTATATCCGTCCCATTTGGGACGGATTAACACCTCCTCCAAAGTTGTAATCAGGCCCTATGCCTCTACAGTGTCTAAGCCAAATCTTAGACATTGTAAGTGCAGGGTAGCCATAAGAGTATATGGTCTGGGAGTCTGCCAAACACGAACTCCACAGCACCATAGTGGCTACACTGAAAACTGGGAAGTTCGGTATCAAATTTCTCAGCACAATAAATGCACACTGTAGGAAGTTGGCTCTGTATGTGCTATTTCAAAGTAAGGAATAGCATGCACAGAGTCCAAGGGTTCCCCTTAGAGGTAAAATAGTGGTAAAAATAGATAATACTAATGCTCTATTTTGTGGTAGTGTGGTCGAGCAGTAGGCTTATCCAAGGAGTAGTGTTAAGCATTTGTTGTACATACACAAGACAATAAATGAGGTACACACACTCAGAGACAAATCCAGCCAATAGGTTTTTATATAGAAAAATATCTTTTCTTAGTTTATTTTAAGAACCACAGGTTCAAATTCTACATGTAATATCTCATTCGAAAGGTATTGCAGGTAAGTACTTTAGGAACTTCAAATCATAAAAATTGCATGTATACTTTACAAGTTATTGACAAATAGCTGTTTTAAAAGTGGACACTTAGTGCAATTTTCACAGTTCCTGGGGGAGGTAAGTTTTTGTTAGTTTTACCAGGTAAGTAAGACACTTACAGGGTTCAGTTCTTGGTCCAAGGTAGCCCACCGTTGGGGGTTCAGAGCAACCCCAAAGTCACCACACCAGCAGCACAGGGCCGGTCAGGTGCAGAGTTCAAAGTGGTGCCCAAAACACATAGGCTAGAATGGAGAGAAGGGGGGTGCCCCGGTTCCGGTCTGCTTGCAGGTAAGTACCCGCGTCTTCGGAGGGCAGACCAGGGGGGTTTTGTAGGGCACCGGGGGGGACACAAGTCCACACAGAAATTTCACCCTCAGCAGCGCGGGGGCGGCCGGGTGCAGTGTAGAAACAAGCGTCGGGTTTGTAATGGAAGTCAATGGGAGATCTCGGAATCTCTTTAGCGCGGCAGGCAGGCAAGGGGGGGGTTCCTCGGGGAAACCTCCACTTGGTCAAGGGAGAGGGACTCCTGGGGGTCACTCCTCCAGTGAAAGTCCGGTCCTTCAGGTCCTGGGGGCTGCGGGTGCAGGGTCTCTCCCAGGTGTCGGGACTTTAGGTTCAAAGAGTCGCGGTCAGGGGAAGCCTCGGGATTCCCTCTGCAGGCGGCGCTGTGGGGGCTCAGGGGAGACAGGTTTTTGTACTCACAGTCTTAGAGTAGTCCTGGGGTCCCTCCTGAGGTGTTGGATCGCCACCAGCCGGGTCGGGGTCGCCGGGTGCCGTGTTGCAAGTCTCACGCTTCTTGCGGGGAGCTTGCAGGGTTCTTTGGAGCTGCTGGAAACAAAGTTGCAGCTTTTCTTGGAGCAGGTCCGCTGTCCTCGGGAGTTTCTTGTCTTTTCGAAGCAGGGGCAGTCCTCAGAGGATGTCGAGGTCGCTGGTCCCTTTGGAAGGCGTCGCTGGAGCAGGATCTTTGGAAGGCAGGAGACAGGCCGGTGAGTTTCTGGAGCCAAGGCAGTTGTCGTCTTCTGGTCTTCCGCTGCAGGGGTTTTCAGCTAGGCAGTCCTTCTTCTTGTAGTTGCAGGAATCTAATTTTCTAGGGTTCAGGGTAGCCCTTAAATACTAAATTTAAGGGCGTGTTTAGGTCTGGGGGGTTAGTAGCCAATGGCTACTAGCCCTGAGGGTGGGTACACCCTCTTTGTGCCTCCTCCCAAGGGGAGGGGGTCACAATCCTAACCCTATTGGGGGAATCCTCCATCTGCAAGATGGAGGATTTCTAAAAGTTAGAGTCACCTCAGCTCAGGACACCTTAGGGGCTGTCCTGACTGGCCAGTGACTCCTCCTTGTTATTCTCATTATTTTCTCCGGCCTTGCCGCCAAAAGTGGGGCCTGGCCGGAGGGGGCGGGCAACTCCACTAGCTGGAGTGTCCTGCTGGGTTGGCACAAAGGAGGTGAGCCTTTGAGGCTCACCGCCAGGTGTGACAATTCCGGCCTGGGAGAGGTGTTAGCATCTCCACCCAGTGCAGGCTTTGTTACTGGCCTCAGAGTGACAAAGGCACTCTCCCCATGGGGCCAGCAACATGTCTCGGTTTGTGGCAGGCTGCTAAAACTAGTCAGCCTACACAGATAGTCGGTTAAGTTTCAGGGGGCACCTCTAAGGTGCCCTCTGTGGTGTATTTTACAATAAAATGTACACTGGCATCAGTGTGCATTTATTGTGCTGAGAAGTTTGATACCAAACTTCCCAGTTTTCAGTGTAGCCATTATGGTGCTGTGGAGTTCGTGTTTGACAGACTCCCAGACCATATACTCTTATGGCTACCCTGCACTTACAATGTCTAAGGTTTTGTTTAGACACTGTAGGGGTACCATGCTCATGCACTGGTACCCTCACCTATGGTATAGTGCACCCTGCCTTAGGGCTGTAAGGCCTGCTAGAGGGGTGTCTTACCTATACTGCATAGGCAGTGAGAGGCTGGCATGGCACCCTGAGGGGAGTGCCATGTCGACTTACTCGTTTTGTCCTCACTAGCACACACAAGCTGGCAAGCAGTGTGTCTGTGCTGAGTGAGAGGTCTCCAGGGTGGCATAAGACATGCTGCAGCCCTTAGAGACCTTCCTTGGCATCAGGGCCCTTGGTACTAGAAGTACCAGTTACAAGGGACTTATCTGGATGCCAGGGTCTGCCAATTGTGGATACAAAAGTACAGGTTAGGGAAAGAACACTGGTGCTGGGGCCTGGTTAGCAGACCTCAGCACACTTTCAATTGTAAACATAGCATCAGCAAAGGCAAAAAGTCAGGGGGCAACCATGCCAAGGAGGCATTTCCTTACACAACCCCCCCCCAAACGAAAGAGGATGAGACTAACCTTTCCCAAGAGAGTCTTCATTTTCTAAGTGGAAGAACCTGGAAAGGCCATCTGCATTGGCATGGGCAGTCCCAGGTCTGTGTTCCACTATAAAGTCCATTCCCTGTAGGGAGATGGACCACCTCAACAGTTTAGGATTTTCACCTTTCATTTGCATCAGCCATTTGAGAGGTCTCTGGTCAGTTTGAACTAGGAAGTGAGTCCCAAAGAGGTATGGTCTCAGCTTCTTCAGGGACCAAACCACAGCAAAGGCCTCCCTCTCAATGGCACTCCAACGCTGCTCCCTGGGGAGTAACCTCCTGCTAATGAAAGCAACAGGCTGGTCAAGGCCATCATCATTTGTTTGGGACAAAACTGCCCCTATCCCATGTTCAGAGGCATCAGTCTGCACAATGAACTGCTTAGAATAATCTGGAGCTTTGAGAACTGGTGCTGAGCACATTGCCTGTTTCAGGGTGTCAAAGGCCTGTTGGCATTCCACAGTCCAGTTCACTTTCTTGGGCATTTTCTTGGAGGTGAGTTCAGTGAGGGCTGTCACAATGGATCCATATCCCTTCACAAACCTCCTGTAATACCCAGTCAAGCCAAGGAATGCCCTGACTTGAGTCTGGGTTTTTGGAGCTACCCAGTCCAGAATAGTCTGGATCTTGGGTTGGAGTGGCTGAACTTGGCCTCCACCTACAAGGTGTCCCAAGTAAACCACAGTTCCCTGCCCTATCTGGCATTTGGATGCCTTGATAGAGAGGCCTGCAGATTGCAGAGCCTTCAAAACCTTCTTCAGGTGGACCAGGTGATCCTGCCAGGTGGAGCTAAAGACAGCAATATCATCAAGATAAGCTGTGCTAAAGGACTCCAAGCCAGCAAGGACTTGATTCACCAACCTTTGGAAGGTGGCAGGGGCATTCTTTAAACCAAAGGGCATAACAGTAAACTGATAATGCCCATCAGGTGTGGAGAATGCTGTCTTTTCTTTTGCTCCAGGTGCCATTTTTATTTGCCAGTACCCTGCTGTCAAGTCAAAGGTACTGAGAAATTTGGCAGCACCTAATTTATCAATGAGCTCATCAGCTCTTGGAATTGGATGGGCATCTGTCTTGGTGACAGAATTGAGCCCTCTGTAGTCCACACAAAACCTCATCTCTTTCTTTCCATCTTTGGTGTGAGGTTTGGGGACTAAGACCACTGGGCTAGCCCAGGGGCTGTCAGAGCGCTCAATTACTCCCAATTCCAGCATCTTGTGGACTTCCACTTTGATGCTTTCCTTAACATGGTCAGATTGTCTAAAGATTTTGTTCTTGACAGGCATGCTGTCTCCTGTGTCCACATCATGGGTACACAGGTGTGTCTGACCAGGGGTTAAGGAGAAGAGTTCAGGAAACTGTTGTAGGACTCTCCTACAATCAGCTTGCTGTTGGCCAGAGAGGGTGTCTGAGTAGATCACTCCATCTACTGTGCCATCTTTTGGGTCTGATGACAGAAGATCAGGGAGAGGTTCACTCTCTGCCTCCTGATCCTCATCTGTTACCATCAACAGATTCACATCAGCCCTGTCATGGAAGAGCTTAAGGCGGTTCACATGGATCACCCTCTTGGGGCTCCTGCTTGTGCCCAGGTCCACCAAGTAGGTGACCTGACTCTTCCTCTCTAGTACTGGGTAAGGGCCACTCCATTTGTCCTGGAGTGCCCTGGGAGCCACAGGCTCCAGAACCCAGACTTTCTGCCCTGGTTGGAACTCAACCAGTGCAGCCTTTTGGTCATACCAAAACTTCTGGAGCTGTTGGCTGGCCTCAAGGTTTTTGGTTGCCTTTTCCATGTACTCTGCCATTCTAGAGCGAAGGCCAAGTACATAGTCCACTATGTCCTGTTTAGGCTCATGGAGAGGTCTCTCCCAGCCTTCTTTAACAAGGGCAAGTGGTCCCCTTACAGGATGACCAAACAGAAGTTCAAAGGGTGAGAATCCTACTCCCTTCTGTGGCACCTCTCTGTAAGCGAAAAGCAGACATGGCAAGAGGACATCCCATATCCTTTTGAGCTTTTCTGGGAGCCCCATGATCATGCCTTTTAATGTCTTGTTGAATCTCTCAACCAGGCCATTAGTTTGTGGATGGTATGGTGTAGTGAATTTATAAGTCACTCCACACTCATTCCACATGTGCTTTAGGTATGCTGACATGAAGTTGGTACCTCTGTCAGACACCACCTCCTTAGGGAAACCCACTCTGGTAAAGATACCAATGAGGGCCTTGGCTACTGCAGGGGCAGTAGTCGACCTAAGGGGAATAGCTTCAGGATACCTGGTAGCATGATCCACTACTACCAGGATATACATATTTCCTGAGGCTGTGGGAGGTTCCAGTGGACCAACTATGTCCACACCCACTCTTTCAAAGGGCACCCCCACCACTGGAAGTGGAATGAGGGGGGCCTTTGGATGCCCACCTGTCTTACCACTGGCTTGACAGGTGGGGCAGGAGAGGCAAAACTCCTTAACCATGTTGGACATATTGGGCCAGTAGAAGTGGTTGACTAACCTCTCCCACGTCTTGGTTTGTCCCAAATGTCCAGCAAGGGGAATGTCATGGGCCAATGTTAGGATGAACTCTCTGAACAGCTGAGGCACTACCACTCTCCTAGTGGCACCAGGTTTGGGGTCTCTGGCCTCAGTGTACAGGAGCCCATCTTCCCAATAGACCCTATGTGTTCCATTTTTCTTGCCTTTGGACTCTTCAGCAGCTTGCTGCCTAAGGCCTTCAAGAGAGGGACAGGTTTCTTGTCCCTTACACAGCTCTTCCCTTGAGGGTCCCCCTGGGCCTAAGAGCTCAACCTGATAAGGTTCAAGCTCCAAAGGCTCAGTTCCCTCAGAGGGCAGAACTTCTTCCTGAGAAGAGAGGTTCCCTTTCTTTTGCTGTGTTGCAGTTGGTTTCCCAACTGACTTTCCTGTTCTCTTGGTAGGCTGGGCCATTTTTCCAGACTCCAGCTCTACTTTTTCACCCTGTGCCTTGCACTGTGCTCTTGTTTTCACACACACCAGTTCAGGGATACCCAGCATTGCTGCATGGGTTTTTAGCTCTACCTCAGCCCATGCTGAGGACTCCAGGTCATTTCCAAGCAGACAGTCCACTGGGATATTTGAGGAGACCACCACCTGTTTCAGGCCATTGACCCCTCCCCATTCTAAAGTAACCATTGCCATGGGATGTACTTTTCTCTGATTGTCAGCGTTGGTGACTGTGTAGGTTTTTCCAGTCAGGTATTGGCCAGGGGAAACCAGTTTCTCTGTCACCATGGTGACACTGGCACCTGTATCCCTCAGGCCCTCTATTCTAGTCCCATTAATTAAGAGTTGCTGTCTGTATTTTTGCATGTTAGGCGGCCAGACAGCTAGTGTGGCTAAATCCACCCCACCCTCAGAAACTAGAGTAGCTTCAGTGTGGACCCTGATTTGCTCTGGGCACACTGTTGATCCCACTTGGAGACTAGCCATACCAGTGTTACCTGGATGGGAGTTTGGAGTGGAACCTTTCTTGGGACAGGCCTTGTCTCCAGTTTGGTGTCCATGCTGTTTACAGCTATGACACCAGGCCTTTTTGGGATCAAAGTTTTTACCCTTGTACCCATTGTTTTGTGAAGAGGCTCTGGGCCCACCCTCCTGTGCAGGTTTTTGGGGGCCTGTAGAAGACTCTTTACTATTTTTAGTTTTGGTTGTCTCATCACCCTTCTGCTGGGGAGTCTTTGTGACCCCTTTCTTTTGGTCACCCCCTGTTGAAGTCTTGGACACCCTTGTCTTGACCCAATGGTCCGCCTTCTTTCCCAATTCTTGGGGAGAAATTGGTCCTAGGTCTACCAGATGCTGATGCAGTTTATCATTGAAACAATTACTTAACAGGTGTTCCTTCACAAATAAATTGTACAGCCCATCATAATTACTTACACCACTGCCTTGAATCCAACCATCTAGTGTTTTCACTGAGTAGTCAACAAAGTCAACCCAGGTCTGGCTCGAGGATTTTTGAGCCCCCCTGAACCTAATCCTGTACTCCTCAGTGGAGAATCCAAAGCCCTCAATCAGGGTACCCTTCATGAGGTCATAAGATTCTGCATCTTGTCCAGAGAGTGTGAGGAGTCTATCCCTACACTTTCCTGTGAACATTTCCCAAAGGAGAGCACCCCAGTGAGATTTGTTCACTTTTCTGGTTACACAAGCCCTCTCAAAAGCGGTGAACCATTTGGTGATGTCATCACCATCTTCATATTTAGTTACAATCCCTTTAGGGATTTTCAACATGTCAGGAGAATCTCTGACCCTATTTATGTTGCTGCCACCATTGATGGGTCCTAGGCCCATCTCTTGTCTTTCCCTCTCTATGGCTAGGATCTGTCTTTCCAAAGCCAATCTTTTGGCCATCCTGGCTAACTGGATGTCCTCTTCACTGGGGCTATCCTCAGTGATTTCAGAGGTGTTGGTCTCTCCTGTGAGGGAACCAGCATCTCTGACTATTATTTTAGGAGTCAGGGTTTGAGGGACCCTGTTCTCCCTAGATAGGATTGGTAGGGGGGAATTGTCCTCCAAGTCACTATCCTCTTCCTCGGAGTTGCCACCCTCAGAGGGGTTGGCCTTTTCAAACTCTGCCAAAAGCTCCTGGAGCTGTATTTTGGTAGGTTTGGGGCCCATTGTTATTTTCTTTAGTTTACAGAGTGACCTTAGCTCTCTCATCTGTAGATGGAGGTAAGGTGTGGTGTCGAGTTCCACCACATTCACATCTGTGCTAGACATTATGCTTCTAAAAGTTGGAATACTTTTTAAGAAACTAAAACTGATTCTAGAATCTAATTCAAACTTTTAACAAACTTTTAAACTCTAAAAGAAATGCTAAAAAAGGATCTAACACAAGGCCCTAGCAGGTCTTTTAAGAATTTAGAAAACTTTTCAAATTGCAAAAATCGATTTCTAATGACAATTTTGGAATTTGTCGTGTGATCAGGTATTGGCTGAGTAGTCCAGCAAATGCAAAGTCTTGTACCCCACCGCTGATCCACCAATGTAGGAAGTTGGCTCTGTATGTGCTATTTCAAAGTAAGGAATAGCATGCACAGAGTCCAAGGGTTCCCCTTAGAGGTAAAATAGTGGTAAAAATAGATAATACTAATGCTCTATTTTGTGGTAGTGTGGTCGAGCAGTAGGCTTATCCAAGGAGTAGTGTTAAGCATTTGTTGTACATACACAAGACAATAAATGAGGTACACACACTCAGAGACAAATCCAGCCAATAGGTTTTTATATAGAAAAATATCTTTTCTTAGTTTATTTTAAGAACCACAGGTTCAAATTCTACATGTAATATCTCATTCGAAAGGTATTGCAGGTAAGTACTTTAGGAACTTCAAATCATAAAAATTGCATGTATACTTTACAAGTTATTGACAAATAGCTGTTTTAAAAGTGGACACAGTGCAATTTTCACAGTTCCTGGGGGAGGTAAGTTTTTGTTAGTTTTACCAGGTAAGTAAGACACTTACAGGGTTCAGTTCTTGGTCCAAGGTAGCCCACCGTTGGGGGTTCAGAGCAACCCCAAAGTCACCACACCAGCAGCACAGGGCCGGTCAGGTGCAGAGTTCAAAGTGGTGCCCAAAACACATAGGCTAGAATGGAGAGAAGGGGGGTGCCCCGGTTCCGGTCTGCTTGCAGGTAAGTACCCGCGTCTTCGGAGGGCAGACCAGGGGGGTTTTGTAGGGCACCGGGGGGGACACAAGTCCACACAGAAATTTCACCCTCAGCAGCGCGGGGGCGGCCGGGTGCAGTGTAGAAACAAGCGTCGGGTTTGTAATGGAAGTCAATGGGAGATCTCGGAATCTCTTTAGCGCGGCAGGCAGGCAAGGGGGGGGTTCCTCGGGGAAACCTCCACTTGGTCAAGGGAGAGGGACTCCTGGGGGTCACTCCTCCAGTGAAAGTCCGGTCCTTCAGGTCCTGGGGGCTGCGGGTGCAGGGTCTCTCCCAGGTGTCGGGACTTTAGGTTCAAAGAGTCGCGGTCAGGGGAAGCCTCGGGATTCCCTCTGCAGGCGGCGCTGTGGGGGCTCAGGGGGGACAGGTTTTTGTACTCACAGTCTTAGAGTAGTCCTGGGGTCCCTCCTGAGGTGTTGGATCGCCACCAGCCGGGTCGGGGTCGCCGGGTGCCGTGTTGCAAGTCTCACGCTTCTTGCGGGGAGCTTGCAGGGTTCTTTGGAGCTGCTGGAAACAAAGTTGCAGCTTTTCTTGGAGCAGGTCCGCTGTCCTCGGGAGTTTCTTGTCTTTTCGAAGCAGGGGCAGTCCTCAGAGGATGTCGAGGTCGCTGGTCCCTTTGGAAGGCGTCGCTGGAGCAGGATCTTTGGAAGGCAGGAGACAGGCCGGTGAGTTTCTGGAGCCAAGGCAGTTGTCGTCTTCTGGTCTTCCGCTGCAGGGGTTTTCAGCTAGGCAGTCCTTCTTCTTGTAGTTGCAGGAATCTAATTTTCTAGGGTTCAGGGTAGCCCTTAAATACTAAATTTAAGGGCGTGTTTAGGTCTGGGGGGTTAGTAGCCAATGGCTACTAGCCCTGAGGGTGGGTACACCCTCTTTGTGCCTCCTCCCAAGGGGAGGGGGTCACAATCCTAACCCTATTGGGGGAATCCTCCATCTGCAAGATGGAGGATTTCTAAAAGTTAGAGTCACCTCAGCTCAGGACACCTTAGGGGCTGTCCTGACTGGCCAGTGACTCCTCCTTGTTATTCTCATTATTTTCTCCGGCCTTGCCGCCAAAAGTGGGGCCTGGCCGGAGGGGGCGGGCAACTCCACTAGCTGGAGTGTCCTGCTGGGTTGGCACAAAGGAGGTGAGCCTTTGAGGCTCACCGCCAGGTGTGACAATTCCGGCCTGGGAGAGGTGTTAGCATCTCCACCCAGTGCAGGCTTTGTTACTGGCCTCAGAGTGACAAAGGCACTCTCCCCATGGGGCCAGCAACATGTCTCGGTTTGTGGCAGGCTGCTAAAACTAGTCAGCCTACACAGATAGTCGGTTAAGTTTCAGGGGGCACCTCTAAGGTGCCCTCTGTGGTGTATTTTACAATAAAATGTACACTGGCATCAGTGTGCATTTATTGTGCTGAGAAGTTTGATACCAAACTTCCCAGTTTTCAGTGTAGCCATTATGGTGCTGTGGAGTTCGTGTTTGACAGACTCCCAGACCATATACTCTTATGGCTACCCTGCACTTACAATGTCTAAGGTTTTGTTTAGACACTGTAGGGGTACCATGCTCATGCACTGGTACCCTCACCTATGGTATAGTGCACCCTGCCTTAGGGCTGTAAGGCCTGCTAGAGGGGTGTCTTACCTATACTGCATAGGCAGTGAGAGGCTGGCATGGCACCCTGAGGGGAGTGCCATGTCGACTTACTCGTTTTGTCCTCACTAGCACACACAAGCTGGCAAGCAGTGTGTCTGTGCTGAGTGAGAGGTCTCCAGGGTGGCATAAGACATGCTGCAGCCCTTAGAGACCTTCCTTGGCATCAGGGCCCTTGGTACTAGAAGTACCAGTTACAAGGGACTTATCTGGATGCCAGGGTCTGCCAATTGTGGATACAAAAGTACAGGTTAGGGAAAGAACACTGGTGCTGGGGCCTGGTTAGCAGACCTCAGCACACTTTCAATTGTAAACATAGCATCAGCAAAGGCAAAAAGTCAGGGGGCAACCATGCCAAGGAGGCATTTCCTTACACACACTGATGCCAGTGTGCACTTTGTTGTAAAAATACACCCAGAGGGCATCTTAGAGATGCCCCCTGAAAACATACCCGACTTCCAGTGTGGGCTGACTAGTTTTTGCCATCCCGCCACACACCAGACATGTTGCTGGCCACATGGGGAGAGTGCCTTTGTCACTCTGTGGCCAGGAACAAAGTCTGTACTGGGTGGAGGTGCTTCTCACCTCCCCCTGCAGGAACTGTAACACCTGGCGGTGAGCCTCAAAACCTCACCCCCTTTGTTACAGTGCCACAGGGCATCCCAGCTAGTGGAGATGCCTGCCCCTCCGGCCACTGCCCCCACTTTTGGCGGCAAGGCCGGAGGCGATAATGAGGAAAACAAGGAGTCAGCCCCTAAGGTGTCCTGAGCTGAGGTGACTCTTACTTTTAGAAATCCTCCATCTTGTAGAAGGAGGATTCCCCCCAATAGGATTAGGGATGTGGCCACCTCCCCACAGGGAGGAGGCACAAAGAGGGTATAGCCATCCTCAGGGCCAGTTGCCATTGGCTACTGCCCTCCCAGACCTAAACACACCCCTAAATTGAGTATTTAGGGGCTCCCAGAACCGAGGAAGATAGATTCCTGCAACCTAAAGAAGAAGAAGAACTGCTGACCTGAAGCCCTGAAGTGAAGACGGAGACGACAACTGATTTGGCCCCAGCCCCACCGGCCTGTCTCCCAACTTCGAAGAGAACTGCAACAGCGACGCATCCAACAGGGTCCAGCAACCTCTGAAGCCTCAGAGGAGTACCCTGCATCTAAAGGACCAAGAAGCTCCCGAGAACAGCGGCCCTGTTCAAGAAACTGCAACTTTTTGAAACAAAGAAGCAACTTTTAAAGACCACACGTTTCCCGCCGGGAGCGTGAGACTTTCCACTCTGCACCCGACGCCCCCGGCTCGACCTGCGGAAAATTAACACTATAGGGAGGACTCCCCAGCGACTGCGAGCCCGTGAGTAGCCAAAGTTGACCCCCCAAAGCACCCACAGCGACGCCTGCAGCGGAAATCCAGAGGCTCCCCATGACCGTGACTGCCTGCGTCAAGGAAGCCGACGCCTTGAAACCACACTGCACCCGAAGCCCCCAGGACCTGAAGGAACCGAACTCCAGTGCAGGAGCGACCCCCAGGCGACCCTCTGCCTTGTCCAGGTGGTGGCTACCCCGAGGAGCCACCCCCCCGTGCCTGCCTGCATCGTTAAAGAGACCCCTGGGTCTCCCCATTGATTCCTATTAGAAACCCAACACCTGTTTGGACTTTGCACCCGGCCGCCCCTGTGCCGCTGAGGGTCTACTTTCTGTGCCTGCTTGTGTCTCCCCCGGTGCCCTAGAAAACCCCCCTGGTCTGCCCTCCGAAGAGGTGGGTACTTACCTGCTGGCAGACTGGAACCAAGGCACCCCTATTTCCATTGAAGCCTATGCGTTTTGGGCACCACTTTGACCTCTGCACCTGACCGGCCCTGAGCCACTGGTGTGGTAACTTTGGGGTTGCCCTGAACCCCGAACGGTGGGCTACCTTGGACCCAACTTTGAACCCTGTAAGTGCTTTACTTACCTGAAAAACTAACAAATACTTACCTCCCCAGGAACTGTTGATTTTTGCACTGTGTCCACTTTGAAAATAGCTTATTGCCATTTTTGTCAAAACTGTACATGCTGTTGTGATTATTCAAAGTTCCTAGAATACCTGAGTGAAATACCTTTCATTTAAAGTATTGTTTGTAAATCTGGAACCTGTGGTTCTTAAAATAAACTAAGAAAATATATTTTTCTATATAAAAACCTATTGGCCTGGAATTTGTCTTTGAGTGTGTGTTCCTCATTTATTGCCTATGTGTGTACAACAAATGCTTAACACTACCCTCTGATAAGCCTACTGCTCGACAGCACTACCACAAAATAGAGCATTAGAATTATCTCTTTTTGCCACTATCTTACCTCTAAGGGGAACCCTTGGACTCCGTGCATGCTATTTCTTACTTTGAAATAGTACATACAGAGCCAACTTCCTACACCAGCTACATGATGGACACTCTGAACCCTGGGTTGTTTAGTACCAAACAATTCTGAATGATAAATCCAAGCTGGTTATAGTATTGGATGTATTACAAAATGTGCCCAGGGGTCACTTTAGAGGTGCCCCCTGCAAAAGCTTGCAAAAGCTAACTACCCTAGCATCGTTGATGGCCGGTCACAATCAACCTGCCACCACCAGACAAGATTCTGGAACCGTGGGGTGAGATATTCTTCTCTCTGAGTCCCAGAACAATGCTCTTCCTGGGTAAAGGTGCAAACACCCCCTCCCTCAGGAATGTGCACTGCCCTGCTACCAAGCTTCAAAGGGCTATCGCCCTTCAACCTCAACCCCCAGGCCTGCTGCTAGCAGCACATGGCCGCCTCCACTGCAAACCCAAACTTTTGGCGGGAGCGACGGCGGGACACCACACAAAAGGCAGGAGGAGTGGTCATCCCCGGCCTGCACCACCCCTAAAGAGTTGCATACGTGCTGACTCCTCCATTTAATTTTCCTTTCATCTTGCATCGGAGGAAAATAGCTAATAAGGTGTAGGGAAGTGACCTCTTCCCACTGGAAGTGGTCACTTATAGGGTGGGACCACCCTACGGTAGATAACCCTTAGATCACTACCAGGTACTCCCCTAAATGCCCTCTAAATACAGTAGCTCCGCCACCCAAAGCACTAGAGCACCCACAGAGGAAGAACTGGTCTTAGCCAGGCTGACCAAAAGACTGGCCTTAGAGAATCATCTTTTGGAACTTGATCTCTGGTGGCAGCATCCAAGTACTGAAAGAAAGCTCTTTCAATCTCAAACTCCCAAAAGGAGTTGTCCCTCCCTTCACAGAAGGGGATGATATAGTGAAATGTTTTTCTGCCTTTGAAAGAGCCTGCGTTGGGGGGAAATTGAGAAAAAACACTGGGGCACACTTATGTGGGTGCTATTCTCAGGAAAGTGCAGGGATAGGATCCTGACACTGAATGAGGCAGATTCTAAATCCTATGACCTCATGAAGGGTACCCTTACTGAGGCCTTTGGATTTACAACTGAAGAGTACAGGATAAAGTTCAGGGAGGCTCGAAAATCCCAGAGCCAAACCTGGGTTGACTTTGTGGACTATTCAATAAAAATGCTGGGTGGTTGGATAGTTTGGAACAAAGTACGAGATTATGATGGGCTGTATAATTTATTTATGAAAGAGCATCTGTTGAGTAATTGTCCTAATGATAGACTACATCGACATCTGGTAGACCTGGGTCCAGTTTCCCCTAAAGAGTTGGGGAGGAAGGCAGACCATTGGGTCAAAACAAGAGTAACCAAAACTATCACTGGTGGGGGAGACCAAAGAAAAGAGGTCAAAAAACCACCCCAAGGAAAAAAGATGAAAGTCAAAACAAAAATGACAAGGAGTCTTCTCAATGTCCCCAAAAACCTGCACAGGCGAGTAGGCCCAGAGACCCCTCACAGTCTAGGGGTGGGTACAAAGGAAAGAACTTTGATCCCAACAAGGCTTGGTGCTATGATTGCAGAAACAGCGGGCACTAAACTGGAGATCCTAGCTGTAAGACCACAGATAATGCCTCTAGTCAACCTTCAGTAAAAGCAGTTGCCAATCTGCAGATGGGGTCAGAGGTGTGGCCTGACCATGTCAGTGACCCCACAGAGGCAACATTAGTCACTGAGGGTGGGGTAGAATTATCCTGTGCTGTCTGGGCAAGTAATATGCAAAATTACAGGCAGCACCCTTTGATTAATAGGAAGAAAATAGAAGCATTGAGGGGCACAGCAGCTAGTGTTACCATGGTAACTCAGCTCTTGGGTCACTCAAATCAGTTCCTGGTAGGGAAGTCTTATCCGGTTGCCAATGTTGACAACGAGACAAAGTTCCACCCCATGGCTATGGTAACCTTTGACCGGGGGGGCTAGTAGGGCAAAAAGATGTAGGTGTGTCCTCATCCATCCCTGTGGATTGCCTGCTTGGCAATGACCTGGAGCATTCCCCCTGGGCTGATGTAGAACTGAAGACCCATGCAGCAATGCTTGGAATCCCCAAGTGGGATGTGTCAAGACTAGGGCACAGACCAAACTTCAGAGCCAAAAAGGAGAGCTGGATCCTGAAATCGTGGACCCACCTCCCAAGAAGAAAGGCAAGAAGACTGAGTAACCAGGTTCACAACAGATCACAAGACAGGACCCCTCTTCCAATGAAGAGGACTTGCCATTCCCAGAGGGAACTGAGTCTGCAAAGCTTGGGCCTTACCACCCAGAGCTTTTAGGCCCAGGTGAACCCTCTAGGGAGGATCTGTGCCAGGGATAACAGACCTGTCCCACTCTGGAAGGCCTGAGGCAGCCAACGGCACAGGGAGAATGTGGTGCACCCAGGGTTGCTTTGAGTGCATGTCTGTGCTGTCCCCCTCTTTCACAGTCCCTTAAACTAAATTTTAAGAAAATGCTGTGACAGCAGTGAATATACCATAGCACTCTTTTTTAAATTTATGGCTACATATGGAGCAACCCTGTGTTGTATGTATAATTTGAGCTTGGCTTGTTGTGCACCTAAATGATAATGTGACTTTAGAGTATTGCAAACAACTGATTCCATTCTCGAGTCCAAGGTGCACCAGCTCGGTGGAAGCCTGTTGTGGTCTGCAACCTGATCACAGTGTCCACATCATGGTCCACCAGTGAAAGTCTGTGCTCTAGCAATGGTGGCAAGGCCCTTACCATGTCCAATCATCACGAGGACTGACATGGAGTCTGCCCGGATCCTGACGTCAGATGGCAATGAAGAGAGCTGAACCAAGAGATGCTGTACCTGCACCTTGGGATCTTCCTGCTCCTGCAACCTGAAGGTCGCCTGCTCCTGCCATCCCAGTGTGCTGGTGCCACCAGGATGAAGCCCTCTGTCTGCCCACTGCTGCAGCTGGTGAGCCCACCTCTACCTGAGCCCTCACCTGTCTGGTTACCCCTCAGTGCTGCACACCTGTCTGGATCATTGTGTGGCTGTGGCAATGAGAATGGGCGGGAGGTGTGAAGAAATCAGCCTCATGGAGCTGGTGGCCAACCCCCAGGACAAATTCTCCATCAACACTGACAGCACTTTCCTGCAGCTTTTGGATCAGCACAAAGAATATACATGTAAACTTTCCTTCCTGCTGCATGTGTGACCATCTACCCACAGACACTAACAGCGCAATACCCCAAATCCCGTCCGACGAGCAGAACAATGCAGAGACTGCACACATAGATGGCCACTTTGAGTGTGATCATGTCATCACCTTCCTTTCACTTTCAGGTCAGCCGCTGCACCTGCCCGACCAACGGATTTTGTCCCCTTGTGTCGTGTCCAGCTTGCAATACTCTATGGACTGCTTGCGGCAGTATTTTAGTGGGATATATTACGTGCACCACATGCCTTCCCACATCCACTGAAGAAGCCTTTTCTGTCTCTCAAGTTGGACTTCCTTCTGGAGTACTGATGACTTTCTGGGTGTGTGGGAATCAAGCCTACGTCTGGATACCCAGAGACTGGTCTGGATCTCTTCATGCCGCTTACATTGTGCCAGTCAGTGCACACTGCACTGCAGGCCCCTTCGTTACACAAGAGACAGCCCAGAGACATAACCAAGACTGCCCGCATCCCCACCATCCTGGTCATCACTCATGGAGCAGGGCCACCCACCTACCAGATGTGCCAGGCTCCCAGAGCATCAGGGGAGGTGGCACAGCCAACTGCTGTTGCCTTAGCTTTGATTTCTGATGAATTAGAGGCCGAAAGGACTTTAATTTGTCAGACTTGACTGGGTCTTGATTTTATTCTGGCTGCTAAAGGTAGAGTTAGTGCAATAATAGGTGCAAAGTGCTGCAATTTTATTCTGAACATTTCTTTAGGCATACGGAGTGACGCTTTACAACCCTCTCTGACTCACACTCAGATGAAACCTCGTCCAGCGGGAACCATCTGGGCTAGTGTAGCTCCTCCCTGAGCACTAGGAAGTCTCCACACCAACCAAACCTTATTCTCAAGCAAACACAAATGTCCCTATGTCAACTGTGACACTGATGACATCTCACGTCAAGCATCACAAAACTAAGACTCTACACAGGCATCCCAACCAAAGACATCAAACGACTCCAGCGCATCCAAAATGCTTCCGCCCGACTGATCCTCGACATACCCCGCCGATGCCACATCTCCCCTCACCTGAGGGAACTCCACTGGCTCCCGGTGGAGAAGAGGATCACCTTTAAACTCCTCACCCACGCTCACAAGGCACTGCACAACACCGGACCTTCCTACCTCAACTCCAGACTAAACTTCTACGCTCCCACACGTCAACTTCGATCCGCCAACCTCGCCCTCGCCGTCGTCCCCCGAATCCAGCGCAAGACCTGCGGCGGCAGATCCTTCTCCTTCCTCGCCGCCAAGACCTGGATCTCTCTCCCCACATCTCTACGCCAGACCCAGGACCTCCTCGCCTTCAGGAGACTCCTCAAGACCTGGCTCTTCGACCGCTAACTGCAGCGCACCCCCCCCCCCCCAGTGCCTCGAAACCCTGACGGGTACATAGCGCGCTTTATAAATATCGTGATTGATTGATTGATTGAAGGGGCACATTTAAGAGCCCGTAGCGCCTCCTTCCACCACGCCATATTTACAAAGTGGTGCATTGCGCCACCTTGTAACCCCTTGTGCCACATTATGCCTACGTCAGAGCAGACGTTAAAAGGGGCACATCATTGTTTTTAATGGGCCTCGATGTACTGTTCAGGGTTAGCACTAAACGTTTGGTGCTAACCCTGAACAGTACATCATTAGCGTCAGAAATTCTGATGCTATTGCCCCCTACCCTGCTCCACGATGCACCGTATTTTAAACACGGTGCACACATGGTGGCGGTAGGGGGGCACCAGGGGGCCCATGAAATGTAGCGCTTAGGGGGTCATTCCGACCCTGGTGGTCATGGACCGCCAGGGCCGGGGACGGAGGGAGCACCGGCAACAGGCTGGCGGTGCTTCAGGGGCAATTCTGACGCCGCGGTCAGAAAAGGGAAACCGGCGGTTTCCCGTCGGTTTTCCCCTGCCCCAGGGAATCCTCCACGGCGGCGCTGCAAGCAGCGCCGCCATGGGGATTCCGACCCCCTTCCCGCCAGCCTGTTCCTGGAGGTTTACACCACCAGGAAGAGGCTGGCGGGAACGGGTGTCGTGGGGCCCCTGGGTGTCGTGGGGCCCTAACAGGGCCCCATTAAGATTTTCAGTGTCTGCAAAGCAGACACTGAAAATCGCGACGGGTGCCACTGCACCCGTCGCACACCAGCAACTCCGCCGGCTCCATTCGGAGCCGGCTTCATCGTTGCTGGGGCTTTCCCGCTGGGCGGGCGGGCGGCCTTTTGGCGGTCGCCCACCGGCCCAGCGGGAAAGTCAAAATGACTGCCGCGGTCATTTGACCGCGGTACGGTCTTTTGGCGGTCTCAGCCCGGTGGGCGGTGCCCGCCGCCCGCCGGGGTCGGAATGACCCCTTTAGTCTATTACACCAATAAATTATTACTATCCTGGGCTCTTAGGCTATGCCAAGCCCGATAATAGTTTCAACTTCTCTGCATCAAGTGCCACAGTCACACAACAACTTAAAACTTTATCGCATCACACGCCACACAACCTCCGCAAGCTAGACATAAGCAATTGCAACATGCAACCCTATTAATACTCACTCCTCTGCTGTGAGACGACTCTCTTGAACCGTTGGAACTTCATCAATCCTCTGACTCGAACCAGGGGCTTCGGGGCGTGGACCGAGTTTGGGGAAATGGGACACTCTAACCCCCTGCTCCAGTAACTAACCATCCGACGAGCTACTGGGGGTTATTACAACTTTGGAGGAGGTGTTAATCTGTCCCAAAAGTGACGGTAAAGTGACGGATATACCACCAGCCGTATTACGAGTTCCATAGGATATAATGGACTCGTAATGCGGCTGGTGGTATATCCGTCACTTTACCGTCACTTTTGGGACAGATTAACACCTCCTCCAAAGTTGTAATAACCCCCACTGTCTGCTGGAGCTCGCAATAGAGGCCGACAGGGGTCTGCACTTGATATATCTCTCCGTGCACGGGGAGGCAAGGGCGCTAGAAATACATTCACAATTTCAAGTTCGTGAAGCCATTTGGCCACACAATCAGGACCAAGAATGGATATGGCAATTTTAGTAGATTTATTACAGCTTAATAATTTTTGCAATATAAGCGTAAATCAAAATGAGATTATAAAGGTAGAGAATCAGGAACAGAATCAATCTCAGTGGCACGAGACATACTGAAACTACAGTCACAGCAATACAGATATTAAGAAACAAGAATTGGTTTTCCTCAGAGGAATTTAGATGAATCTTTCTCAGTGTAAACAGATTTAAAGACATCTGCTTAGGTTCTAGTATAAGAAGGAGAAGGCCTCAAGGAGCTGGAGGGTGAAGTAAGGCAGGTGTCTGCATCATAAACACTCCAGTAGAAGTCTGTAAAGGAAAGGAACCAGTGTTCGCATGAAGCTACGCTCTGTGAGGACAAAAGGGGTGCTTAGAGGTCTGCCCCAACCCAGGTCTAGAGGCATCTGCCGTAACTCGACCAAAGAGAACACTACCTTAAAGTGGAAAGTTCCAGGAGCATCTGTATCTCCCAACACGCCACCAGAAACCCAATTATTTCTATTTCCCACGGAGCACACTTGCAACATCGAACGGCCAGGTTTACCTTGAATGTTTTCACTCCAGATATGCAATGAATAGGAGGCTTCTTTTGCTCATTAAATCATCCAGTACGTGCCAAGATTTCTCTTCTCAAGTCTCTCTATCTCTAATACACAATACTCCTTTCTCTAGAATGCACACCTGCAAAAGAAAAACATGCCGAGCACAGAAAAATTCATCTCATGTTAAACGAAGGACCTAGTTAGTAAATCATTGTCAGTATGCACTTTTAACATGTCATTACGGCTGCAAGCATCCTGTTCCGAACACTAAAGAGATGTTAACACAGGCTTCTCCAATGATTAGCTGGTGAGCTACCGGTAGCTCTCCAAGTACCTATGTGTAGCTCTCCTGAGTGCAGTTCAGCTTATTAAATGAGAAGCTTTTGCTTGGTTGAATTAATAAACATATATCAAAATTGAGATTAAGTACTTGAGATGAAAATGTGTTTATTTTCAGAACTCATAAGGTAATATTTCTATTAAAATGGTTGAATTTCCAAAATATATGTAAAGCTGATAATGGAGTGATAGATCATGTGGCATTGGGGATACTTTTTACAAATATTATTGCTTGTGTATCAGAGGCATTGCAGCAATGGCTCTTATGTATTACCCCTATAGAGCCAAACAATATATAAAGGATTCGATTGTTAAATTACTTAAACAGTAGATGCACTCACATTCGGGATCTACAGTCAAACTAATTTGATACCACGGGCTACCGTAGACCGTGGGGTAACAAAGGACCCCACAGCCCCTGCAGTGCAGAAGGCGCTGCGCTCCGGTGGGGGCCCTCAGCCCAGTACACTGGCCTGAGACTTCCTGAGTGAGACCGGAGAGGAGGCCCCTCCATGTACTGTGCAGGGGCCCCTCAAGTTTCGTTACACCACTGACCATAGTCATGATGTCTGGGTATCAACATATTGTTTTGCATGGAGAGTCTCGCCCTCTTACACCCTTTATTACACCAGAAGGTGCATGCCAGTTTCAAACATAAGCCTTGTGGGTTAGCGTCAGTGTTTCATAGAGTCATTGAATCCCTATTCAAGAAGATCTAATGGGTCCTCTGCTTTCATGACGATGTTTTGATTTACACTGAGAGCAGACAGAATCATGTCAGGACAGGGCTGGCTTTAGCGCTGCTGGTGCCCAGTGCAACAATGTTCTTGGTGCCCCCCTCCCAACCTCCATGACCTCCTCATTGGAATCTCTCACTACCACCCCGCAAAAGTGCCCCTCATCTCTCAAAAGCTCCTCTCTCACATACACTTAATTTCTTTTAAAGCACTGGTAAAGAATGGCTTTACTAATCCACTCAGCTATCCACTTAAAATACAGATCTGTTCTTTGCGAGAGGCACATTAACCCTCTGTGCTACCTCATGGCGAGTGAAACCTGCCACTAGACGAAACTCTATCTCTGTCTCTAGAGTTATCTTGACATTTTTATCGCTGCCTGAAAGCTGGACACACAAGGAACTCAGAAGCAGGTATTTTTAAATCTGAACTTATTGATCAACACAGCGCCTGCTCTCAGGTCGGTGTCCCCCTCCCAGGCGAGCATCCAGTGCAGCCGCACCTGTCACACCTCCCTAAAGCTGGCCCTGTGTCAGGAGGTTGGCAATGGTGTCATTCATTTTGGCGGAATAATGGGTAAACCTGAGGTCCAGCAAGTGCAAGTCTGTTCTGAACTCGTTGTAGTAGTTGAGACACCAGCTTCCCGCTGAGGGTTTAAAACCTAAAGGTCAACCTGGTTCTATTGCGGATTTGGAATCCTCGACTCCCAAGAACAAGGATCAGCTCAGGTCATTCTTGGGTTTGTTGGAATTTTTTCAAGATTAATTCCGGAGTGTGCTGAAACACTCATTATATACACAAATTTCATAAGAAGCATGAAGTATTTGTTTGGGATGAAGATTGCGACAAAGAGTTTGCTCTAATTATTTTGAAAACTATTTGGTGGTACCAAGTGTGTGTCCGCGTAGCCAATAAACCACTAGTAAATTTGTTCACCACCTCTAGTGCGGATAAAGCTACCTTCAGAATTGGCAAGAGGCAATGTACATTGCAGGAGGGTTGTTACTACCATTAGTACATTCCATGAACTGAGAACATCACGGGTGATTGCCTGTCTCAGCTTCCCTTCGGTGCTTCGGAGATGGAAGACAAAGACTCAGATGGTGAGGATGTTGTGGTTTGTTCTTGGTCTGGTGTTAGCCAAGGTGCACTTACGGATCCTGAGTGCTTGTGGCTTCTGAAGAGGATCATGTATTCAGGGAGTTGTCGTAGAATGTGTGGTTAGCAAAGTTCCAAGTACACAGATGGTGAAGTTGGTGCTTTTCACTATGTGACAGAAAAGCCTTCTCTTGTCAGTGGTTTTGTGAGGAGATGTGACCTGTTGGTTAGTGGGTGTTTGTGGTGAGCAGTTTGAACTGGTTCATGAAGGTCATATTGGCATGAAAGCCATGAAGCAGAGACTCCATGAGTGTTTTGGTGGCCTGGTCTGGATAGAAGTGTAGAACACTATGGGGCATATTTACAAGGAACTGACGCATCTTCTCCGATGCACCAGTTACTTTGTGTAGCCCTGCGCCCTCCTGACAACATGATGGTAGCTCTGTATTTACAATACAGTACACCACGGCGCATGTTCGCACAATAGCGTCAACATTTTTAACTCTATTGTGGTGCTTGTATGAGGCTGGCCTGGCTTATAGTGGGTACATTGTGGTAATAACACCTTGTGCCAGGTCCAGTTATCCCTTATTAGTAGATTAGTAGTGTTCTAGCAGCTTAGGCTGATAGAGGTAGCTATAGCAGAGCAGCTTAGGCTGAACTAGGAGACATGTAAAGCTCCTACTATACCACTTATATCATATAGCACTATATCAAAAGAAACACAATACTCAGAGTTACTAAAAATAAAGGTACTTTATTTTAGTGACAATATGCCAAACGTATCCCAGAGGATGTACTCCATTAGGAGGTACGTAAAATACACAAAATATACACACAAACCAAAATCAGGTAAGTAAACAGTTAGAAAAGTAGTGCAAACACTGTAGAACACAATAGAATGCAATAGGACACAATAGGGGCAACAGCAACCATATACTCCAAAAGTGGAATGCGAACCACGAATGGACCCCAGGCCTAGTGTGTAGAGGGTCGCTGGGAGTGTAAGAAAACACTAAGGGTTTCCAAGATACCCCACCCCCAGACCCTGAAAAGTAGGAGTAAAGTTACCCTACTACCCCAGAAAGACAGTAAAGTTGAGATAGGGGATTCTGCAAAGACAACAACTGACTGCAAAGCACTGAAGACGGATTCCTGGACCTGAGGACCTGCAAAGGAAGGGGACCAAGTCCAAGAGTCACACAAGTGTCCGGGGGGGCAGGAGCCCACTAAACCCCGGATGAAGGTGCAAAAGGGCTGCCTCTGGGTGGAAGAAGCTGAAGATTCTGCAACAACGGAAGGTGCCAGGAACTTCTCCTTTGGTCAGAAGATGTCCCATGGCATGCTGGAGGATGCAGAGTTGTTTTCACTCAGGAGCACCACAAACAAGCCTTGCTAGCTGCAAGAGTCGCAGTTGAAGATAATGGGTGCTGCCCGGGCCCAGGAAGGACCAGGAGGTCGCCCCTTGGAGGAGGAGACAGAGGGGGCACTCAGCAACAGAGAGAGCCCACGCAGAAGCAGGCAGCACCCGCAGCAGCACTTGAACAGGCATTCAAGAAATCTGAGCATGGCGATCGTCTCAACACAACAAAAGAGGGTCCCACGAAGCCGGTGGTCAACTCAGCTAGTTGAGCAATGCAGGACGGAGTGCTGGGGACCTGGGCTGTGCTGGGCACAAAGGAATCCTTGCAAAAGTGCACAGAACCCTAGCAGCTGCAGTTCACACAGTACACAGGATTACTGTCTGGCGTGGGGAGGCAAGGACTTACCTCCACCAAATTTGGACAGAAGGACCACTGTACTGTGGGGGTCACTAGGATCTAGCTCCTGTGTTCCAGGGACCACGCTTGTCAAGATGAGAGGGGACGCAGAGGACCGGTGATGCAGAAGTTTGGTGCCTGCATTAGCAGGGGGAAGATTCCGTCAGCCCACAGGGGATTTCTTCTTGGCTTCCAGTGCAGGGTGAAGGCAGACAGCCATCAGAGCATGCACCACCAGGAAACAGTCGAGAAAGCTGACAGGATTATGCGCTACAATGTTGCTGGTAGTCTTCTTGCTACTTTGTTGTGGTTTTGCAGGCGTCCTGGAGCAGTCAGTGGTCTATCCTTGGCAGACGTCGAAGAGAGAGATGCAGAGGAACTCTGGTGAGCTCTTGCATTTGTTATCTGAAGAGAAACCCACAGGAGAGACCCTAAATAGCCCTCAGAGGAGGATTGGCTACCTAACCAGGTAAGATCCTATCAGGAGTGGTCTCTGACGTCACCTGCTGGCACTGGCCACTCAGAAGTCTCCATTGTGCCCTCACACCTCTTCATTCAAGATGGCAGAGGTCTGGGACACACTGGAGGAGCTCTGGGCACCGCCCCTGGGGTGGTGATGGACAGGGGAGTGGTCACTCCCCTTTCCTTTGTCCAGTTTCGTGCCAGAGCAGGGTTGGGGGGATCCCTGAACCGGTCTAGACTGGTCTATGCAAGGAGGGCACCATCTGTGCCCTTCAAAGCATTCCCAGAGGCCAGGAGAAGCTACTCCTCTCAGGCCCTTCGCACCTATTTGCAAAGGGAGAGGGTGTAACACCCTCTCTCAGAGGAAATCCTTTGTTCTGCCTTCCTGGGACTGGGCTGCCCAGGCCCCAGGGGGGCAGAAACCTGTCTGAGGGTTGTCAGCAGCGGTAGCTGCAGAGAAAACCCCAGAGAGTTAGTTTGGCAGTACCCGGGTCTGTGCTAGAGCCCGGGGGATGCATGGGATTGGTCCCTCAATACCAGAATGGTATTGGGGTGACAATTCCATGATCTTAGACATGTTACATGGCCATGTTCGGAGTTACCATTGTGACGCTACATATAGGTAGTGACCTATGTATAATGCACACGTGTAATGGTGTCCCCGCACTCACAAAGTCCGGGGAATTTGCCCTGAACAATGTGGGGGCACCTTGGCTAGTGCCAGGGTGCCCACACACTAAGTAACTTGGCACCTAACCTTCATCAAGTGAGGGTTAGACATATAGCTGACTTATAAGTTACTTATGTGCAGTGAAAATGCCTGTGAAATAATGTGGATGTTATTTCACTCAGGCTGCAGTGGCAGTCCTGTGTAAGAATTGTCTGAGCTCCCTATGGGTGGCAAAAGAAATGCTGCAGCCCTAGGGATCTTCTGGAACCCCAGTACCCTGGGTACCTAGATACCATTTACAAGGGAATTATAAGGGTGTTCCAGTGTGCCAATGAGAATTGGTAAAATTAGTCACTAGCCTGCAGTGACAATTTTAAAAGCAGAGAGAGGATTAGCACTGAGGTTCTGGTTAGCAGAGTCTCAGTGACACAGTTAGGCACCACACAGGGAACACATTTAGGCCACAACTATGAGCATTGGGGTCCTGACTGGCAGGATCCCAGTGAGACAGGCAAAAACAAACTGACACACAGGTAAAAAATGGAGGTAACACGCCAGGCAAGATGGTACTTTCCTACAGTGCTTTGCTGGACTAGCAGCTCAGGGAGGCCCATAGGAAATAGCACTAGTGTCAGGAGAGGCAGGGAGACAGAGACAAGGAGACAGCGAGGCGGGACAGAGGTGAGACAGACAGAGACAGAAGGGGGAAGAGAGGGGGGGACAAAGATGAGACAGACAGAGACAGAAGGGGGAAGAGAGGAGGGACAGAGGTGAGAGACAGAGACAGAAGGGGAAGAGAGGTGGGGACAGAGGTGATAGACAGAGGCAGAAAGGGAAGAGAGGCGGGGACAGAGGTGAGAGACTGAGATAGAAGGGGAAGAGAGGTGGGGACAGAGGTATGAAGGGAATCATAGGGAAAAACATAGGCAGGAAGCTGGGCCACAAGAGAGAGGGACAGACAGGGAGAAAGAGAACAGAACACAGAGATAGAGAATGGAACGGAGGGACGTGACGGGCAGTAAAAGACTCAAGCGGGGAAGGAACAGACAAGGAGAGAGAGAATGAAACATACGGCGAGAACAGGCAATGTTAGACCTGGCGCCCTTGCTGTGGATTCTCCTGACTTTCTGTCTTCCTCCTGTTTTGCTAACTTCATTGTTTGCTGTTTTTTTGGCTCTGTGTACTTTACCACTGCTGACCAGTGCTAAAGTGCGTGTGTTCTCTCCTCTAAACATGTTAACCCTGCCTTCTCCACAATTGGCATTTTTTATTAACTTGTAAGTCCCACCTAAAGTGCACTGGATGTGCCCAGGGACTCTAAATGAAATGCTACTAGTGGGCCTGCAGCACTGGTTGTGCCACGCCCCACTGTGGCCTTCCAAGCATGGCTCAGACCTGCCACTGCAGGGTCTGTGTGTGCAGTTTAAAACTGCCCCTTGGACCTGCCAAGCGAACCCACTTGCCAGGCCCAAGCCTTCTTTTCTATTAAATGTAAGTCACTCCTAAGGTACGCCCTAGTTACCCCCAAGGGCCGGGTACAGTGTATTTAAAAGGTAGGACACGTATATTTAAGTTTACGTGTCCTGGTAGTGGAAAACTGTTAAATTAAATCTTTCACTATTGCAAGGACTATCTCTTCCATAGGATTGCATCGGAATTCCCTTAAAACATCCCATAGGTGTAATTTCCAATGGGGAAGCAAAAGAATTATGGAGTTTGGTGTCTCACAGATTAAAATCACAATTTATGGTGAAGTCAGATTCTAAATTGTAAGCTTGAAAATGTCACTTTTAGAAAGTTGTAACTTTCTTACCTAAAGCCATTCTGTGCCTTAGCCTGTTTGTGAATGCACGTCTGGGTTGGGCTGGATGACAGCAACACTTTGTGAATTCCCTCTGGACAACCACAGACAGAGGACACTCAGCTGCATCTGCATTCATCTGCGTACTGATGGGTCTCCCTGGGCAGATGGAAGACGAGGGCTTGACACTTACACTCCAAAAGATGGAGTTGTTTCTTCACACAAAGGACTGACTACCACACACAGATAGCCTGGCAGACAGGGCTAGGGGGAAAGAAACCCCTGTGCACTTCAGAGAACTCCTTTGAAGTTTCCCCTACATCAAAAGCCTGGTTGGGTATAAGTACTGGGCCTCAAACCCCACCAGACTAGTTCACGTTGGGGTCCTGAGGAGACTTTGCAAATAAGAGGAGCTATGCTGCCAGAACGGACTGTCACTTTGCCCTTGCTTTGCAGTATTGGCTTGCTAGAAGTTGATTGGTGTGTTGTCAGGGGGGCTGCTTCTTTGCACTCTGCTCTGCTATGTTGGCCTGCTGCCTCTGCAGTGAGGGGGGGGGGAGGATCCTGCCCTCTACGCTCACCCCAAGAACTCCAAGGGTTTCTTTAGCTGCTGTGGGAGACTCAGGGCCATCAAAGAAATCCATATGCTGTGAGCCGCACTCCGTGCACCCCGAGCATTCTACCATGAGGCACGTCCACCGGAGACCGGCGTCTGTGGCTGTGAGCCGAGCACCCTGCAGCCCGTGCCTGCAGTACCGAAGATCTCAAAAGGCCGTACCCTTGCTGAGAAGCCCGCTTGGGTACGGCCTGTACATCATAGTCGCGCTGCCTAATCTCCACGAACGGAATGCATTAGGAGCCGAACTGCTGACGGGGATGAGTGAGGTGACGATCGGCTCCCCCGGAGTGTTGTGTTCTATCAGAGGCTGGCCCTCTGTAGTGTGCCCAGCTAGGCACACTGTGCAGGGGCTCCAGGCAATCACATGTTGGTTTCCAGAGGTACAAATCACACCACCTAATGCTCTAATTTGTAAGGTAGCTGGTCAAGCAGTTGGGCTAAACCAGGAGATGTGCTAAGCATTTGTTTAGCTCACAGTATCAATCATGCATCTCACACACTCAATGAATAACTCAAGACCAGAATTTATAAAAAATACTTCAGATTTTTATATAATTTTTAAGATGAAAATAGTTAAGATACATTAAGTACTTTTTGAGTTATGATTTTTCAAATATTTAATAAAGTTAGTCTTTCTGTGTGTAATTACACACCATAGGAATTAATGGAAGGCCACCTCTAAAAATGCATATAAAATCACACTGTTGAGTTACCAGTCTCTTCTTTTGCAGGATGGTCAGGAGGTTGGTGGGCACAGAGTGCCAGCTGGAGGGCCTCGGGCGGCTCCTGGTTCTGGCAGGGCTGGAAAGTCTCTTGGCACAGGCACAGGGCCACTTGGAGGGGCCACCTGGAAAAGGAGCTGGTTTGCAGAATTAAAGGTGGTGCTTCAGGGTCCCCTTGGGCTGTTGAGGTTGCAAGGGGTTAGGTACCAGTGGCACACAGATGGTTCCGTGATGAAGGGCTTAGGGCTGCCGGATGCTGGGCGAGGTGGATGCCTTGGAGGCTGTGCGCAATAGAACCCTTTTGAGCTGTAATTAGGTCTTCTTCCGGGGGCCTTGCAGTATGACAAGGGTGCTCTGGTGGGATGTCCAGGATGTTTCTGAAGTCCCTTGACTGGTGCCTCCTCCTGGTCCAGTTGCAGCTCTGGGGAAGCTGTTAGTGCTGTAGTCTGATGTGCACTGACTAGTACCCGGGGTATTGGCACATTTCGGCCACGAGAAGAGACAGTGCCACAAAAGTTTGCACACTTGTAGGTGTCATCTGGGCTGTCATTGGTGTGTCACTGGGTCCAGCTGCAACTTCCAGTTGTGGAGATATCAGCCAGTCCGTGAAGTGACCCTCACCAGTTTGCTGGTTCTTTGCAGGTTTCTTTTGGTTCTTGAGTGGCGCCTCCACTCAGGAGGGAGATATTGGCTATTTGCAAAGCCTGGATGGAGGTCCTCTGGGTCTTTTTAGGTTGGTCAGGTGGTCAGCTCCTCTGCGGTGGCAATGTTCAGGACTTTGGTGCAGCAAACAGAGGTCTTGGAGCCTCTTCTGGTGCAGCAGGTCCTCTGTTCTCATGCTGTCGAGTTCTTTGGTGCTGACTTCTTTTCTTCCCGAGGAATCTGATTTCTTTGTCAAGGGGAGCCCACTAAATACTGATTTAGTGGGCGTTTTAGGGGGAATCTGGTAGTGTCCAATGGAACACTTTCCCTTGGGTGGCTACACCCACTACAGTGACCACTTCCTGTAGGAAAGGTCACTTCCCTAAACCTGATTGGCTATTTTCCTGCCATCCAACATGGAGGAAAATGAAATGGAGGCTCCACTTCGTGTGCAAGCTCCTAGGGGTGGTGCATGCTCAGTGAGGCCACTCCTCCTACCCCTTGTGTAGTTTCCCTCCTTTGCTCCCACCAAACATGGGGGTTGGCAAAGGGGGAAGCCATCTGCTGCTAGCAGCAGGCCTGGGGGCTCGAGTTTCAAGGGGGGTAGCCCTTAGAAGTTCACCACCAGGGTGTTGCACATTCCTAAGGGAGGGGCTGTTAGCTCTTCCACCCAGGAAGGGCATTGTCTTACAAACCAGATAGCCAGGTCTCTCCCCCAGGTTTGTATATTGGCTGTCTGGAGTGGCAGCTGGATGGAACCAGTCAGCAACTGTGCCAGTTAGGTTAGCTTTTGCAGGGAACACCTCTCAGGTGATCCCTGGGTACTTTTATGGATCAATCCTATACTGGTACCAGTTTGGATTTAATATGCTGAGTTGTTTGATACCAAACAACCCAGGATGCAGAGTGGCCATTATGTAGCTGGGGAACTCGTGTTTGATCAGCGCCCAGTACATACATTAAAATGGCTGCTCTGTTTTTTCCCTATGTCCCAGGTTTAGCAAAGACACAGTGGGGGCATATTGCTCATGCAGCTATGCCCTCACATATAGTATGGTGCACCCTGCCTTAGGGCTGAAAGGCCTGCAAGAGGGGTGACTTACCCATAATGTATGCAGTGTAGGGTGGACAGGGCACACAGGTTGCCATGTTGAATTTATCGTTTTAGGGTTGCCCCAGTACACTCGGCCTGCTATGGCAATGCTGGGTGCATCTGGGTGCAGGGCCCTTGAGGGTGGCACAATGGCCTACTCTTAATATCCCTTGCCCTGGGTACTGGGGTACCCATTTACTAGGGACCTATGGGGATAATTAAGAGTGTATCCAATTGTGCCAAGCATCACAACTGATTTAGGTAATGAGCTGAAGAGTGAACCTGGTTAGCAGGGGCCCCGGGCACTACAACTTCTAGAACACATCAACATCAGGCAAAGAGTGGGGGCTAACCGCGCAAAGAGAGGCCTCCGCTCACAGGTTCTAACTCAGAGCTGGTGTTGACTGTGTTGGGTGTTGGGCTCGGCTGGCGCATTCAGTGGCGTTCTCGGTGGCGCTGCTGGTATTGGGACACGGCAAGTCCGTAGCAGCAATGCGTTGTAACCACTCGCCACGGTACACAGTAGTGCTCGGGGTTGTGCATTGCATAACCCCGCATTCCTGCGGAAGGAAGTGACACAAAAGCATTCTTTTCCCTCACCTGAGGCAGACTTCTGCTGCTTTCCAAGCCCCTCCTTTCCAACAGCGGAGCAGAGAGTCGAGGATTACTGTAACTCCCCGAGGGGGGCATCGGCATCGTAGAACATTTTGTTTTCCAATCCTCATACTGGAACTGCCAAATTACTGTCTAATCTCTAAAAGGAGCTCAGTTTTCAAAGCACAGTTATTTCTCTATTATCCTTTCATGTTACTTGAGAGATATTAATTGGATTTCTTATCGTTTTGGTCTTGTTCTATTCAGATAAAGATTCACTTTCTTTGTAAATTGGCGTGCAGTCTTTTTGTGGCATCTTTCACGGTGCTGCTGTACTACGTGTTGTATAAATACTTTACACATTGCCTCCTAAGTTAAGCCTGACCATCCAAGCTACTGGAGGCTAATCCATGGTGGTATCTGACTTGCCCTGACTATACCCGAGCCAACCAGAAACCCCATTTCTAACAAGCAGGAGAAGACACCAGCTGGGAAAGAGACAGAAAGAAAAGGACAGACAGGGAGGCAGAAAATGTAACATAGCAAGTGACAGCCAGTCAGAGACCAGCAGAGAACGAGACAGACAGAGAGAGAGAATGACGCACAGGGCTCTAATGGGCAGGGAACGAGACAGGCATAAACGCATACGGATAAATAGTAGAAATAGTACACAGGGAAAAGGAACAACAGAGCTAGAGATAGAAAGAGACGGGCAGAATGGCACCGCTAGCTCCTAGAAGAGGCAGCCAGCGTGTGGGAGCTTTTCTTGGAGCCCCTGGGCAGACGGTGGCTCCTGCGCTCAGACTCTGACAAGCAGAACATTTTACCACCGGTGTCCTGAGGCTCAACCCTACTGGTTACTGAACCCCAATCCGTAGCTCCGTGATCACCCCATTAGGGTAGGGGAGTCGGGCAGTCCAGGGCGTCCTTAGGGCAGTGGTGTAGGGTAGAGACCCAGAACTCAACAAGGAAACTGACCCATGTCAACAAATCAAAGTCCACTGAGTTCCTGTTCTTTGTAAAACTAGAAGTGTTTGTACTCTACTCACACACAACATAATACTGTACGTAGTAGCAGAGTAATAACATCACTGATGGCGCACACAGAGTAATACTGTACGTAGTATCAGAGAAGATTCTAGAGAAGAGGGGGCGGTCCGGAGGTGAAGGGGAGTTTGTTCCAAGATTCAGCCAGGAGGGTGGAGAAGCAGCCTCCACCACTGTTGCTTTGGCGGATGCAGGGTGTGCGGGGGCAGGAAGGCTCAGTGGCTGCCTGAGGGTTGGCGGAAGTTCAGGAGATGGTTGATGTAGGCGGGACTTTGGTTGTGCAGGACTTTGTAGGTGTGAATCAGCATCTTGAATTGATATCTCTGCTGTATATTAGTAATAATATCACAGATCATACACACAATCTAATACAGTATGGAAGCAAGGGACTGAGGGGGGTGGGCATGGTATGGAGGCGAGGGACAGAGGGGGGTGGGCACGGTATGGAATCGAAGGACAGAGGGGGTGGGCAAGGTATGGAGGCAAGGGACAGAGGGGTGTGTGCGCGGTATGGAAGCGAGGGACAGAGGGGGTGTACGCGGTATGGAATCGAGGGACAGAGAGGGTGGGCACAGTTTGCAAGCGAGGGACAGAGGGGGTGGGCACGGTATGCAAGCGAGGGACAGAGGGGGTGGACACGGTATGGAAGCGAGGGACAGAGGGGGTGGACACGGTATGGAAGCGAGGGACAGAGGGGGTGGACACGGTATGGAAGCGAGGGACAGAGGGGGTGGGCACGATATGCAAGCGGGGGACAGAGGGGGTGGACACGATATGGAATCGAGGGACAGAGGGGGGTGTGCGCGGTATGGAATCGAGGGACAGAGGGGGGTGCGGAGTATGGAAGCGAGCGACAGAGGGGGGTGTGCACGGTATGGAATCGAGGGACAGAGGGGGGTGCGGAGTATGGAAGCGAGCGACAGAGGGGTGTGCACGGTATGGAATCGAGGGACAGAGGGGGGTGTGCACGGTATGGATTCGAGGGACAGAGGGGCTGTGCACGGTATGGAAGCGAGGGACAGAGGGGGGTGTGTGCGGTATGGAAGCGAGGGACAGAGGGGGTGGACACGGTGTGGAATCGAAGGACAGAGGGGGGTGGACACAGTATGGAATCGAGGGACAGAGGGGGGTGGGCACGGTATGGAATCGAGGGACAGAGGGGGGTGGGCACGGTATGGAAGGGAGCGACAGAGGGGGTGGGCATGGTATGGAATCGAGGGACAGAGGGGGGTGTGTGCGGTATGGAATCGAGGGACAGAGGGGTGTGTGCACGGTATGGAATCGAGGGACAGAGGGGGGTGGGCATGGTATGGAATCGAGGGACAGAGGGGGGTAGGCACGATATGGAATCGAGCGACAGAAGGGTGTGTGTGAGGTATGGAATTGAGGGACAGAGGGGGGTGTGCGTGGTATGGAAGCGAGGGACACAGGGGGGTGTGCACGGTATGTGTAAGGAAATGCCTCCTTGGCATGGTTACCCCCTGACTATTTGCCCTTAGAGGTAAGATAGTGGCAAAAAGAGATAATTCTAATGCTCTATTTTGTGGTAGTGGGGTCGAGCAGTAGGCTTATCAGAGGGTACTGTTAAGCATTTGTTGTACACACACAGGCAATAAATGAGGAACACACACTCAAAGACAATTCCAGGCCAATAGGTTTTTATATAGAAAAATATATTTTCTTAGTTTATTTTAAGAACCACAGGTTCAAGATTTACAAACAATATTAGAGGAGTAGAGACATACCGTACTGATACCCAGTGGTCCCACTGTTGTGCCAAATGGTCACCTTCACCCCGAAGTACGGATTGCCCCCCTGCACTTCACACTCCTCGCCGGATGCACTGCGCCCTTGGAGCTCATTGGCAGGGGTTGGAGGAGGCCCTCAGGCTGCCTTTGCACCTCTCTGCCAATGCATAGCTGCCCATTGTTCCGGGGTCTCTTCCGGGCCACTCCCCCCACACCCCTCTAGTTGGGGAGATTGGGTTGTGTTAAAGAGGCCCCCCTGGGGTCCACCGCCTGGGATGCTTTTGCTCCTGGCCAAGCGCTGTGTAGCAGGCGACCTACACCCAGGAGTAACTCTGTGTACTGGGAGCTCATGCCCCTGCTCATGCCCCCTGCTCCTGCCCCCCAGCTCATGCCCCCCTGCTCTGCCCCCCTGCTCAGGCCCCCCTGCTCATGCCCCCTGCTCCTGCCTCCCAGCTCATGCCCCACCTGCTGCCCCTCTGCTCATGCCTCCTGCTTATGCCCCCACTACCCTCTGCTCATGCCCCCTGCTCATGCCCTCTGCTCCTGCCTCCCAGCTCATGCCCCCCTGCTCATGCCCCCTGCTGCCCCCCTGCTCATGCCCCCCGCTCATGCCCCCTGCTCCTGCCTCCCAACTCATGCCCCCGTGCACGCCCCTGCTGCCCCTCTGCTCATGCCTCCTGCTTATGCCCCCTTCTGTCCTCTGATCATGCCCCCTGCTCATGGCTCCCTACTCATGCCCCCTGCTCATGCCCCCCTGCTCATGACCCCTGCTGTCCCTCTGCTCAATCAATCAATCAACCAATCAATTTATAAAGCGCGCTACTCACCCATCAGGGTCTCAAAGCGCGGGGGGCTATTGGTTGAATAGTCATGTCTTGAGGTGTTTTCTGAAGGCCAGGAGGTCTGGGGTGTGGCGAAGGTGGAGCCGTAGGGAGTTCCAGGTCTTGTCGGCTAGGTGAGAGAAGGATCTTTCTCCGGCGGTGGTGCAGTGAATGTGGGGGATGGAGGCAAGGGCGAGGCTGGCAGAATGGAGTTGGCGGGCAGGGGTGTGGAAGGTGAGTCTGTCATTGAGGTAGGCCAGACCTGTGTTGTGGAGGGCTTTGTGTGCGTGGGTGACTAGTTTGAAGGTAATCCTCTTTCATACGGGTAGCCAGTGTAGCTCTCTGAGGTGCGCAGAAATGTGGTTGCGGTGTGGGACGTCAAGGATGAGTCGGGCGGAGGCATTTTGGATAGGTTGCATTTTCTTTTGTAGTTTGCCCGTGGTTCCTGCATAGCGTGCGTTGCCGAAGTCCAGTCGGCTGCTGACTAGGGCGTGGGTGACTGTTTTTCTGGTTTCGGCGGGAATCCACTTGAAGATCTTGCGGAGCATGCGGAGGGTGTTGTAGGAGGAAGAGGAGACTGCGTTGACCTGCTGAGTCATGCTGAGTGCTGAGTCAAGGATGATGCCCAGGTTCTGTACTTGGGTGGTAGGGGTGGGGGCGGCTCCGAGGGAGGTAGGCCACCAGGATTCGTTCCAGGCAGAGAGGTTGCTGCCAAGGATGAGGACCTCTGTTTTGTCTGTGTTCAGTTTGAGGCAGCTTGAATCCATCCAGTCAGCGATAGCGTGAAGTCCCTTGTGGAGGTTGTTTCTTGCTGGTGTGGGGTCTTTCGTGAGGGAGATGATCAGCTGGGTGTCATCTGCGTAGGATACTATGTGGATGTGGTGGGATTGTGCGATGTTGGCGAGGGGAGCCATATAAACATTGAAAAGTGTTGGGCTGAGGGAAGATCCCTGAGGGACGCCACAGATGGTTTTGGAGGATTCGGACAGGTAGGGCGGAAGGCGGACTTTCTGGGTTCTGCCGGAGAGGAAAGAGGAGATCCAGTCGAGGGTCTTGCCTCGGATCCCTGTGTTGTGGATTCGTCTTATAAGGGTGTGGTGACAGACGGTGTCGAAAGCTGTGGAAAGGTCCAGGAGGATGATCGCTGTGGTTTCGCCTTTGTCGAGCATGGTCCTGATGTCATCTGTGGCAGCAATGAGTGCGGTCTCCGTGCTGTGGTTCTTGCGAAATCCGGATTGGGAGGTATCGAGCAATTTGCTGTCTTCCAGGTAGCGGGAAAGTTGGCTGTTCACGATTTTTTCAATGACCTTCGCTGGGAAGGGAAAGAGGGAGATAGTACAGTGGTTAATGGGGTTATCTGGATCTGCTTTGGGTTTCTTCAACAGGGCATTGGCGTGTTTCCATCTGTCCGGGAAGGTGGCTGTCTCGAAGGAGCTGTTGACGACTGCGCAGAGGTGGGGTGCGATGATGTTGCTGGCTTTGTTGAAGATCTGGTGCGGGCAGGAGTCCGAGGGGGAGCCGGAGTGGATGGAGGCCATGGTGTTGATGGTGTCTTCATTGTTGACGTGGTTCCAGGAGCATAGAGAGTTGGTGTTGTTTGATGCGTTGGGTTCGTGGTTGTCTGTGGTTGGCTGATGGGTCTGGGGTTCGAAGCTGTTGTGGATGTCTTCGATCTTTCGACGGAAGTGAGTGGCAAGGGAGTTGCAGAGTTCCTGTGATGGCGAGGGTTCGCGGGAGCAGGTCCTGGGGCTGGAGAGTTCTTTGATGATGCCGAAGAGCTCTTTGTTGTTGTGGGTGTCGGTGTCTATTCGGCTTTTGTAGTTGGTTCTTTTGGTAGTGCGGATCAGCTGGTAATGTTTGCGGATGGCAGTCTTGAGGGCGGTGTGGTTGGATTCGGTGGGTGCAAGGCGCCAGGTCTTCTCCATTCTTTGACATTCCCATTTGGAGGCCTGCAGGTCTGGGTGAACCTGCTGGTCTTGGGTCTGTGGTGGGAGTCTGAGGGTTGTTTGAGTGGTGCGAGGGTGTTGGCGCAGTCTTCTAACCATTTATGCAGGTAGGTGGTGGCTGTGCTGGGGTCCCGGGTCCTGGGAGGAGGTGGCTGGGTGAAGGTGGAGATCAGCTTTTCTGTTGAGATTCTGTTCCAGTAGCGGCGGTGGGGGTTTAGTGGTGAGGTGGTGAGTGACCAGCTTCTGAAAGAAGTGGATGCAGCAATGGTCGGTCCATAGGAGTTCGGTGGTGTGGCTGAAAGAGATGTGGTTGCTGTCTGAGAAGATGGGGTCGAGTGTGTGTCCAGTGGTGTGGGTGGGTGACGTGACGAGTTGCTTGAGGCCGAGGTTGGCGAGGTTGTCGATTAGGTTGGTGGTGTTGATATCGTTGTTATTTTCTAGGTGGAAGTTCAGGTCGCCGAGGAGGATGTAGTCTGTTGAGGCGAGGGCTTGGGAGCTGATGGTGTCGGCGATGTCGTTGCAGAACTGCGGTCTGGGGCCTGGGGGTCTATAGACCAGTGTTCCTCTGAGGGTGGTGTTGGCGTTGATGTGGATTTTGAAGTGGAGATGCTTGGCAGATTTGATGGTGTCGTGGGAGCTGGTGGAAACTCTTGTGGTGTTTTTGTGGACTATGGCGATTCCTCCTCCTGGTTTGTTGCTGTGGTCTCTTCTGGTGATCTTGTAGTTTTCTGGTATGGCTATGGCTATGCTTGGTTCCGAAGCCAAATTCATCCAGGTTTCTGTGAGGAATGCGACGTCGGGCGAGGATGTGGTCAGTAGGTCCCAGAGTTCGATTGCATGTTTGTGGATGGAGCGGGTGTTAAGCAGGATGCATCTTAGGCGGCTGTCTGAGGCCTTGAGTTGGAGCTTGGAGGTTAGGTTGCAGGTGAAATTGCAGGCTTTGCAGGAGAAGGGTCCTTTGGTGCGCGTCGGGGTGGACTGGAAGCAGGTGGAGGAGCGTCCTGGATTGAGGGCGTGGAGGTAAATGGCAGTGTAATGGTGATTGGTGGTACGGGGGCATGTTGGCCAGGGGTCTGGCTCTGGGTGCAGGCTTGGCACAGACGGGTGCAGACAGGCTTGCCTTTGGCGCGCCCGCTCCGAGCGTCTGCTGCGCAGCGATAAGAGGGAGGGAGTGGCAGCTGGGAGGAGGGAGGGATCGTCAAATGGGAGAGCAGGGGGGGCGGGGCAGCAGGGCTCTGAGGCGGAAAGGGAACGGAGAATCAAGGTGGAGGGAGGGGGGCGGGCCGCGGGGACACAGCGGCGAGGGTGTGCGGCAGAGCCGAAAAACAGAGCAAATTACAAAATTTGGCACCTGAGTGGAGTAGCAGAGTAGAGGAGCGACCTGCCTGCATGCCCCCCTGCTCTGCCCCCCTGCTCATGCCCCCTGCTGCCCCTCTGCTCATGCCCCCCACTCAAGCCCTGTGAGAAGGTAGCCTCTTTCTAGCCTTGTTACCCCCACTTTTGGCCTGTTTGTGAGTGTATGTCAGGATGTTGGTCACTGTTTTCACTGTCTCACTGGGATCCTGATAGCCAGGCCTCAGTGCTCATAGTGAAAACACTATGTTTTCAGTATGGTTGTTATGTGTCACTGGGATCCTGCTGGTCAGGGCCCCAGTGCTCATAGGTTTGTGGCCTATATGTATGTGTCACTGGGACCCTGTCACACAGGGCCCCAGTGCTCATAGGTGTGCATGTATATGTTCCCTGTGTGGTGCCTAACTGTCTCACTGAGGCTCTGCTAACCAGAACCTCAGTGGTTATGCTCTCTCATTACTTTCAAATTGTCACTAACAGGCTAGTGACCATTTTTACCAATTTACATTGGCTTACTGGAACACCCTTATAATTCCCTAGTATATGGTACTGAGGTACCCAGGGTATTGGGGTTCCAGGAGATCCCTATGGGCTGCAGCATTTCTTTTGCCACCCATAGGGAGCTCTGACAATTCTTACACAGGCCTGCCACTGCAGCCTGAGTGAAATAACGTCCACGTTATTTCACAGCCATTTTACACTGCACTTAAGTAACTTATAAGTCACCTATATGTCTAACCTTTACCTGGTAAAGGTTAGGTGCAAAGTTACTTAGTGTGAGGGCACCCTGGCACTAGCCAAGGTGCCCCCACATTGTTCAGAGCCAATTCACTGAACTTTGTGAGTGCGGGGACACCATTACACGCGTACACTACATATAGGTCACTACCTATATGTAGCTTCACCATGGTAACTCCGAATATGGCCATGTAACATGTCTATGATCATGGAATTGCCCCCTCTATGCCATCCTGGCATTGTTGGTACAATTCCATGATCCCAGTGGTCTGTAGCACAGACCCTGGTACTGCCAGACTGCCCTTCCTGGGGTTTCACTGCAGCTGCTGCTGCTGCCAACCCCTCAGACAGGCAGCTGCCCTCCTGGGGTCCAGCCAGGCCTGGCCCAGGATGGCAGAACAAAGGACTTCCTCTGAGAGAGGGTGTGACACCCTCTCCCTTTGGAAAATGGTGTGAAGGCAGGGGAGGAGTAGCCTCCCCCAGCCTCTGGAAATGCTTTGTTGGGCACAGATGTGCCCAATTCTGCATAAGCCAGTCTACACCGGTTCAGGGACCCCTTAGCCCCTGCTCTGGCGCGAAACTGGACAAAGGAAAGGGGAGTGACCACTCCCCTGACCTGCACCTCCCCTGGGAGGTGTCCAGAGCTCCTCCAGTGTGCTCCAGACCTCTGCCATCTTGGAAACAGAGGTGCTGCTGGCACACTGGACTGCTCTGAGTGGCCAGTGCCACCAGGTGACGTCAGAGACTCCTGCTGATAGGCTCCTTCAGGTGTTAGTAGCCTTTCCTCTCTCCTAGGTAGCCAAACCCTCTTTTCTGGCTATTTAGGGTCTCTGTCTCTGGGGAAACTTTAGATAACGAATGCATGAGCTCAGCCGAGTTCCTCTGCATCTCTCTCTTCACCTTCTGATAAGGAATCGACCGCTGACCGCGCTGGAAGCCTGCAAACCTGCAACATAGTAGCAAAGACGACTACTGCAACCCTGTAACGCTGATCCTGCCGCCTTCTCGACTGTTTTCCTGCTTGTGCATGCTGTGGGGGTAGTCTGCCTCCTCTCTGCCCCAGAAGCTCCGAAGAAATCTCCCGTGGGTCGACGGAATCTTCCCCCTGCAACCGCAGGCACCAAAAAGCTGCATTACCGGTCCCTTGGGTCTCCTCTCAGCACGACGAGCGAGGTCCCTCGAATCCAGCGACACCGTCCAAGTGACCCCCACAGTCCAGTGACTCTTCAGCCCAAGTTTGGTGGAGGTAAGTCCTTGCCTCACCTCGCTGGGCTGCATTGCTGGGAACCGCGACTTTGCAAGCTACTCCAGCCCCTGTGCACTTCCGGCAGAAATCCTTCGTGTACAGCCAAGCCTGGGTCCACGGCACTCTAACCTGCATTGCACGACTTTCTAAGTTGGTCTCCGGCGACGTGGGACTCCTTTGTGCAACTTCGGCGTGCACTGTTTCATGCATCCTCGTAGTGCCTGTTTCTGGCACTTCTCCGGGTGCTACCTGCTTCAGTGAGGGCTCTTTGTCTTGCTCGACGTCCCCTCTCTCTGCAGATCCAATTTGCGACCTCCTGGTCCCTCCTGGGCCCCAGCAGCGTCCAAAAATGCCAAACGCACGATTTGCGTGTAGCAAGGCTTGTTGGCGTCCATCCGGCGGGAAAACACTTCTGCACGACTCTCCAAGGCGTGGGGGATCCATCCTCCAAAGGGGAAGTCTCTAGCCCTTGTCGTTCCTGCAGTATTTACAGTTCTTCAGCCTAGTAAGAGCTTCTTTGCACCAACCGCTGGCATTTCTTGGGCATCTGCCCATCTCCGAGTTGCTTGTGACTTTTGGACTTGGTCCCCTTGTTCCACAGGTACCCTCAGTCAGGAATCCATCGTTGTTGCATTGCTGATTTGTGTTTTCCTTGCATTTTCCCTCTAACACGACTATTTTGTCCTTAGGGGAACTTTAGTGCACTTTGCACTCACTTTTCAGGGTCTTGGGGAGGGTTATTTTTCTAACTCTCACTATTTTCTAATAGTCCCAGCGACCCTCTACAAGGTCACATAGGTTTGGGGTCCATTAGTGGTTCGCATTCCACTTTTGGAGTATATGGTTTGTGTTGCCCCTATCCCTATGTTTCCCCATTGCATCCTATTGTAACTATACATTGTTTGCACTGTTTTCTAAGACTATACTGCATATTTTTGCTATTGTGTATATATATCTTGTGTATATTTCCTATCCTCTCACTGAGGGTACACTCTAAGATACTTTGGCATATTGTCATAAAAATAAAGTACCTTTATTTTTAGTATAACTGTGTATTGTGTTTTCTTATGATATTGTGCATATGACACTAAGTGGTACTGTAGTAGCTTCACACGTCTCCTAGTTCAGCCTAAGCTGCTCTGCTAAGCTACCATTATCTATCAGCCTAAGCTGCTAGACACCCTATACACTAATAAGGGATAACTGGGCCTGGTGCAAGGTGCAAGTACCCCTTGGTACTCACTACAAGCCAGTCCAGCCTCCTACAAGCCCCCCTGCTCCCGCCCCATAACATTTGGGAACCATTGCTAACATACTTAAGGCAGAGATACCCGCCCCACCATCACTCTGCAGGGTACCCACCCCAGACCGACCCTTCACCCTCTCAAGAGTTGCAGACAACCCTCCCTGACGCGTTGTCCTCACCTGCCCCACCCCCTGATGTAGTGGTGTGTGTAACTTGCAAACACACTGGGCCGTCACCCACCGTGTACTTAGTGCACGGTCTACATGGGCGTGGGGCGGTCTACATGGGCATGGGACGGTCTACATCAAGACGGTCTACATGGGTGTGAGGCAGTCTACATGGGTGTGACATGGTCTACATGGGTGTGAGGCGGTCTACATGGGTGTGAGGTGGTCTACATGGGTGTGACATGATCTACATGGGTGTGAGGAGGTCTACATGGCTGTGAGGCGGTCTACATGGGTATGAGGCGGCCTACATGGGTGTGAGGCGGTCTACATGGGAGTGAGACGGTCTACATGGGTGTGGGATGGTCTACATGGGTGTGAGACGGTCTACATCAAGACGGTCTACATGGGTGTGAGGCAGTCTACATGGGTGTGAGATGGTCTACATGGGTGTGAGGCGGTCTACGTGGGAGTGAGACGGTCTACATGAGAGTGAGACGGTCTACATGGGTGTGAGGCAGTCTACATGGGTGTTAGACGGTCTTCATGGGTGTGAGACGGTCTACATGGGTGTGGACGAGTCTAAATGGGTGTGAGGCACTCTACATGGGTGTGAGGGAGTCTACATGGGTGTGAGGCGGTCTACATGGGAGTGAGATGGTCTACATGAGTGTAAGGTTGTCTACATGGGTGTGAGGCAGTCTCCATGGGTGTTAGACGGTCTCCATGGGTGTGAGACAGTCTCCATGGGTGTGAGGTAGACTACATCAGTGTGAGACGGTCTACATGGGTGTGAGACGGTCTACCTGGTTGTGAGGCAGTCTACATGGGTGTGAGACGGTCTCCATGGGTATGAGACGGTCTACATGGGTGTGAGGCAGTCTACATGGGTGTGAGATGGTCTACATGGGTGTGAGGCAGTCTACATGGCTGTGAGGTGGATTACATGGGTGTGAGGTGGATTACATGGGTGTGAAGCGGCCTACATGAGTGTGAGGCGGTCTACATGGGAGTGAGATGGTCTACATGGGTGAAGGATGGTCTACATGGGTGTGAGATGGTCTACATCAAGACGGTCTACATGGGTGTGAGGCAGTCTACATGGGTGTGAGATGGTCTACATGGGTGTGAGGCAGTCTACATGGGTGTGATTCGGTCTACATGGGAGTGAGACGGTCTACATAGGTGTGAGACAGTCTACATGGGTGTGAGGCAGTCTACATCAGTGTGAGACGGTCTACATGGGTGTGAGACGATCTACCTGGGTGTGAGGCAGTCTACATGTGTGTGAGACGTTCTCCATGGGTGTGAGACGGTCTACATGGGTGTGAGATGGTCTACATGGGTGTGAGGCAGTCTACATGGGTGTGAGGCAGTCTACATGGGTATGAGGCGGCCTACATGAGTGTGAGACGGTCTACATGAGAGTGAGGCGATCTACATTGGTGTGAGGCAGTCTATAGGGGTGTTAGACGGTCTCCATGGGTGTGAGACGGTCTACATGGGTGTGAGGGAGTCTACATGGGTGTGAGGCACTCTACATGGGTGTGAGGCGGTCTACATGGGAGTGAGATGGTCTACATGTGTGTGAGGCAGTCTACATGGGTGTTAGACGGTCTCCATGGGTGTGAGACGGTCTACATGGGTGGGAGATGGTCTCCATGGGTGTAAGACAGTCTACATGGGTGTGAGGCAGTCTACATCAGTGTGAGACGGTCTCCATGGGTGTGAGATGGTCTACATGGGTGTGAGGCAGTCTACATGGGTGTGAGATGGTCTACATGGGTGTGAGGTGGTTTACATGGGTGTAAGGTGGCCTACATGAGTGTGAGGCGGTCTACATGGGAGTGAGAAGGTCTACATGGGTGTGGGACGGTCTACATGGGTGTGAGATGGTCTACATCAAGACGGTCTACATAGGTGTGAGGCAGTCTACATGGGTGTGAGATGGTCTACATGGGTGTGAGGCGGTCTACATGGGTGTGAGGCGGTCTACATGGGAGTGAGAGGGTCTACATGGGTGTGAGGGAGTCTACATGGGTGTGAGGCAGTCTACATGGGAGGGAGATGGTCTACATGAGTGTGTGTGAGGCGGTCTACATGGGTGTGAGGCAGTCTACATGAGTTTTAGACGGTCTCCATGGGTGTGAGGAAGTCTACATGGGTGTGACGCAGTCTACATGGGTGTGAGATGGTCTCCATGGGTGTGATACGGTCTACATGGGTGTGAGACGGTCTCCATCGGTGTGAGACGGTCTACATGGGTGTGAAGGAGTCTACATGGGTGTGAGATGGTCTACATGGGTGTGAGGCAGTCTACATCGGTGTGAGATAGTCCACATGGGTGTGAGGCATTCTACATGGGTGTGCGACGGTCTCCATGGGTGTGAGACGGTCTACATGGGTGTGAGGCAGTCTGCATGGGTGTGAGATGGTCTACAAGGGTGTGAGGCAGTCTACATGGGTGTGAGACGGTCTACATGGGTGTGAGGCGGTCTACATGGGTATGAGAGATTTCTTACTGCAGCTATGGTGAATGTCCCCTATTGCTTCAGTGTGAACCCTGATTTGCTCTGGGCACATTGTTGATCCCACCTGGAGACTGGCTATTCCAGTGTTAGCTGGAGTAGAGTTAGAAGTGGAACCTTTCTTGGGACAGGCCTTGTCTCCAGTTTGATTTCCCTGCTGATTACAGCTATGACACCAGGCCTTTTTGGGAACAAAGTTTTTACCCTTATACCCAAAATTGGATTGTGAAGAGGCTTTGGACCCTCCCTCCTGAGCAGGTTTTTGGGGCCCTGTAGGAGACTCTTTAATTTTTCCCTTGGATGTCTCCACACTCTTCCCCTGGGGAGTCTTTGTGACCCCTTTCTTTTGGTCACCCCCTGTGGAAGTCTTGGTCACCCTAGTCTTGACTCAATGGTCCGCTTTCTTTCCCAATTCTTGGGGAGAAATTGGTCCTAGGTCTACCAGATGCTGATGCAGTTTATCATTGAAACAATTACTTAACAGGTGTTCTTTCACAAATAAATTGTACAGCCCATCATAATCATGTACACCACAGCCATGAATCCAACCATCCAGTGTTTTGACTGAGAAGTCAACAAAATCAACCCAGGTCTGGCTCGAGGATTTTTGAGCCCCCCTGAATCTAATTCTATTCTCCTCAGTTGAGAATCCAAAGCCCTCAATCAGGGTAGCCTTCATGAGGTCATAGGATTCTGCATCTTTTACAGAGAGTGTGAGGAGTCTATCCCTACACTTTCCAGTGAACATTTCCCACAGGAGAGCACCCCAGTGAGATTTGTTTACTTTTCTGGTTGCACAAGCCCTCTCAGAAGCTGTGAACCATTTGGTGATGTCATCACCATCTTCATATTTAGTTACAATCCCTTTGGGGATTTTTAGCATGTCAGGAGAATCTCTGACCTTATTTATGTTGCTGCCACCATTGATGGGACCGAAGCCCATCTCTTGTCTTTCCCTTTCTATGGCTAGGATCTGTCTCTCCAAAGCCAATCTTTTGGCCAACCTGGCTAGCAGGAGGTCATCTTCATTGAGGCTTTCCTCAATGCTTCCAGAGTTGCTGGACTCTCCTGTGAGAGAAGCAGCATCTCTGACTATCACATTTGGAGTCAGGGTTGGAGGAACCCTGGTCTCCCTATCTAGGGTTGGAGGTGGGAATTCCTCCAACTCACTAGTGTCCCCCTCTGTGAGGGCATCATCAGAGGGGTTGTTTTTAGCAAACTCTGCCAAGAGCTCCTGGAGATGTACTTTGGAAGGATTTGAACGAGTCTTTATCGTTTTGATTTTACAGAGAGACCTTAACTCTGACATCCTAAGATGCATGTAAGGGGTGAGGTTGAGTTCCATCACATTCTCTTCTGTAGTAGACATTTTGTTTCTAAAAGTTGGAATACTTTTTAAGAATCTAAAACTATCTCTAGAACTTAATTCAAACTTTTACAAAACGTTTAAACTCTAAAAGAAATGCTAACAGGGACTAACACAAGGCCCTAGCAGGACTTATAAAATTTTAGAAAAATAGCTACAATTTCAAAAAATCTATTTCTAATGACAATTTTTGGAATTTAGTCGTGTGATCAGGTATTGGCTGAATCGTCCAGCAAATGCAAAGTCTTGTACCCCACCGCTGATCCACCAATGTAGGAAGTTGGCTCTGTGTGTACTATTTCAAAGTAAGAAATAGCATGCACAGAGTCCAAGGGTTCCCCTTAGAGGTAAGATAGTGGGAAAAAGAGATAATTCTAATGCTCTATTTTGTGGTAGTGTGGTCGAGCAGTAGGCTTATCAGAGGGTAGTGTTAAGCATTTGTTGTACATACACACAGGCAATATATGAGGAACACACACTCAGACAAGTCCAGGCCAATAGGTTTTTGTATAGAAAAATATATTTTCTTAGTTTATTTTAAGAACCACAGGTTCAAGATTTACAATCAATACTTTAAATGAAAGGTATTTCACTCAGGTATCATAGGAACTTTGAATCAGCAAAATAGCATGTACAGTTTTGGCAAAAAAGGCAATAAGCTATTTTAAAACTAGACAGTGCAAATTTCAAAAGTTCCTGGGGGAGGTAAGTATTTGTTAGTTTTGCAGGTAAGTAAACCACCTGCAGGGTTCAAAGTTGGGTCCAAGGTAGCCCACCGTTGGGGGTTCAGGGCAACCCCAAAATTACCACACCAGCAGCTCAGGGCCGGTCAGGTGCAGAGGTCAAAGTGGTGCCCAAAACACATAGGCTTCAATGGAGAAGGGGGTGCCCCGGTTCCAGTCTGCCAGCAGGTAAGTACCCGTGACTTTGGAGGGCAGACCAGGGGGGTTTTGTAGGGAACCGGGGGGGACACAAGCCAGCACAAAAAATACACTCTCAGCAGCACAGGGGCGTCCGGGTGCAGAGTGCAAACAGGCATCGGGTTTGCAATTGGTTTCAATGGGAGACAGGCAAGGGGGGGCTCCTCGGGGTAGCTACCACCTGGGCAAGGGAGAGGGCCACCTGGGGGTCACTTCTGCACTGGAGGTCGGATCCTTCAGGTCCTGGGGGCTGCGGGTGCAGTGTCTTTACCAGGCATCGGGTTCTTTGAAGCAGGCAGTCGCGGTCAGGGGGAGCCTCTGGATTCCCTCTGCAGACGTCGCTGTGGGGGCTCAGGGGGGTCAACTCTGGCTACTCACGGGCTCGCAGTCGCCGGGGAGTCCTCCCTGTAGTGTTGTTTCTCCGCAGGTCGAGCCGGGGGTGTCGGGTGCAGAGTGGAAAGTCTCACGCTTCCGGCGGGAAACATGGAGTCCTTTTAAAGTTGTTTCTTTGTTGCAAGTTTTGGTTTCTTTGCAACAGGGCCGCTGTCCTCGGGAGTTCTTGGTCCTTTTAGATGCAGGGTAGTCCTCTGAGGCTTCAGAGGTCGCTGGACCATGGGGAGCGCGTCGCTGTTGCAGTTTTTCTCTAAGTGGGGAGACAGGCCGGTAGGGCTGGGGCCAAAGCAG